>NW_011889005.1:992464-995535 GCF_000151845.1 Pteropus vampyrus
ACATCGGAGGCCCTCTGGCCATCAGGTAATTGAGCCTTATATGCCATCCCGATCTAAGGAGAACAGGGAGGAAGACAATCTATCAGGAAATGATGAGAACAAACGTTTGCTGTGCCCTGCAGATAAGTCATTGTGATGGAAAAAGTTACCCCTGGAGTGAGGTCTGAATCTAGACCCTCTCTTCTACCTTTCTGAGATGAGGGAGCAGTGAGTGGGCATCCCAAAACGAAACATAGAAACCTTCCTTTTTCGTCTTTCTAGGCTTTACCATGGCAGTCTTAAGCAATTAGTTCCTCACGACTGCCTCTTTCCTTTTCGGCCCTTAATTGGCCACAAAGAAAAGAATATATGTGCCAGGGAAAGCTAGGAACTCCAGGAGCACCTCTGCCCCTAGGGAAATGCAAGCCAAGGTGCAGACTGCCCAAACCATAGCTTCGGGAAAGAGTCAGGGAGACAGATAGGCCACCATCTCCCCACAGTATTACGTCTTATTCTTCCACCGAAGGGGGTCACACTCTCTTAATGTGACTTCCTCACTCTGTCCTCCCAATGTCTAGATTGGCAGTGCATCTTGGTACTTTCGTATACCCTGAACCAGAACTCAGAAAACACGATCTCATCCATGGCTAAACACTGTCATAAGACATTGGAAACTGGGATTGTCCCAGAAACCCTAGATCACATGGTCATTGCATTTTGTCATGGAATCATATGTCCCATATCACACAGTATGGCCACCTGGCTTTGCTCCGTGACTGTCGCACGCCCAGCCTCCACGAACACTTTCCATACTGCTGAGTCACTGCTCTCTGACAGGTGTCTCCTCTCCCCTCAGCTGTCAACCCCAGAGGGAAAGGCGCCAAGTCCTTTAGCTCCATATACTTAGTGGGAAGGAGTGTGCAAAGTAGGTCTACAAATAAAAGCAGCGTGAAAATCGAGTGAGCAAATCTCATTCCATTCCTGGGACATAAACTCATTAAGGGCTCGGCCTCTCTCTGGGGGCGTGGGGGGAAGGCAGGTCTGCCTGACACCTACCTGAGCGTGAATGTGTCTTCCCGAAGCCTCTTACTAGTACATGCTTAACTGTGAATGTGGCGTGTGACTTTTTTGAAACTCTGAAACATCCTTTGAATGATGCTGGTTAATAATAAGCTCTTCTGCAATTTAAAGCAAAAAGTAGGAATAATGCATAGACAGGTGGGAATGTCAGAGGAGAAATGGAAACTATTAAAAAAAAGAACCAAATGTAAATTGCAAAAAAAAAAAAAGTTAGCTGTTCCGTTCTTACAGGTTTATTTTGAGGATGATATGAGAAAATGAGCCTTACAGAATGTTTTAAAATGCAGAGAATTACATAGATAATAATAATAACATCACAAATACCTTTATGTAGGGCTTTACAGGATATGCGGTGTCGAGAACCCAGAGAACAAGCGGTCCACTAACAGGCACTAGGAAGAACAGGGGCGGCTGACTTCGCGTTAGGCCCCAGTGTGCCAGATCACCCTCTGTGCGCGCCATCCCCAGAGGTAAGACTGCGAAAACCCGTGGGCCAGGCGGCCTTCCTGCCCCCTGCACAGCCCCGGCTTGAACCCTCGCTGGGGACCCTCTGGGGACCACCTCGCTGAAGGTAGTAGTCGAAACTATCAAAACAGTCGTCATTGCTGTAATGAGCCTTCATGTGTAACAGCCCCAAGCATGAAGGAGAGCCGCCTTTCCAGAGAGCCATCTATCCAAGAAAACGGCTCGCCACCCCTGAGGTAACCCGAATCCCACAGACTCTGTCACTGCCACGGCCTCAGATTGAATCAGATGTCATGTGTGTGGACACTTTTAATCAGAAGAGACAGGCCAATCCAACCGCTGCCTAACAAATGGCTGCTTCTCCTTGGCACCTGTCTTTACCAAGGGCATCCGGAAGTCACAGGGCTCGGTAGTACTAAAAAGGGGGATAATAATAAATAATAGTAAGAAAACTAACAGTATTTATGTGTCTCAGGCACTCTGCTAGGGTTTTCACATGGACTCTTTTTAATCCTCGAAACAAAACAATGATTTCATTACGCTTATACTGTACATTAAGAAAAAAATGTGCCTTCATTTATGGCTGACAAAACACATTCCTGTAGTTTAAATCACTTTTTTTTTTTTTTGATGAAAATCCGTGAGTTTGATGGCATGAGCTCTGTGCCCTCTGACTAAGCAGAGGGGGAAGTGTCCGCAGGGCACAGGTCGGAGCGGGTGGACAGTCAGCTGGGGCGCACGGGCAGAGTTGGAGACGTGCTTTCCTTAGCTAGAGCTTTTTTCCTCTTTTTTCGCACTATTCCATCGTCTGTATTTTTCAAATTTCTTATTATCAATTGTACACAATCTCTGTAGAAAGCATGGTTTTCCTTCTCCATTTGGAATCCCTTCTTGAACACATGAGTTTTTCCCCGAGATGCGGGCTGCCCCCCACCCAGGCTGCTCTCCAGTTACCTGCTCCCCGGTCCTCGAGACTCCCAGGAGGCAGTCGGCCCTCTGCCCCGACTCTGCTGACTGTCAGAACCACCTGGGAGCCCCAGGATGCTTTGTGACCTCCCCCACTTTCCTTCCTTAAAAAAAAAAAAAAAAAGGTACCAAGGCATATTTCTGTTTTGTTTGTTTGGTCTAGGATTTTACTGCTTTCCACCATAGCAAACAGGATACGGCGAGCAGGGACCTGGCAGTTTGTGGGTTTCTTTCGTGACTCTTGACCAGAGTCCTCGGTTCTCGCGTGGTGACTGCGAGCCCCATGGAACTAACTCCTCCTCTGTTCTCCAGACCCCAGAAAGGGGTTCACCAACACCCCGCCTCCCACCGAGCGTGCAAATCCTGTCCCTTCCACACGATAAGACATACTTTTTTTTCTGATAATTAAGGTTGAAATGCCAATTCATCTCCAATCAGGTCAATGCGATGCAAGGTTATCTCTCAAACACCGCATTTGAGGGATGGCACATGACGCTGCGTTAATACCTCCCATCGTGTCACAACTCCCGTGGCCGGAGCGGGTCAGCTTTCAGCAAAAGTGCAGCGACCAAACGCGTAAT
>NW_011889005.1:997300-999535 GCF_000151845.1 Pteropus vampyrus
GAACAAGTGACTTTGAACTTGTTATGAGTGGCCGATCAGCCCCCAGCTCCGGAGAGTCTCAACTCAGATCCTGGGTGCCACTGACCCGACTGTCTCTTCAGTGTGAATTCATCATCTCATGTAACAGACAGTGAGTGACAGTAAGTATTCTAATACACTGCATTACCTCTCTAAAGAAGTCTGAGCGAGTGGCCCTTTGTATGGGTTCCCCTAGCACCACGAACTTGTCCTGTCCTAGCGGCTATCAGGCTGGTGTCATTGCCAGCTCGATTCCACATCTTCTTTAAAAGGAGGAAGCATCTCTGTGGACAGAGACCATGCCCGCTTTGTCGCCCTAGAGCTTACATTCTTTGGGCGAACACTCAAACAAAACTGAAACATATAAAATGGTGAGAAATGCGAGGGAGAAAATAAAGCGGGGAAGGGAGAAAGGAAGAGTTGAGGGAGATGGAAATTTTAAATGGGGCATTCAAGGGCACAGCCTTCCTGAGAATGCGACACTTTGGTCAAAATCTGAAGAAGGTGAGGTCGCAAGCCCTCAGGTCCCAGAGTGCAGATGCAAAGGCCTTGAGCTGAAGGTGGAAAGGTGGGAGCCCAGGGGAGTCGGGGCTCTTTGAAGTGAGAGGGAGGGGACCATGGGGTAGCCAGGGGCACTTTGGGAGCCTTGCTTCTCATTCCCGAGGAAATGGAAGTCACTGGAGAGTTTCCAACAAAAGGACAATAGGACAATTCAACCTGAGGTGATGGTGAATTTTATGTGTCGGCTTGAATGGGCCACTGGATGCCCAGATATTCGGTGAAGCACTCTTGGGGTGTGTCTGTGAGGGTGTTTCTGGATGAGATTCGCATCTGGATCGGTAGCCCAGGAAAGCGGATGGCGGTCCCCACTGTCATAGGTGGGCATCTTCCAGTGCGTAGCGCGGGGCCTGAAGAGAGCGTACGGAGGAAGGGAGACTCGCTCCCCGCCAGAGTTCTTGAGCTGGGACATGGGTCTTCTCCTGCCCTCAGGCTGGGACTTACTCGGGTCTCAGAATCTAGACTCAGACGGGAGCTGCACCCCTGGGGCTCGCCCGGGGCTCCGGCTTGCAGACAGCAGGTCACAGGACTTCACAGGCCCCCAAACCCCATGAGCCAGCTCCTCATAACGAATCTCTTTGTGGATTAGTTGTGCTTCTCTGGAGAACTCTGACTAACGCGAGGGACAAACAACTTATAGGGGTCTTGCTCGCCATTCCCCCTGAGAACAGATGTGAGCTAAATGCCTGTTAAAACACCTGACCCTTCAGAGGAATGAATGCCTCAGATAGAACTGGGAAGGTTGCTTAATAGTTTTTGAATAAATGCAACTTCTAAATATTGCTACATAATCACCACAGTTATATTTAAACTTAATTTTACAACAAACATATTCTCGGTAAAACCTTACATGAATTATTTCTCAGATTTTTCTCTGTTTACTCTTTTTTTATCTTTTACCTATGTCCTAAAGAAATCATTCCAAATATTTGGGATGCAGAGGCCCACCTCCCAGAACTCGGAGGAGGAAAAAAAGCCAGCACACATTAACACATAGGATGCGCCCAATAACATCTGAGAGTTGTTTTTTGTTTGTTTGTTTGTTTGCTTGTCTTCAGCAGGATTCAAAACATTAACCAGTAAGGCTCAATCACACTCTGTGCTCGAACAGGAACCCACCTTCCTGCATATTAAAATATTAGATTTAAAATATCCTCTATCTTCTGTCACCTCCGTCATTGGGAATTGAATAAAAAGAAACTCAGGGTAAATCCAAAGCTTTAAAAAGCCTCGAAATTTTCATAAAGTAGATGAACCGTAAAATGTCACCTCTGCGGGACAAAGAGGGAGGGAATCGATTTTAAAAGGAGAGATATGACACTATGGGTTTCCTTCTCCAAATCAGCATGGCCACTTGCACATTTAACGTTTTTGAAACAGGGTGGATTTTTCCCTTTTCCTGGGTCGAAATATAAACAGCAAAGGTACAAACAGACAATGCCGATATTTCATCTATAAAAATTCAGGTATTATATCAGGTTTTCTTAAACCTCTTTTCGAAATTTTGGGGCTATTTAGCTACGTAGCATTTTATGACTTTTTTCCTTCCTTTTACACAGTGAATAATATAGTTCAAAATGCAGCTCAAATGCCACCTCTGTGATTCACGAGACCACAAAATTACAAAAGTTAGAGAGTGTCTGTCAGGTTTACTACCTA
>NW_011889005.1:1001625-1006216 GCF_000151845.1 Pteropus vampyrus
AGGGCCCATCTATTCAACTGCTATATGCCATTTCCTCAGGCCTATAAACTTTATAAAGGCAGGGGCTTTACTGGTTTTTTAAACTGTTATCCACGGCATAACTCGTGCATTATCATAAGTAAACAAAATATCGACCTCTCAGACCTCTGCTTTAAGAAGAGATCTCTGGAATTGATATAGAGAATGGATTTTTTTTTTTTTATAGAAAATTGATAGATCTCTTTTTCTATACTAAATGATCTGATTTTTTAATTAACAACAGAATGAAAGAATAGAGAACTAACTAGGGATGAACTTGGATTCGTCAGAAGGTATCTAAGTGTGCACAGACGTGAAAAGAATTTCAAAGGCAGAGTCAGAAGGACTTGCTGACAGATTCATGACTTAAGGCAAGGAATACAATGCCAGAACGCTGTGGTACGAGCTCTGGGTCCTCAATTACGATGTCAGCTTAGACTCCCGACAAATGGAGTGCTTGAAGGTATTCTCCCTTTACATGGCCACAGCTCAGGGTGATGGGACTTCAGAGCTACACGGACCTTCCTGTGCACTTTTCTTCCGCAGTAGGTGCCACGTGCCCGTGGAAATCTAAGCAGAGGGCGTAAGCATGACTACATCGCCTCAGGTTTCCATGACGGCTTGTCATATGTTTGAGTCTCTTTTAGAAGGAGTGGTTTTCATTTCTCTCCTTATGCTTTCATGTCCAAAATGCTAAATTAACATAGATGGCATTTGAACGAAAGAACATCAGCTGGGTTTTCCAATACCCATTTCCTCGCCTTGTCTGGTAGTCACGAACAGGCTGTGGCATCTCACTTTAAAGTCTCCGACTGCTTACGTGTGTGTTGTGATTATCATCTGAGCGGCATCGATCGCCCCATCTTTTTCTTTACACTGCTAGACCCCTCAAAATAGAACCTATACTATACGATTTCATTTCCTTGCGCCCTTCCATTTATACCTGAGCCTCTGGAGTCCGGTCTCGTCTCCCCTTCTCTACTGAAAATGCTCTCGCAAGGTCAAAAATGACCCAGAGCTACTCAGAAGGCTGGAAGGAGGGTGAGGGGAGCCACTCATCCTCAGGAGCACAGCGTAAGGGACGCCGAAAACCTCGATCGTCAAGATGTGTTTTCATGCTATATTTTTAAAAACCAGAATTAATGAAAAATGCATGAGGAGCAAAATGTCAAAATTTTAAATAAAGGTGGGGTCAGCCCTGGGCATCTAATGCCTTTCACTGCGGGGCCATCCTGCCTCTCCAGCTCTCTCTTCCTTGCTGGTCACACGTTTCTCGCCTAATCTCCCTCTGGTCTTCATCTCCTTCCACTGTCCAGTGCCTCCTGCCTCTCACAAAACCACACACACCCACAAAAAGCACACAGAAAAAAGAAAACCCTTGTTATACTATCTTCAACTACTCGGTTACACCACAATCACTCTAGAATCACTATTTCCAGTTCAGACCCCCACCCTGCAATTCAGAGGCGTGGATCCAATAGCCTTCTGGACAGCTCCACCTGAAAATTGTCTTCCCAACAAACCCTCAAGAGTCAAAATATTAGAATATGAATTTATTTTCTACGCATCGCCGCCACCCCCCGCCCATGCTGTACCTCACACTACTCGATTTCAGTTGGTGGTCAACCTTTCCCCTTTCGTTCCCCACATTTAATCACTCAACAAATGCTGTTGTTTCCATATATTTCTGAAATCTCCCTCCTTTTATTTTCATGAATGTCGACCTTATAAGAATATTGTCATCTTTTCTCCTTGTCTTCATGCACCTCCTCTTCCTCTCTTCTTTCTTTCTGTATGTAGATAGATAGATAGATAGATGATAGATAGATAGATAGATAGATAGATAGATAGATAGATAGATGGATGGATGGATAGATAGATAGATAGATAGATGATAGATAGATAAATAGATAGATAGGTAGATAGATAGATAGGTAGATAGATAGATAGATAGATAGATACATAGATAGATAGATAGATAGATAGATAGATAGATAGATAGATAGATAGATACATAGATAGATAGATAGATGATAGATATATAGATAGATAGATAGATACATAGATAGATAGATAGATAGGTACATAGATAGATAGATAGATAGATAGATACATAGATAGATAGATAGATAGATAGATAGATAGATAGATAGATAGATACATAGATAGATAGATAGATAGATAGATAGATAGATAGATACATAGATAGGATGGATGGATGGATGGATGGATGGATGGATAGATAGATAGATGATAGATAGATACATAGATAGATAGATAGATAGATAGATAGATAGATAGATAGATAGATACATAGATAGATAGATAGATAGATAGATAGATAGATAGATACATAGATAGATAGATAGATAGATAGATAGATAGATAGATACATAGATACATAGATACATAGATAGATAGATGAAATAGATAGGTGATAGATGATAGATGACATAGACAGATAGATGGATAGATCCATCGTAGATATCTATCCGCACATGTGTGCATGCACAAACAAATGTTTGTATGTATATATAATGGATGTATAATCTCTGTTGGTCCAAGGTCTATGCATCTGTGTATGATATGTGCTTTGGACTGAATGTTTCCCCCCGAAATTCATATGTTGAAACCTACTCCCCCCCACCCCCGCCGCCCCGTGTGATGGTATTAGGAGGTGGGGCTTTTGGAAAGTGCTAGGACTTGAGGGTGGAGCCCTTACGAACGAGACTGTGCCCTTGTCAGGTTCCCCATATGACAACACAGGGAGCGGGTGTCATCTGCAAACCAGAAGGGGACCCTCCCCAGACGACGAATCTGCCGACACCTCGATCAGGGGTTCCCGACACCCAAAACTGTGAGAAATAAACTACCATTTGTAAACTACTCAGTCTGTGGCAGTTTGTGACGGCAGCCCAGATGAGCTAAGATAATATGTGTGCATTCACATGTGTGAATAGACTAGGATGCTAATGGAGAACAGTCAAAGCCCTAACTTATTTGGAAGTGTGACTATCCCTATGGAAAGTTATTAGTAATACAGATCAAGGACCATCTGTTCAGGCGTGGGCCCCCAGGACTCAGAAGCTGGGTAGGAGAACTCGATGTTTTGATCTGAGCCAAGGGTCCAACAACTGGAAAGAATGGTCCAGCTTCTAGCAATTATATCTCGAGTCAAAGCAATGACCTACTGCACACTTGAAAACTCCGGGCAGCTACTCCAAGACGGAATGTCTTTCTAGAACACTGGCCCCTTAGAAGGGCACCCTGACCACTTCTTCATGTTTTTCGAGACACCAAGCACTGTTCAGACCTGCCCTGCCACTTGCGGGCATCCATCTTGCTGTAAAGCAGAAGGACATGAGAGGACAGACGGAGATCACGTGCAATTTCTCTTTCCCCTCCTCCTCTTCAGTTTTATCCTTAGACGAAAATGCCCAACATAAACGATCTAACCCTCTCAGGTCAGCTTTTCATTCTGCCATTGTGTTCCGCAGCCCTCCCAACCACTTCCGTGTAATTCATCTTAATCACAAAAGAAACCATTAGTCAGTTATGGATTCAACTCGAGAGATCTCAGAAATTCCAGGAGGAATTATATCGAGACTGCTCCGAGGGATTTCTAAACAAGGAACCGGGGAAGACGCGCGTTTGGAGGCTCTGCTGGGTGTGGGACAGACATAATCTGTGTTGTGTGGCTTATCATCCCATAAGAAGTCACCAGGAGACCAGAGAGCGACACAGCAGTGATTTTTCATTGCTGCCTTTGGCCGATTCTGGGTGTTATGGGAAAACCACACCGTAGAGTCGTGCCCTGAACTGAGACCGAACTTGAGCCAAGTTCACTCTGGGTCACTAACACAAGTAAAGAGTTAATCCCACAGCAAAGAGGAGTGTGGACAAAATGAGGCTAGACATTATGAGAATTAAGAGGCAGGAGGCTGATGTATTGGTCTGTCTTTCTTACATTAAAATAGAAATAGTTTCTCAACAAAATACCTGCCTTGTGAGTTTATTTATCATAAAAACCCAGAGGGGGTTTTGATGGTGCCATTTACAATACCTATGCCAGGCAGGTATTTTTTCTTGTTTTCTATTTTTTTCCCCCTCTTCTATTGACAAGAGAGTTTGGGGAGAAGGTGCTTTTTAGTCATTACTTTTCTCGAACAGTCAGTATTGCCCTAGGAAAAAAAAATGCCGTGAATATAACAAATCAGGTTTCATACTGGGTTTTGTGACAGTTCAGGCAAGAGAGACAGAAAGCAGAATTGCATGGGGCCTGAAAAAGTGGCTGATGGATTTTCTGACTCATGAGATTAGAACAAAGTCAGACGTGGCCGGGGGCAGGGCGTCCCACCAGCCCCACCACGTGGGACAAATCTGCAGGCCCCGTTCAAGGTCATATAGAGCCTCCTGCAGCCTGGTCGCCCCCGCCTCTCCCCTGCGTGGCTGCTGCCGCCGCGTGCCTGGGCGCTTCGAGGCTGACTGCCTCCTCCCGGTTCCTTGGAACTTCTGCACAAATGCCTGCCCAGGTGTTTCTGCCTCCAGCGTGTGTTTCCAGAACATTCCTGCC
>NW_011889005.1:1007231-1011040 GCF_000151845.1 Pteropus vampyrus
AAGCCGCTTCTACCATAACTGTCTAATTGATTTGGCGCATGCCATCATCAGTAATGAATGCCCTTGACATGCTTTCCAGGATAAGCCCGCAATTAGGAACTTGAACACGAAAAAGATCTTCACTGGGAATAATTTCCAGAAGCGCCCTCGCTGCGCTCAGGGACGACGCCGATAACTATGCGTCAAAATCGCCGTTAGCTTCCTTAAGCCCCTGATTTCTATGCCAGGCCGGGTACTTGGCAAAAGGCAGCGCTAATTTTGTAAATGCTACAAGAAGAGGCCAGCGGAATAGCTCTCCTTAGTGGCTCCTCGTAATCACGCCTTTATCCGCCCGATATCATTTTTCAAGTTACAAAAAAAAAAAAAACCAGAAGAGAAACCCGTCTGTGGGCCCGGGCTTGTGCTAAGTCCCTCCGTGCGATCATTCTTACAAGTTCGTGAAGCGTCAGAGTGACGCTTCGCGAGGTGAAGAACTTGCTCGAGGTCACTCAGCTGAGGGGTCCGTTGCCCTGGTTACGTGGAGATTCAGCTGATGCTCTGCCTCACTATAGCGCTTCCTCGAAATACACTGACGATACTGAACTCGGTGCAGGTTTCCCTCTGTCCCCAGCCCCTCCTCTCTTGTCGCTGCCCCCTGCACACTGTCCCCTGCGGCCCTGTGAAGCCCTCGAACCGCCACCAACCCAAGGCTTAGCCTTCGTGTCAAAATCACAGGTCGACCTCGCCATCATCCTATCCCCGGTAATGTTAAACGACTGATTATTTTAAAGACTTTATCGACCCCCCAAATAGTACGACTGTGTAATTTTTCAAACTCAGTCTGATTAAAATATTTTTGAAGTTCAGGAGACGTCTTAGTTAGGAAGGAAGAGAAGATACGAGAGAATGGAGAGTGGATCTTTCCTACCCCCGGGTGATGGAGTGGCTGAGAGGGGACAGGGAGAGCGAGAAAGCCAGCGGCTGGACCTTTGCCCCTCGCCTTCCCTCCACCTGCCTTTCTTGATGTCCTTTAGGGAAATTCCAGCCTTTACCTGGGCCTGGCGCCCAGCACGCTGTGGGACAACGACGTGGTGGCGACGGCTGGGGGACCCCAGCCAGAGCAGTCTGCTGGACGCCTGCGGTGCCTCCAGCGGGTGCCCGTAAGTCCGGCTCCTGGGAGGAACGGGCAGGTGCCCAAAGGCTGGTGGCAGAGGCCCAAGGTCAGGCCGAAGAGGCTGCAGTGCAGGGGGACATAGGACCAGCAATGGGCTGTCAGGGACTCCAGTCCTGGGTATGAGGACATCACTGTAAAAAGCCAAGAGAACACCTCATCTGCCATCCGTCCAGAAACGAGACCTGGCCAGCTACACAGGGATGACAGCTGGATCCAGATGAAGCTCCATGGATGAGCGGCCACCTTCTTCCCTGGATGCGGCAGAACACACCGCTGTCGGGGGAGGCGAGGGCGGGCGTGGAATTCCCAGGGACCGTGACTACAGGAATGCTCGAATGATTAAATCGGATAAACTTTATCAAAACGGACAAAATCTGAGATTTTCTCTACTCCTTAGAGGGGCAAGGCTTTTGGAGAAAGTCAGATTAAAGGTAAAAATAAACTATTTATTTATACATTTGAGTAAACTTATAAACGTGTGACCCCGGTAAATAAACCTCACGCTCTTTAGTCTGCAGTGTTATTAAATCATTTACGCGTAGTTGCAGGCCTCTGCCTCCGCTCCGGCCCCGACCTGTCCTGACAGATTGTAAAAGCTTCGAGACATCTCCCTGAGGTGCGACAGGCCAGCTTGGATTAACCGTGTTTCAAGCACAATATGGGCCTAGGACAGCACCCACCTCCTACAAAGTCTCAGTAATTAGACAGAGGCTAATTAACCTGATTCCTGTCCACTCTCTCCCACAGGACGAGACGGGGCAAGCGGGCAGCTGGGCTGCTCCGTGAAAGAGAAGCCCCCTCCTCTGTCTGGCACGGGCTCTGTGGGGTTGGGATGGCAGTCAGCGCTGTGGACCCCCCGCCTGATTATCTGCGTGGTTGAACCGATCCCAGGTCCCTGCAGGATGCTTAGCATAATTCCCACATGCACGTGTACACCCCATACACTCACACCCCTAGACTCATAAAATGTATGACACGGTCACTCTCAGCAGCGACGACATATCAGGAATTACGTACTACACTGTGCAAACTGTTTCCACATCTACATCCAATTTTATCCCCATCATCGCCTGTGACATAGATATAGAGCAGCTACTTTTGTCCTTCTAGCCCACTTTACGGATAAGGAAACTAATCCAAAGAGGTTAAGTGACTTGGGTTTACGTGGCTAAACGCAGAGTCTGGCAGGGAATCCTGAGCACCTCGTGGTGCCTGGGAAGCCTTTGCAAACGCGTTCTTGATGACGGATCTCTCTCCTCTGGCAGTAGAGCTGGGCTCTCGGGGGGCAGGGCCCTAATTTTGTTCCCACTGTAAGCGAAGCCCCTGCTCCAACACGCGGACCGGGAGCTCAGGCCACAGCCGTATCAGAGGATGAAGGCCGTCTCCACTCTAAAGAAAGTGCTCGTTTTTTTTCCATAATGACGTGGGGCCTGGAGTTGTTGAAAACACTGATACATTCCCCATAGGGAATCTAGTTGCATGTGATGTTGAACGACATTTGCTGTCTACCAGAAGTTTGGGGTCATCGTGGGGGAAGTGCTGTGCTCCAGGATTCTCCCGGTGACCTTCCCTGGAACTGTCATCCAGGACCCCCGCCCCCCTCCCGTCCGTTTTTTGATATGCAACCCTGAGGCCAGTCTGCCTTCCTCTCCTCTAAGGTCCTGTGGTAATTACGTTTGCAAGCCTTGCTACCAAAACCAGGGGACACTAGATTACAGGGGGACTGGAGATGGCAAGGCAGACGACAGGGCTGGAGTCGGGGTGGGCAGCCACGTCTGCACGCGACGTGCGGCGTGCCCGTGGATTCTGAGGATTCTGCGGGGAGGGGGCCAAGCGGATCATTAGTTTTATTTTGGGATCAGCTCGCCCTTTAATCCCCGAACCGTGGCCTCTTGTTCATCCCGGTGGCCCCAGTGACTCACAATTACTAATTCTAATTAGAAGTGATACTGTGAGTAACAAGTGACCGAAACATTTGAAAGGAGTGGGGCTCTCGACACTGCCATCGACCAGTTGACACAGGTCTGTCCTCAAAAAAAGGGAGGAGAAATCCTGGCCCGTCTGGGAGGACTCAGGACACGTGGGCACTCAGAGGGGGCTGCAAGGAGCTAGGTGGCCTTGCGGCTTCGTGAATCGGGAAAGCGCCTGTTCACAGCAGACATTATCTCACTTGATCCGAATGAGCTCAGTGGAAAAGTGAGAGGGTCTCTTCTGCACTTGGTTTAATTTATCCATGTTCTTCTCCTTTAAAGACAGAAAAGTATTGATGAAAGGCCCTCAAGCCGACTGTCCCTGGGTCCCCCTGCTTTATTTCAGCGTGACCAGACCAGTGGATTATCTGCTTACCACTGAGAGTGATGAGAAAAATTGGAACGGACAAGAATTTTCTCATCTGAAGTTGCACCTTCGATGCTGATCTGTCAGACACAGGACGCAGAGGCGGCCTTCTACCTAAGCTTTCTGCATCGTAAATGAGTGATTTAGGATAGCGGTTTCTGCGTTTGTTTGGTGTATATATCATTTATGGAGTACCTACTATGTGCCAGGCACACGAGAAGCTCTGTGATGAACAAATAAATGGATGCTCCCACAGTGCAGGGAGCTTCGTAGAGAAGGTAGGGAGAAAGAAAGGCCCAAGAATCACCCGGGTCCTGAA
>NW_011889005.1:1012680-1028957 GCF_000151845.1 Pteropus vampyrus
CACCTAGCCTGGCGCATCATAAGCACTCGGCAAATATGTATTTGATGACAATACTTCTATTTTTAAAGGTTTGAAGAGTGCGAGGCAGGAACCAATGATTAGAAGAGCCAGGACATGAAGTACAGGAGAGAGCACGTCACAGCAGGTGGCGGGCGGTGCCCGGGCTCATCGCAGCTTCCGCCCCATGACCTCTACATCGGCTGCCACTCTTGTTAGCCATATGGACCACGTCCAGTGTTTATGACGGTCCCCCTTATCCATGAGGGACACATTCCAGGACTTCCAGTGGTCCGAAACCTCAGTACCAAACTCTATATATACATATCATGCTTTTTTCCTATATGTTCATACCTATGATAAAATTTAATTTATAATTTAGGCAAAGTGAGAGATCAGTAACTAGTAGTAAAATAGAGCAATGATAATAATGTACTGTAATAAAAGTTATGTGAGTGTGGTCTCTCTCTCTCTCTGCTAAGGAGTCTGATAACCGAGAGGGCTCCTAAGTGACTGATGGATGGGACACGTACAGCGTAGAGACGCCAGACCCAGGAAGGATTCACGTCCCGGGTGAGAAAGAGCGAGACAGCACGAGATTCCACTGCGCTCCTCACAACGACGTGCAATTTAAAATTTATTAATTGTTTACGTCTGGAATGTTCCATTGAATAGTTTGGGACTGCAGTTGGCTATGGGTAACTGAAACCTTGGATCAGTGGAAACAGTGGATCAGGGGGCACAGTACTGAGAAGCTCCTGTGTGCGCGCGTGTGGATTCAGTGCTACATCTCGTCCATTCATATTTGATTCACTTCTCCCGCCGACATTATGAAGTAAATTATACTGTTCTGTTCATTTTCCGGAAGGGAAACTAAAGCTCAGAAAGATTAAATAACCTGCCCAGGGTTGCGATCTGAACTGGAATCAAGAAATGTGAAAAGCCCAAGCCCTGATCTTAATTACTGCGACCTAGTGGCTAATGAGGAAGATCTAGCTGTGTAAGATATTCCTGGGGATAAACAGGGAGGACCAAAGTCCAACTTCATTTAATTTAAATCTGAACGGATTCGAGATGCAGCCATTGGCCCATTTTTCTTGCCTACGGGGCCATGAAAATAAAGTCAGCAAAGGTATAATTTCTCATTGTGTTTTTGAAGAAAAACACACTGAAACGGCTCTTCCTTTCTAATAAATGTCTCATTAGCAGCCATATCATCTGGTCGGAAGAGGGGAGAAGGATGGGCACCCCTTGTTTAAAGCGCAGCCCCTCTCTGTACTGTTAGCCCTCCCCAAAGAGTCTCTGCAAACAAAGCCTGCAGAGATAAGATTAAAAATCGGACTTTTTAGAAGGAGCTTGGCATCAAACTTGAGCAATCTTTTGGATACTATTAATGTCCCGAGTTTGCCTGCCTTTGTTTAGGAGACTGTATGATGCACGCGGAATCCCAGCTCAGTGATTTATCTAAATTAGCTGTGTTACACTCGATGACAGCTCAGGGATTTGTTCAAAATTACTTCTGTCTTCCGAGGCAGAGCGGCTCACGCCTGGCTCCCGGGAACGCCCTGCTACATACAGTCCCCGTGCGCGCATGCACTGCCACTGTGCACAGCCCATCTGTCTCCGTGGCCACAGCGCCGGACAAAGGGACCGCGGTTCGAGTCGACGACACCATCCCATCCCCATCTCCTGAACATCTGAGGGAGGCGGCGGCTGCAGACTTAGCTAATTGCACCGTTTTGTACACGACATTCATCAAGGAGGAAGCACCTCCCTGCCTGGGGACAGACCGTGGGCCCCCCACCCGGCGGCCCCCGCTGGCCCCACCCCACAGCACTGGGCCACCTATTGGGTAGGTCCCTTCCTCCCCCTCAACAATTATGTCCAGCTTTTCTCATTGCAGTTGCCTAGATTACGTCCGACTCAAGATACGAGACCTCCTACCCTTTGATGACCCTGTTCCATCGGCAAACTCTCCACCGCTCTCCGCTGATCTAGTTTTCAGAATCCATTCTGAACATCTGAGCCAAATGGAGAGGAAGTGCATTTATAAGCATGAAAATATGTGACATCTCAGGATTAATATCTTAAAAGAAATCATCAGACCAATTCATCATCTTGTCAATGTAACTGCTCTATCTAAAATGACTTGTGCTCCAATTCTTGAAGCAATCGGTTCAGAAAAAGGAAAAGGTACTAAAAAAACTGTACGAGTTCTTCCTCCCCCTTTGACTCTTTCTGTTAATGACAAAACCATTTGACCATTTCTCCCTCAGTTTCTCAGACTCAAAGCGTCGGAGTCTTTCTTGCTTTTTAATTAGTAGACATTATTTTTTAGAACTGGGAAGATTTTAGAGTTCTCGTATACGGCACCTTACAGATGGTTTCACATATTATTAACATCCTGCACTAGTGTGCTCTATTTGTTATAATTAGTGGACCTATTGCAAAAAAGCAAATGTCACAATAAAGCGAGTCATAATCTTTTTGCTGATGAAGGGTCTGGCCTCCAATTTGCAAAAACTACAATACTTGTGAAGCACAGTAAAATGAGGTTTGCTTCCAGATGATTAACTAAGTGATATCGTTTACATTAAGTTTTGCTCTGTGTAAAGTTCAACCCACTGTAAAGTTCCATGGGTTTTGACAAATGTGTAATGGTATGTACCCTCCATTACAGAGTCATACAGAATAATTTTCCTGCCCTAAAAATCTTTTGTGCTCTGCATCTGTATCTCTTTATTCTTCCTAAACCCCGGGTCTTTTTCTTGTCTGTATAGTTTTAGCTTTTCCAGAATGTCATATGGTTGGAATCACATAGTATGTATTCTTTTCAGACTGGCTTCATTTACTTAATAATATGCATTTCAGATTTCTTCGTCTTTTTGTGTCTTAATAGCTCATTATTTTATCATTGAATAATATTCTGTTATATGGATGTATCACAGTTTGTAATTTATTCACCTACCGAAGGACATCTTGGTTCCTTTCAGCTTTTAGCGATATGAATAAAAGCTGCTATGACCTTTGCGTGTAGCTGTTTGTGTGGACACATGTTTTCAAAACAATTGGTTAAGTCTCTAGGAATACAGTTGGTGGATCATATAGGAAGATTAAGTTCAGCTTTGTGAGAAACTGCCAGTTTCCCCACGTGGTTGTACCGTTTTGCCTCCCTATCGTCAATGAATGAGAGTTCCCGGCGCACCGTATCGTCATCAGCATGCGGTGCTGTCCTGCTGCTATTTATGGAGCCGCCATGACATGGCGTTTACGGTGTAGCGATTCATCAGCGCAGAAGTCACACAGGCTGGATCCGCGTGGCATTTAGATCCCAGCTGACGACGGGTAAAGGAAGGAAGATAGAAACGAGCTTTTCAGGTAGGAATAATGCTCATGAAAGAACAGAGTGACATGAGAGCTGGTGGTTAGTGTTATTGGACAATTACTTAAGATGGGACTGTCAGCTGAGAACCGAGAGTTGTGAGTCATGGGATGATCTAGAGGAAGAGTCTTCCAGGGAGACTGAATCCCAGATACAAGGGACCTCGGGTTGGAATGCGCTTAATTGTTTAAAAACCCCAGACGACAGACACCAGCCTGACTGAACAACGCCGGGTGTAGCGGGGCCTGCCGCGATGTGTGCTGGGCAAGAGACGAGTAGGGCAGACCACGGCGGTGCTTTCAATTTTATTCCAAATTCTGCGGAATGTCATTTGCGTAGACTGACATTTTATAATATGTGTTTCTTTTTATGTCTGCAGGGAACGGGCATTTTCAAGTGTGGATGGGAGGAGAATAACAAAGAGGCTACTGTAACAGCTCAGGTGACAGGTGACAGTGGCCTGGACGTGGCCACAGCAGCGGAAAGCGATGAAGCAGATGGAGAGCCGTCATCTGTCACAGCCTTGAAGACAGAAGATTTAGAACCCAGCTTTTTTGGGGGGTATAAGAGAGGGAGGGAATGAAGGATCGAGGCAGACAGGCAGGTCTTGATTGGGATGAATAGAATATTGATCAGCTCGTGGATCTAATTTGAAGAGAGAAATAAAAGGATTTGGTGAAGAAGCGGATGGGGCATCTGACAGAGAGGAGGGAACTGGACGAAGATGCTATCGGCTGGAGTGTGGCCGCCCTTTGTGGCTTTCCCTCTCCTCTCCAAAGACACAAAATATTGATCATAATTCGCCCGTTCCTTTATATTCTATTTGCATTCAGAAACCCGACATACAGTCGGAGTAGAAAGGGAGTCTGATTTGGCATGGCAACTCATCTTTACCTACAAGCCGAAACAATCCCATTTTGTCCCGAAGCTTGGAAATCATTTGTGAATGTTTTGAGCAGTAAGAGTTCAGTGATTATAGAGCAGGCTTCTTCCTGTAGGAGTTTTGGCTTGCCAATTGCTAAGAAGCCCGTCAGTCATGAGGAATCCTAAATAAATTCAAAATTGTCTATCTATAAATCCGAACATCGCCTGTTTATTGCCAAAAGGTCAAATAATAAAATGAACTACTGTTCGAAAATTTTTATATTCATACATCTAAGGGTATAATCATATATGAAAATATAGACCGTGGAAAGGGACCTTTGATTACACAGTAATCAAGCTCTCAATCCCTTTTCTATAAAACCTCAGAAGTGTCTCCATATTTCCAGTGACTCTTACTATATTATACTGAAAATAACAGTTTATGTGTCTACCTCCCACTACGAAAGTGGCTCTTAAGTGTTTGGAGAGTTAGACCACAGCCTGGAGTCCCTAATGGAAGTTTCGAGTCTAATTCCCAAATATACGTGTTTATACACACAAATACCTCCCGCTTAACAAACACTTGCATGGCTGGCCATGGTGGGCCTCCCAGCGACCACCCGTGAAACTCCCGTGGAACTGGCTGAAACGCTGCGGGCCCACACTGCTTCCGAGCTTCAGTCTGACCAGCGCGAGGCTGGAATTCTACCTGTGAAGGTCACGGAGCTTGTATTTGAACTTAAGAAACTCTGCTTTGAATCTGGGGCATCTGCTTCTCTCTTTCTTTCCTGTCTCTTTAGTTCTTCTGCAGGCCCCGGTCCTAGTAAAGAAAGGGCTTAGCGCAGTCTCTGAGGGTGGCTAGAAGAAATGCGACACACTGAAGACACTCAGCCCAAGAAGCTGACTTTTCATCGGACAGCGACAAGCTAAGGTCGAATCTCCCAAACACCCCAGACCACGAAGGTCCACGCTGTTCCCTCTTCCTCTTCGGGAATCCTGCGAGGCTGCAGGCCACGTTCAGCTTCCGGCATTCTTAGTGAAAGGACATTCGCGTTTTACTGGATTTGTTATCCAGAGAATTCTTACGACAGCGTCCATAACTTGGCCATGTTCTCGTATAATATATTGGGCAGAACAGATGTGCAGAGAATGAACTGGGACCTTCGGAAGGAAGGGAGTGCCGATGAAGCCCGGCAGAGGAGGGGACGGATGGCTACTTCTCACTAGGGGATCGAGAGGGGTTCACGTGAGTGTAACATGACAGGCCCCTGGCCTAACTCTCTGGGTCCACGCTCACCCCCGCGCCCACTGCGAGTTAGGACAGGAGACGCTTATGCTGTGCGAACAAACACTTCCCCACTCTCGGTGGCTGAACACACCTGTCCAACGTCCCCATCTCGAATCTGCTACACGCCGGATAACTCCCTAGGCAGCTCTCCTCCGAGTGGCGATGCAAACAGCCAACGTGCTGTCACCCTGCACTACTTCACTCTCAAACACTCTCACGCTTGCTGCTTCCGGGGAAGAAATACAAGAGAAAAACAAGTATTGAAAAGGGGGTTTTCAAAGCCTCAGCTCAGCTGTAAGTCGCCTCACTCCTGCTCACATTGTACTGGCTGGAATCGGTCATGCGGTCCCATCCACCTGGTTGTTCATGAGCTCGAGAACATGGCGGTGGCACAGGACGTGACGAACCCCTGGCATCGTCCCTGCCACATAGCCTTTTGTTCTTCTGACCCCTACTATGCCTCTTGGGCTCCTCAGACGTGCCCAGGGCTTATGGTACTTTGCTACCCACTCTGCACATCCCTGAGGAGTCTCAGGAGATGCTTTCGGTGGGTGCTCTGTCCCCTCAAATGCTTAGCCACTCTTTAAGACACCGGCTCCAATGCTACTCTTCCTGGAGCTTTCCTTTAGCCCCTGGGGACCCTCTGGCACAGTTCCCACAGTTCCATTGGGCCACGTGATGTATGGTATTCATCTTACATCTTTCTTGTCTTATGTGTCCTCTTACTAGTTCGTGTGTTTTGAGTGGGTACATAGAAACGACTTTTTGGTTTTTTTCGTGCTTATCTGTGTTTCTCTTTCTTTTGTCGGCACTTTCAGAATATCTCACGCATCATGATGTTTAATCAAAGATTGCTCAATGAGTTGAATTTGTATCTGAAAC
Organism: Pteropus vampyrus; assembly: GCF_000151845.1. NCBI lineage: Eukaryota > Metazoa > Chordata > Mammalia > Chiroptera > Pteropodidae > Pteropus > Pteropus vampyrus. The sequence continues at coordinate 1,019,094 of NW_011889005.1, forward strand.
TTAAAGAATGAGAATGTACCTTATTTTTAAAAAAACTTCCATTCATCTTCTTTAAGAACAGGTCAAGGAGCGTCATAATTCCCCCCATTCCAGAATGCTGAATGTGCCTAATCCTCCATAGAGCAAGAAAACATTGATGGGCATTTTTCCACTTGACCAATATCTCCCTCTGACAGTTATTAGTGACAGCGAGAGAGGGCAACTCAATCAGAATAAAAAGAGGATGATGTCTCCAGCTAAAGAGAAACATCAAGAATAACTACATTTGGGTTAAACTTTTATTCCCCTGTCTCAAAGCTATAAAGAGCTCCACTCGATCTATCTTTTTTCCTATTCTTAGCTTGAGAAATTACACTTAATTTCAATACCTAATTTAGTTTCATTTCAAATTTTTATTAAAACGCTGCAGATTCTCTTCCTCAGTTAACGCGAATAGCGTCTGGGTCCCAAATTATCCCACCAGCACCTACTTTCTGCCAGACATTCTTTCGACTATTTAAATAGACATTTTATAACAAATCATTAAAAGAAATATAAGATTACGTAGCAGGGCACAGTGTTTCCATAAATAAATAGAAAGTTTAGACTTGGAGTTCGAGCACGTAATTACGTGCCATCCCCTTGAGACTACAGTCTTCCGCTCCCACTGTGCATTGATTAGTTCATTCTCTGTTCTGTTTTCTCTGAAGACATTCATAATTGTCCATAAAACAGTCTTTGTCTCTCTTTTCGTACGTGTGTTCTCTACCATCCGCTCGAAAACCATACCAGGACCACGTTGAAAGTGAAAAGGGGAACTCTTAAGAATTATACTGGGGGAAGAAAAGAATCGCACTCGGATAAGAGGCATACACGGAATTCTTCCCAGCGTGTCGAAGCATATGAGACCCCATAAATAGCCTGCCACTCTGAGCTTGGTATTTTTGTTTGTATTTCTATGTTTTTCTTGTTCTTCAGAATCAGGCACCTGGGCCAACCATCAGAGCGATAAACTCTATGATGTGTAGTGTACAATCGAAGACCATTTGCTGCTTCTTTATTTCCTATTTTCCGTGTGTGTGGAGATTTTTTTTTTTTTTTTTTTTTTTTAACCAGGGTAGGTCAAATAAACAACTCTGTATGAAAGGAATTCTTAAAAAGACATCCACGAGAGGGCAATTGCAGGATGCGGCAAAACAGTTACTCTAAGAAGTTGCTGTGGATTCAGATGATTGGCTTGTGAAGTCAGGTTATCGCTGAAAGAATTGTGGTGTAAAAATAAAATAAAATAAACCTTTAGGCTGGATGGTAGAGAATCCTGATAAATTGATAACTTTACTAAGAGTTAAGGGCCAAGACCCTTTACCTCTGTACCACCCGCCACTTTAACTGTTAAGATAAATTGAACTGTTATTCACGGCCATCTTTTAGCCCCCTGGTCTGGTAAAGGACCGTGGCTAGTGGGATCAGCTCAGGACGAGCAGACAGATGGAAGGCACGGGCTCAAAATGCAGCTTTGCTACTTTTCCTCTAAATAGATGACTGGGCAACTTAATTCATTTCTCGTCCTTTCCCCTAAATAGTAGTAATAATTCCCCCATCTATCTAATAGGTGTAAAGTAAGGATTTATAGTAATAGCAACAACTAGTAAAATAAAAGTAATAAATGTCCTCATTCCTTGAGGGCTTACTATAAGTATGCTCTGTGCTAAGGACTTTGCCCAGTCTTTACAAAAGCCTTGTGAAATAGGCAGCATTGATTTATAGATTTATAGATAAGAAAAATCTGTCTCAAAAAAGTTAATCTAGCTTTTCCAAATCCACCTAGAAATTAAGTCATAGGAGCAGGAATCGAATCCAAATTTTTCAGACTCCAAAGCCCATGTTCTAGCTGTTGATGAGAATGGACTTTAAAAGACTACCTTGATTTTTAGTGCAAATAATCACACTTCTTATGTGGCTCTTTCTAGAATGATCCCTCCTATATATGCTTATTGCATACATTATTGCAGATTCCTTTTACTGATACTTCAGGTAATCACCCCCATCAGTAGGGAGTCACCCAGAGAAGATCCAGTACACACACACACACACACACACACACACAGTATGGGGAACTAGGTATATACAATCATAGAACGAAGCAGTTTCTGTAAGCACTTTTTCCCACAGAAGATCCAGTACACACACACACACACACACATACACACACAGTATGGGGAACTAGGTATATACAATCATAGAACGAAGCAGTTTCTGTAAGCATTTTTCCCCACAGTTTGAAATCCATAGGCAGGGAGGCAGGAAGGGAATATATATACGATGAGCAGGCTGAGAGCAGGCCCCAGGTGGAGACCGAAACCCTAGTCTGCTTTTATTGCCTATAAATGGGACAGGCTAGGGTGGTGTGAGCGCGGGCTCCCGAACTCGCCCAAGTCTGTGCATATTCTTTGTGATGCCACCTTAATTACAGTTTTCCTTATTTAACTGAAATCCTAGTTTAATGTTTTCATTAAGAGTAAACTTTATGTTACCATTGTAAATAAAAAATCATGACCTGCCATAAAGCACTTAATTATAATATCATAAACATAATGAAAACAACAACCATTTTCATTTAAAGAGATTTTGATATAGTTGGAATAACATCGATCATGTTTGAAACTGTTTTCTACTTATCACTCTTTTTAAATAACAGCTTTATCGAGATATAATTCATATACCAGACAAATTCAACATGTAAAGAGCTTGAAATTTGTCACTCTGGTCCTCACCAGAAAAAAAAAAGAAAAACAAAACTATAAACATGATATTAAATGACTTTTCTTGGATCAAAAAATACATGTCGCATGACAAACCGTCACTCTCAAATCTGTAGAAATAGGTGAATCCAGAGTCACAACTGAGATCTGCTTATCCGGAGTAGAAGCTACTAGAGCCATAGCTATTAGCAACACTTAAATGAAAATTTTGAAGACTTGCTGGAGGCTAAGTTTTGACTAATGTGAGAATAATAAATTCTTGGGGGCCTGTCTTGTGGGGGGACACCACACTTTCATGACTTTTAGCAACAACCATAACAGGTTCTCATAGTAAAGAACCAGGAAGATCCTTTTGTGACCCTAGCTGGAGGAGGGGACTAATCTTCGTGAGATACACCCAGAGTGTTCTCCATAACAAATGCCTACTCTCCAGGGTAAAAGATCTTACCAGAACCTTATCCCATATGGACAAAGAGAATTTCTCCACTCCATGCCCTTCTAGACTTCCTGTCTCATGTAAGCATGGAAAAAGGAATTAAGAAACACATGTGAAAGGTAACAGCCCAGGGATACAGGGCCAATAAAACATTAAGACTCAATAAAAAGATTATAGGACGCTTCCCCTTCCCCAAACCTTACCACCACACCAATAGTATTTCAGGATATTCACGGCAGGTAACTTTGAAAGAGCTGTAAGACTCAGACGCTCCAACATCAACAGAAAAGACAAAAATGAGAACACTGGAAGAATCTGATGCCTCTGACACTTCAATTATAATAAAAAACCAAGTGTGTTCCAACGCCCAGCCAGAATAACATAAAGCCTCACACTTAAAGCCTATGCAGTTCAGTTCTTCATATCCAATACATCACGTTTGGCTTTCAACAAAAAATTAAGAGTGATGCCAAAAGACAAAAACAAAACATATCTGAAATGATAATGCAATCATCAAAACCAGACTCAGATATGACACAGATGTTGAAATTATCAGATAGGGGATTTAAAATAACTATGATTATTGTGCTAAGAGCTTTATTGGAAAAGGCCGACAACATGCAAAAACAGATGGGTAATGTAAGCAGAGATGAGAACTCTAAGAAAAAAGTAAGGGGGAATGTTAGAATTGAAAAAAAAAACAAACACATTGTAACATAATGATGAAGACCTTTGATGGGTTCACCAGTAGACTGAACACTGCCAAGGAAAGAATCAGTGAGCTTGAAGATAAGTTGGCAGAAACTTCCCAAACTGAAAGGTAAAGAATAAAAAGAAAACAAATTAGAAAAGCACATGAGAATGTCCAAGATATGGGAAAATTTCAGAAGATACAGCATATGTATAATTGAAATATCCAAAGGAAAAGAAAGGTCATGGAACAGAAGAAGTATTTGAAGTATTAATGTCAAAATCTTTCTAAAATTAATGACAGAAATGAAACCACAGATGTAGGAGGCTCAGAAAATACCAAGCATGACAAATACACCCAAAAATCTACATTAGACATTTCACATTCAAACTGTAGAAAAGCAAAGACAAAGAGAATGGGCCGAAAGAGGCCAGAGATAGGGAGAAATACTTTACTTGTAGACGAAACAGGAGAAGAGCTGCAGAACGCTTCTTGTCACAAACCATGCAAACAGCAAGAGAATGAATTGAAACACCTACACTGCCAGAAAAAAAAACAAATGAAGACAAAACACCAACCTATAATTTTATAACCGGTGAAATTATCCTTGAAAAGTGAATGAGAAATGAACGCTTTCTCAGACAAACAAAAACTAAGAGAATTAATTGCCAACAGACCTTCCCTGTAAAAAAAGTTAAAACAAGTTCTTCGGGTAAAAGAAAAATTATATAGTTCAGACACTCAGATCTACACAGAGAAAGGATATCAGAGAAGAAAAATATGAAGTAACTATTTTATTTTTCTTATTCTTAGTTGAATAAAATATTCCTCTCTGTTTATTTAAAATAATAATAATAATAATAACAATAATGACATAATTGGTTATTACAGCCTCTGGGTAAGTGAAATAAATGGCAGTGAGGCCATAAGGGATGGGAGGAAGGGACCGAGAATATTGTTATATAGTAACAATAAGTGATACAATGCAATCTGATGGAAGACTTTAATTAGTTTAAAATGTATATTGAAAACTCCAGGACAACCCCTGAAATTAAAGGAAATTGTCATTAATATGCTAAGAAAAAGAGATCAAACGAAGTTTGTAAAATGCTCAATTAAAACCAGAGAGTCCAGAAAAAAGGGACGGACAAAGAAAAAAATGCAATAAATAGAAAAGTTACATACATGGTCGATATTGATTCAACTATATCAATAATCATTTTAATTAAAAATTATACCAATTGAAAATAGAGATTATCAGAGTAGATAAAATAAACAAATAAGATTCAACTCTATGTTGTCTACAAGAAATCTACTGTAAATGCAAAACACAGATGAATTAACAGTAAAGAGATGAATAAAGATATACCTGGCTAACACTAATCTAAATAAATCTATAGCGACTATATTAACTTCAAATGAAACAGACTTAGAAGAAGGAAAATTATAAAAAATAAAGAGCGGTATTACATAATGATAATGAAGTCAGTTCTGAGAGAAGAAATAATCTCATTAAGTGGGGGATACTGGAGAAATAACGCTCACCCACTAGCACATCAGCAACACAAACTGCTTTGGTTCGCAGTGTTTTTACATATATGAGTTTGGTCATCTACTGTACAGATTACTTAATACAGACTCAATGACTTAAAATACCAGGGCTGGGTCTTCAAAACAAAGCTTCAGTCTCCAAGTCCTCCTCACCTTCTACTCCATCTTGTGCTCTTTTTATTGTCTTTTCCCCATAAGATAGACAATTCTCCTTCTGTCCATACAGCAACATCCTCATCTTTATCATCACCATCATCATTATTATCAACATCATCATCACCATCACCATTATCATTATCATTATCATCATTATCATCACCATTACCATTATAACCATCATCATCACCATCATCATCATCATCATCACCATCATCATCATCATCATCACCATCACCATTATCATCATCATCATCATCATCATTATCATCACCGTTATCATTATCATCATCATCATTATCATCACCATTACCATTATAACCATCATCATCATCACCATCATCATCACCATCATCATCACCATCATCATCATCACCATCACCATTATCATCATCATCATCATCATCATCATCACCGTTATCATTATCATCATTATCATCACCATTACCATTATAACCATCATCATTAAACCATCATCATCATCATCATCATCATCATCTTCATCATCATCACCATCATCATTATCATCACCATTACCATTATAACCATCATCATTATCCCCAACATCATTATCACCAACATCATCATCATCAACACCATCACTATCATCATCACTATCATCAACATTGTCATCATCACCATCATTTTAATCTGTATTTGGTCTTACCTCTCAGTCCATGTTGCTTGGGAAAAGACTGAATGAGCAATGTCTGTGCATATTTTCTTTCCAGAAGTAGTACTAAAGTTATATATTAACTTGCTTTCCAATAAGATATATTTCTTCAGTTAGTTTCAGAAGTTAATCATCTTCTAAAATATACAGGAATGTATAGCATTGAGAGAATCTGATATATTTTAGGTCCCTCTCCCTTAGGGAAAAAATGTAATAAGCCCCAGATGAATAAACAGAACCAGACATAAAATTTCTGCTGTCAGAAAAAATGGAACCCAGGCTTATTCCATTTTCAGGAATTTTCATTTCCTTCCAAGAAATGGTGTTAATAGCTCATAATGTGACAGATGAATATGATGAATGTTATAACTGTCAGTGCTAACATGAAAACTTCTCATGGTCCTTAAAAACAGAATAAATTGTATATTATCTTCAGGGTATCACCAGGATTATCAAGCAATTTATTTAAATTATGCATTTACGAGGTTAAGAAAAAATATTATCACATATTTATTCATTATTACTTTTTCAGTGCCTGCAATGTGCCAGGCACTGCCCTAAGTGCAGAGGGTCAGAGAAGAGCATGTTCCAACATCCAGGTTTTAGCACCTCACAGAGCATGTGGTCACTCTACCTGCTTATTCACCACCAGACTGTGAGATGAAAATACAGGCCTGCGCTTGAGTCTATAACAGCAACAGCTGGCATTGACTTGGCATCGGCTTTAGCGTAAGCTCTTTTGCAATAGATAGCCTTTTATTGTGCCTTTACACGAACATGTCACGTGAAGACGTATGTTAGAAGGGGTTAAGCAACTGATGTCAAACCACAGAGCACAAAGAGGACATTTTTTGTTCTGCTTTTGATTCGTTTTGTTTTCTGCTGCCAGAGCAACTAATCTTAAACACCACGATTCTGTAGAGACTAAAATAATGCTGCTGACCCTTCCGCACGCAAACCACTGAGACCAAAGCAAACCGTGACTGCCACAATTTCCGTCCAACTCTGCATCCGCCCATCCACCAGTTAGTTCATCCTCCACATCACCCTCGTCAGCAGCCCGGATGCGCTCTGTGCCCACCTGGCAAGCTGGCCTTTCAGTCCTCTGTGTGTAGCCACTAACAGGGAAATGCAGTGATGGACACTTAGTCATCCAGTGTGATGGATGCAGTGGTCATAACCAAACATAACATTTACAAGGTGCTGATCATACTCAAGGCGCTGTGTGTGGTGCTTTACGTACACGACCTTGAATCTTCACCCATGGCCCACGCCCAGCAAGCAGTCATCATTACTTCCGGCTGACAGGTGGCAACACTGAGTGAGACTCAGGAAGGATAAATAATTTTAAGTCCACACAGCTAAGGAGCATGTATAAGTTTTAGCCAGTTCAGACTATTCCTAGAGTGATGTTCTTCCCACTTATTCTGACGCCAGCTGATGCACTGGGATTCAATTCTGGCATCGACCACTCAAAGTTAGCATCAGATTCCACGAGCCTAAGGGCAAGATTTCCAGCGAGATGTCCCCTACCTGAGAAGTGAGCCGTGAGTGGCTCCCCCAGGCCACCCACACTTCCGACTAACTGGACATCTGGGAAAGCCCTATAGTGTCCCTCCTGCTCAGTAATTCTCTGAAAGGAAAAAGTACTAGAAGGGAGATAAGATGGGCCCTTGATTCAGAATTCTCTGTAGGGAGAAAAAAGGACAAGACCACGGGCAAATGACATAACAGATGCCTGTGCGCTCACTGCATTGCACGCTTACAGCCATCCTGGGCCGGGGGCACGCGCGACGCCCAGGTCGGCTGTGTACATCAGTGTGGCCAGAGAGGGGGCGTGGCGGGCACCAGCTGAAGGCTGGAAAAATGATTTGCTGAATGAAATGATCCAAATGGAAACGGACTGTCCCCTGGCTGCCGGGCAGCGGCCCCTTGGGACACGTCAGGCGGGGAGCGGCTCCTTGGGACACGTCAGGCGCAAGGGCCAGCGTGGGGTTGGCGGTGTTCAGGTAGGCACCAGCAGTCCTTAGGCGGCTGGGGCTTCTGGGCCAGTCTCAGCAGAGGGGAAGTGGACGAGTGAAAAGGCTTCGCTATGACGCGAACGGCAGCCTTTTCTTATCGACAGCCCTTTGCCAGAGGCTGTTGCACTTCGTTACCTAAACATTCTGCAGAGCACCCAAGGGCGAGTTTTATGTGTCTCACTTTGTAACAGGTGATCTGAAGCTCAGCGAGGTTAAGCCCATTGGTCTAAGGCCACAGGACTCCTGGCTGGAGAAGGCGGGGCTCTAACCCCGGCCCCTGGCCTCCAGGCCCTTGGGGTTCTGTCCGGCCACCGTGGCCGGTGAGCTGGGTGTCGCTGTACTCCGGACTTCCCAGGCTTCTCCACCTCGTCATCTCTCTCCTGACCATCCCTTCGGAAACCAAGCTGCCCGGTTTGATGAAACGCGGGCCACTGTGACATGAGCCAAACCCAGAGGGGCCCTCGGGATGGGACGAGACCCACGTCTCTCCAGGAGAGGACGTGCAAACCAGCCTTGCTCATCAATCACGCTGTGCCACGCATGCTTCTCAGCCACGCGAATTCCAAACGCTGTTATCTCCACCAAGAGCAATGAGCAAGTCACACATCTAATCCTGGGGAGGCAAGTCGATGTCTGGGGTGTGCAGTCTGGGGGGGCTCTCTCTCCCCCCGGCCCTTGGACGCGTGGAGGGAAGGCCTGTCCCGCGGACCACTAGCAAAGACACAGAATCTGTTTCTCCAGAGGTTCTATACGCGTCCTCTGCAGTTGGCCCGCTGCCAGGAACACTAATCTGATTTCTCAGGCAAACTAATCCTGTTTCTCCCTCAGGTGCAAATTTCCCCTCTCTATCATTCCCCTCTTGGCGCCTTTAATTAACAAGCTGCTGTGATCAAGCAATCAAACCTTTTAAGCCCACATTATTATTACATTTTAAATATCTGATGAAAGCACTTACACAGTGAGGTGTTAGCATCCTTCTCCCTCCGAGGTCTCAGCTTCCTTGATGCAGGGGGTGGGAAAGCAACTTTGATTTGGGGGAGATAAACATGGTTTCTGTGAAGCTTCAAGTTTCTCATTTCTTGTCAGTTTCCGTCTTTCCTTCTGGTTCCTATAACTTACTTTCTAAATGGCAGAGAGTAAAAAAGAAAAACAAAAACAAACAAATAAAACGTCTCAGTATTATCTTAAATCCCAGGAACAATAAGCCCATATATATTTTATTAGCTCTTTGCAGTTTACAAAGCTCTCGCACCTTAATCAGCTCAGGGTTCTGGCTGCTGCCTCTCGCTCCGGGCTCATCGCTCCATCCCGTATGTACTCTGGGCATCAGCCCAGCCCCGTGGCCCTTGTCCAGGTCCATGAATGAGCCACGCTCCCTCCTCCAAGGACTGGTGTTGCTCCTTCCACATAGAATGCCCTCTCCCCCTCCCCACCCACGGTTCTTCCTCCCGAATCACCCCATCCAGGCACCTCCCACCCCCTCTGCAGCAGGAAATCTTTCAGGCTCCACTTCAAGGCTCCTTTGCTCTGCGATATCTTACACCTGGGGGTTTCTGCCATTAGCTCAGCTGCAGCCACATACTCTATGTGTGATC
>NW_011889005.1:1029572-1035457 GCF_000151845.1 Pteropus vampyrus
AACAAGCTGCTGTGATCAAGCAATCAAACCTTTTAAGCCCACATTATTATTACATTTTAAATATCTGATGAAAGCACTTACACAGTGAGGTGTTAGCATCCTTCTCCCTCCGAGGTCTCAGCTTCCTTGATGCAGGGGGTGGGAAAGCAACTTTGATTTGGGGGAGATAAACATGGTTTCTCTGAAGCTTCAAGTTTCTCATTTCTTATCAGTTTCCATCTTTCCTTCTGGTTCCTATAACTTACTTTCTAAATGGCAGAGAGTAAAAAAGAAAAACAAAAACAAACAAATAAAACGCCTCAGTATTATCTTAAATCCCAGGAACAATCAGCACATATGTATTTTATTAGCTCTTTGCAGTTTACAAAGCTCTCGCACCTTTATCAGCTCAGGGTTCTGGCTGCTGCCTCTCGCTCCGGGCTCAGCGCTCCATCCCGTATGTACTCTGGGCATCAGCCCAGCCCCGTGGCCCTTGTCCAGGTCCGTGAATGAGCCACGCTCCCTCCTCCAAGGACTGGTGTTGCTCCTTCCACATGGAATGCCCTCTCCCCCTCCCCACCCACGGTTCTTCCTCCCGAATCACCCCATCCAGGCACCTCCCACCCCCCTGCAGCAGGAAATCTTCCAGGCTCCACTTCAAGGCTCCTTTGCTCTGCGATATCTTACACCTGGGGGTTTCTGCCATTAGCTCAGCTGCAGCCACATACTCTATGTGTGATCTCTACACTTCGTGTGGGTGCTTCATGGATGCCGAGTGCCCTAGCTGGGTTCCGAGCCTCGGAGAGGGTGACCTTGGTTGTCTTTTGATCATTTCACTCCTGGTGTATAGCACAGCGTTCTGCATCACGTGGCTGCTCAACATTTATTCACCGCATGACTTAATCTCGTTATGTAGGAAAGGCATTAGGAGCACCTGCGGTGCAGAGGCTTGGTGGGCAACGCGACCTGCTACCGCTCTTTGTGAGTACTGCAGGCTGTTGACAAGCACAAACCCTAGTTTTCTAATTTTCTACCATTACTGTGCCTACCACCTCCCCACACACACATGCAAACGTGCGTACACACACACGCATACACGCGTGCACACACTTTTCCTGATGTCGAGGAAGCATGAGGAATGAGCTAATCATCTGGCACTGTATCTGAAGAAGAAAGACAGATCCACGTCTGTGCCATGCACCCTACCGACTGGGCGGATGTCCGCGGAAAATCCAGGATGAGCCTCTCGTCTTCAACCCTCTGGGACACAAAACGAGCGTGCAGTTCTCACACTGGTGTCCCCAGGCAGCAACCCCACCCTTTTAGCCTCTGCTCTATGCGGCTGGGCTCTGGCTCCGCCAGGAAACCTCTGTTTTGCAAACTGACTCTATTTTGTCATCTGCCAGTAGGGAGCGCAGGAGGGAGGCAGGGACGCCGGTGGGGGGAGCAGGGTTCATTTCTTCTTCTTTGCTATCTATCTCCTCCTGTTTTTATCCTGTGTGCATGAGCTTTACTGAAGCAACGGTTCTTCAGACAAGCAGTTTAGGCCCGTTTGCAGCGTTCCTGGTACTCACAGAACCAGCCTCTTTACCTGTCCCGCCGGCCGCCATCACCAGCTGAGGTCGGAGCCCCAGCTCCGTGTCGCCTCTGAACGCCTAAGAGTTAATCATTCCGACTCTTTCTCTTCGCTCTTCCTTTTCCTTTCCAGGTCTTCCAAACCCAGTTAACAATTATTATATTATTTTTTCCCTTTGGGAACATCTGGCACGGTTTCTATTTCCTAATGGGACCCAGAATGATAATGTAGACATGAATAAAATATATCATGAACATATAAAGTTGTCGTGGCAGTTAATATGTGAAAAACATGTTTCCTCAATTACGAAGGGTATCCTAGTTGTCGATTTTTATTTTGTAGGATAAGAAACAGTCATTGCCTAAGACCCCAGATAACAGATCAATCTTTTTGTGAGTGCTACAGGGAGACAAATTTTGTCTTGGTATAAAAAGACAAGTCGCAGTGGTTAGAGGTATTCATACATAAGGATGACTCATTCTGAGGTCAGGATGTTCCTAACAGTGGACAAATTCACGTTAAGGATGGTTATAGCGTACTGTATGAGAAGTAACGTATGTGTGTGAGTGTGTGGTCATCAATCCATTCAGCGATTCGTGTTATCGTCCCTACCGTGTGTATATCACTTTGTAACGCGCTTTAAATCGTGAACGGAACGTACCCCGCCCGTAGGCAGCTTACATTTTAGTGGCGGAGAGAAAACAAAATGCCAGGGACATGCAGTGCGGTGAAGCAGCGGGTCAAGAAACACCGTGTCGATAAATCCGGAGCATTATGGGACCTCGTAGCGGAGGAAACGGACCCGAGGGATGTGTAGAGCTTGGCCAGATGAGAAGCTGCGCCTTCAGGGCGCCTTCGGGGAACCAAGAAGTCAGAGATGATGGATGCGCCTGAACGAGGAGAGGAATGACCGTGTCTGTACGTCGGCCTTTGCTTTCCTCCTTGCGGTGAGATGGTTGGATCCAGCGCGCCCGGCGGCTCAGCTTGCCCAGGCTGTGTCAAGGAGAATGATGTACAATGTCAGACTCTGATTTGCAGGGGAGCAGGAAAGACCCATTGCGATCTTTCTGTTTCTGCTTTTTCCTCTTCCTAGAGGAATACGGGAGGCATTCCATAACCAGAGATGCTAAAGCATAAGAAATTGTCTGACAGTCCCTATTTTGAGAAAAGGTATCTATGATTATTCCAGAATTATAGACGCAGCAACGGTAGTTCGGGAGGCTGTGTGAGTCGCCTTGGGTGAGACAGACGTGGCACGTGTGGAGGAAAAGAACCCTTCCAAATCCTTTCATGGTACCATGCTGCTAGAATTGTGCGTTTGCTTTGGAAAACGTTTTTAATTATCTCATAAGGCTTTCGGACTTTCGTTTCAAGGCAGGGTCTTAGGGTTTCTTATCTTGTTTCTGTTATAATGAATTCGTTTTATTTTCTGATGTCGCTAAGGAGCCCAGGGAATTTCAGACTCAGGAAAAGCGGCTCGGCTCTGACTTGCACCATCACGTGCAACACGTCTAGACCTTTGAGAGTGAAATGCAAGTCACAGCCGGGACCCGGTGAGACGCGCAGAAGCAGGCGGCCCCGCGCCGTGCAGCAGGCTTTCGCAGGTAAGGCTGGGAGGAAGCCTGTTAAGCAGGACAACACGATGCCCGAGGGATACGTGAGATTCAGGACGGGCATTTCCGAAACACCCGAAATCCCGAATCATTACATTTTCGGTATTATTTAAATATCCAAGTAAATCCATACTCAACGCCTTCAACCCGCCCTCTGGACAATCTCTGTCTCTGAACTCTACCTACGTTTTCATCTTTTCTCCTTTCGATTAACCCGAGGGTGGTGACGATGTAAATAGGGGACGACCCCCCCCACCCCCCGCGCCTGGCAAGCCTAGGTGTGCTGCGCCAACGACAATTCCGCCCCCTCTGGCTATTGTTGGCTATTTTCACGACGTCTTAAAATATATCCACTGGGGACAGGCAGTTATTTTATTTTTTATCATTGCTATCGGAAGGCTTAAGTAACAGATTACTGTCAGGATCAAGACTGTGCAACGTTTCGGTCTGAAGTGTTTCAACAGACAGGTGGAGATCGTGGGAAGCCCTGAGCCGGTAATATGCAGAGTCGTAAAAGCAACCGGTAGGAGTGTGGCTCGCAAGCGAAGCCTGGCCTCCAGCCACGGGCAGGGCGTGGGCCAGCAAGAGGGACACTCCAGTGTTAGAGAGAACCGGGTGAAAGATTTGGAAATATGTAGTGACCAGGAAGAAAGCCAGGTATTCTAAATGGGCCATAGAATTAATTGTGTCGTGAGTGACATCAGATGCTCTGTCTTAAAGCAGAGTACTTTAAACATTCCTCATGCCTTCCCCAGGACCTGTCTTAGAAACTAGGGCAAGGCTGTGTCTCGAAGCGAAATCAAGGAGTTCTACCATATTCTGAAGAAATATGCAGACACAGGAAACCACAAGATGAAAAGACCTGCACTAATGTGGGTCAAGGTCGAGGCTAAATGGGGAAGTAATTACTGTGCACCAAGAAAAGGTCCAATAAACTCAGCCAAATTTATAGCATAACTTGTCCACACAAACACAGATAAAAACACAGGCACATAGAGACAGCCATATAGACCATGTACAAACATATATCATATAACCATTTACATACACACACGTACACATATACGCAGTCCTGCATATACACACATGTACGTGCATACATGCATGTATGCACACATATGTCCTCACATACATACTCATATACGTATTTAGTAAAGTCAGAGATGTTTTTACAAATCCAATAACATGTGACTAATTCCCTACGGTTTACGAGTGTTCTCAGACACATTATCACACTGACACAGACGATCTGGATTAAGCACCCTCAGTGCTGTGGTCACTGAATCCTCTTTCCTAGGGTTACGGAACACCTGGCATGAGGCTAGCCAAGCTAACCAGTGCCAGAGGAAGCTTCCACTGCCATGAAGCAGTCAGAGTAATTTCCTGGGGCGATTAGGAAAACAGAACCGAGCCAGGACGAAGAACACGATCGTGCCGAAAAACGAAACATGCTTTCTGGTCTAAAGAATGAGATACTATCTAGATAAAGGTCAAAAGAGAGAGAAACAAAAAATGGGAGAAAAGAAACAGGTAGAAAAGGCAGGCCGAAGGAAGATTATCCGTTCCATATTCTGTCCTGAACTGCGGCCCTGCTGGCCACCTCCTACCCTGATTTATCAGTTGCCGGCCACCGATTTGTCGTGTGCACTGATCTGGGTTAAAGGCCCAGGCTTTGGGACACACAGTATTTCCCATCCTTTATCGTAATTTGGAATGAGGCTTGGCAACTTCAGTTTCATACTGGAATCAGTCTTATGCATCAAAAGTGACACCCGCGATTATAAATATCTTTAATTTCGAACCAATTTCTATCAGAACTTGAGGCTTAAAAAGCTTTGCTTTAAATACAAAGTGGGGAACTGCCTCATTTTTAAGTCCAGTTAAATGATGGCAAGGTGCCATCTCCAAGGTGCCGAAAGGGGAGGATACATCACTCATAGAAATCGCTGGAGCTTGTTCACTATTGACACTTGTATTCAATACAAGATCGGTAAATCATTTATTGGGAAAATTGAGTCATTCTGAAGAAAAGGAAGTCACCTCTCAGCTAACGCCTGCACTTCATTAGCCAAACGCAACGATGAAATCACAAATCGAGAGCTGAGCAGGTAGGTGGTGGGGGCTGGTTCCCACCACCGTGTCATGTTCACCAAACAAGGAAACTCAGTTCTAGAAAGCACAGGTCATCTACCTAAGGTAACGCAGAAGGTTAGCAGACCATCTCAGACTAGAGTCTAATTAGCCTAAGTTTAAGCCAACTAATTCCCACCATCCGCGTGAGGAAAAGAGAACATCTTTGCGATTTTTCTTAATAGCCAAGGTCATGACTTATTTAAGTCTTACGAAAATGAATGGTATAAAGCATCTTCATCGGTCGCTTGAACACAGATTAGGCTTTTTCGAGACTTGGCTTTAACAATGGTCGAATATATATCCCGTGGGAGGCCGCCTCATTTTTACTGATCGCCAATCTCACGCCTTCTTCCACTGGACCCCACCCCCATCCAGCACCCCCACACCTAGGTCGCTGCCTTGCTAACCTTTTGTGCTGTTAGACCCTGTTTGTGCCCACGCTCACCTTTCATGATTCCCGGCTCGTTCAGCTCTGAGACTCAGTTTGCTTCTCCGTAAAATGAGTTTCTTTCCTACCTCCTTCAAAAGATTGTTGTAAACAGCAATTCAGATGACGAGAAAACACAGTGTAGCTTTCAGCTGCC
>NW_011889005.1:1036867-1045398 GCF_000151845.1 Pteropus vampyrus
CACCCACGTCGAGGGCCACGTGGAGGAGAAGATGCTGCCGAGAAGCCTGAAGAGCCGCGACAGAGTCCTGGGGTCCACCGTGCCGGCAGTGCCTAGCACCAACGTAATTCCATTACGTACTCAAGATGTGTTAACGGGATCTATCGTATGTTAACTGTTCTCATCATTAATCATCATTATCATCACCATCGTCATCATCATCATCACCATCATCACCATCACCATCATCAATAGATAAGGAGGGCAGAGAAAACTTCTGGAGGGGATGGATAGGTTTATGGCTTAGATCACACTGATGGTTTGCTTCATGGGTGTTTACTTATCTCTAAGCTTATCAGGTTGTATACATTAAGTGTGCACGGCTGCTTACATGCCCCCTGCCCCCCACCCCCAAAAAGCAGGGAGCTAGGAGAAAACCAAAAGGAGAAGAAAATCTTCAACTGCATCGGATGCTAAAAAGGCCCATAAAGTGGCCTCTGGCTGCCCACATCTCCACTAGCCCCACCGAAACGCTTGGAGTCGAAATGTCTCATTAAAACAGTAAATGCACATAATATAAATAATTATGCAGAAAAAACCCACGTACCATCCACATGGTCTGAAAAGCCATTAATTTGGTAAATATGTGCGGGGATTTTACTGCGTGCAAATCTCTAAGGCTGGGGATCCCGAACGTGAGGGGAAGATGGGAGACCGTCTTGCTTTGGTTTTCAGTTTTTCGTTTTTAATGCGTGGTTTTTATTTTTAAGATTTTTAAATCTAGGAGCACAAAGTCAGCTAAGACATATCAAAATAAGAATGTAACATCAGTATAAGCGAAATGCTCAGAACAGCCCAGAGGGAGTTCATTCTAAGAAAAGATCAAGGGAGTCTTCACAAAGAAGGTGTCATTTTAAATGTCTTGAAGATGCCGGACAATAAAAAAAGGAAGGTCTCTCAAGGCTGTGTGAGCAGAGAGAAAGAAGAAACCCCTTGGCAACCGGTCTGTCACACGCAGAGTCCCGCGTGCTGGCACGGAAGCGGCACGGAAGAGGCTAGACGACATTCTGGAGTCTTCCGCAAGGGTCTGAGTCTCAGCCGAGAAGCCCGCGGTCTGCCCTGCGGGCCGCATGAAGGAGCGCACTCCCCTCTCCCAGCTCGGGTCCTCTGTGCTTATTCGTGTCTAAGTTTGCATGCACCCTTCTGTGGCCAAATCGTGACTCGTCCCCAAGCACGCTGTCCACTGAATGGGACCACGTCCTGTGTAGGAGGCCAGGTGCTATTTCAGGCATTTAACAAGGCTGCTGGACCCCTCGGCACATTCTCTACATTTCCGGAGCATCCACCTGCTCTGTGACATGTGCTGTAGCGGGTTTTAGGGATACAGTACTGAACATGAAAATGACGGTGTCACTGCATGTATCTCTCGTCTTGCACGGGAGGCAGCGATGGGGACACATAAACTCAGCCAGTATTTGCGGTCTAGGGAGGAGGGCTGTCGGTCGTCTTCCAGTTGGAAGAAGGAAGTCGGCTGTCTGCACCAGGAGGAAGGGGAACGCGGGAACGGTCTGAACGGGAGAGCAAGGGTGGCTACTCGGAGGTCGAGCCCTTTACCGGGTAAGTGAATCTAGAGCCAGAAGCGGTGTCTGCAAGATGCGGGGGTGGAGAATGTGTCCTAACTCAAGCAGAGATTCATTCTGGTTCTAGAGAGGAGATGTACTTGGTACACAATGGTTCTCACTAATGCCCTGTGATAGGATGTCCTTCGATGCCCAGGGCCTTTCGTTGTCGGAAGGCGTGTTCCTCTGACTTTGGCATCTGACACGTGCACAATCGAAAATACTTTCAGCAACAGTTTTTTTGGAAAAAAGTGAACTCACTGGGCAAAGGAAGATAATGGTTAGAAAAATATAACCAATTACTGCAAGACAAATATGGCAACTGCTCAATACCTCACAAAGATACACCAAAGTTTTCGAGGAAGCGACATGCCACATTTTTATTCCAAGTGAGCTAAATTACAAATCCAAATTTATGTCTAAGAGAAGAGACTTTGCGACATATATTAGAGTAAAGGTCTGGTTTCAGGAAGGGGTTAATAGCTCCCTGGCTACCACCTTTCCAGCCACTCAGTTTAGGCTCTCACTCTGGAGCACGACTCATCCTCCGGCATAAGTTATTTCACTACCTTCATCAGAAATGCCACTGGTTCCCTATGATTTACCACATAAAATCCGAAACTTTTATCATTCTCCAAGGCCCTTCAAAACGTGGGTGCGGTGTCCTTTAGTGGTATTGTTCTGTGACGCTATGGACCATGGGCCACGGCCACCAGATGTCGAGAGTTTCAATGGCATTTTCTGAACATCAGGAAGTTGGCTCAGGGCTGACATGTAGAAGGCACATAATATATGACCTGTGAATTAGAAAAAAAAAAAAAATGCTTGTATTTTCAACCACGGTACGTCCCCAAGATATTGGCAGTCAGGTTCGTCCCGACATTATCGCCTCTTCCGTACAGGCTTTTTGGGGGGCACCTGGTTCGGGAAGCACCTTGGGCTGTGGAAGGGTGGCAGGCTTGGTTCTCCCAGGACGCGTCACAGGTCCTTGCGTTGTATGATGCTAATTAATTCTAAGTCCCTTATCTCCAGTCCAGGACCATATCTCTCTAATCTATTTTAATGCACGTTTTCTATTGTAACACAAGGCAGATGAAAAAGAATACTTTGTTGTATTAAATTAAAAATAATTTGAGAATTCGAGATTGGAACTAGGGAAAAAATTGAAAAAAAAAATTATTGTCCAATCTTTTCTTCTTTTGGCAAATGAAACGAAAAAGGAAAACAAAACCTGCGTCCTGGAAGCATCCAGTGATTTGCCCAGGATCACTGATTGCGTTTTATAATCAAAGGTTTTTAACTAAAAGAGTTTCTTCTTCAGCGATTCTCCGAGTCACAGCTGGGACCTGCCTGCAGATGCTTCTGCTGTTAGGCGCAGGGTGGTGAAGGCGCCACCTCCCACTTCTCCAGCTGACTCTCCTAAGTCCCTCAGCATCCAGACTGGCTCCGATCTCCTTTGAGAAAAAAAAGAGAGAAATTCACATGTCTCATACAGACAAGGCACTGATCAGAGACTTCTGTTTCTGGTCGCTCCTGTTTGTTTTTTAATCAGAAGGTGCGCCCGAGCCGGGTGCTGTCACCTGCGTCGGGCTGGCGGGGACCCGGGGCTCAGCAAGGCTCCGGGCTTTGTATCTCCATCCAGCGAAGGGGGTGGAATGGAGGTTTGAGGTCGCCGTGGTCGCTAAAGGGCCTCAGGCCCTCCAGCCCATGCACTCGCCGCCTCGCTCATCCCACGAAGGCCCTGAGTCCCCGAGGGCGCGCAGGCATCGCTCACCTGTTTGGGGGCGCTCCAAGAGGCCGGGGCGAGGGGGACACGAACGGACCCTTCCTCGTAAGGCATCCCGCGCAGGCACGATGAAGCCACCCACAGGAAGCGCTTGTCACCAAGAGGAGAGGGAGATGGATGCCAGGGCACTGCTGGCCACAGCTGCCACACCGCGGAGCCCGGCGAGTCCCAGCCGGAAACTGCTCCGGCGGCCCCGGGTCCACGGGCCCGCGAGGCAGTGAGAAGGATGCTCTCTAAGGCCCATTCAAATGCCACTCTGCTTCCACAGTGGGTGCTATTCAGCTGAAGCCTCATCCTGTGCCTTTTTCTCCTTGTCTTTTCAGACAATAGCGGGACGTTTGTAAATTACTAATCTCTGATGACAAATCATAACTGGGTATTCTTCTCTCTCGGGAATATCGGCCACTTTCATAATGTTTAATGCCACACATCAGGAGTTTAATCTATGTTCTTCTCAGAGCACGTCAAACGCAACTAAATTATAATGTCCTCAGAACGCAGTGTATTGGATTTCAAGATAAAGCAGATTATAGTAAATATTAATCTTTTCAAATGGATAGAATGAAATAGTAAACTATTTCAAACAAGAATTTTAATGCGGAAATTAAATCTGTTGATATTTCTAGCATTCTAGCATCGGGGAGCCAGGTGACAGGGTGATTACTCAAAGGTTCAGCTTATCTCGAGTTGCTGATACGTTAAATTGTTAGGTTTTTTTTTTTCCTGCAGAATTACGTAGAGAGAACATTTCTCCAAGTGAAACCAGAAAAGCCAACTGATCAACTCAGGTGGACAACATTAGCTTATAAGTACCCCAATCTTTCTTCTTTTGTAATGGAGTTCTCTCTCTCTCTCTCTCTCTTTGCTTGTCCCACGATGCTTGCAACTTTGTAGTAGCTCAATCTATGATTTTAGAGGGAAAAAAAGACCTTACCTGATGAGATAAATGCACCTTGTCAGCAGTTTATACGGCCACCACAGTTTCTAAATCAAAAATGTAACTTCGAGTATGCATATTCCTAGACAATTCAAGTGGGAACAGTGACGCAGACCATGTAAAATGTCCTGAAGAATCTGGGGTACATGCCATGGTATCATGCAAAGCATAAAGAACTAGAGGGAGAAATCTCCCACAGGATCATGAGAGCAATGTCTCAGCTCTGCCACCTCCGTGCTGCGTTAGCCTTGGAAAAGTCGCTTTCATGTGCGGACAGATACTTTCTGAGCTACCTCACAGGTTGCTTGAAAAATCAGGTAATATCAGGAAAAGATTGCATGAACTAAAAAATAGAGAGAGGAATATCAGAACCAGATATTCCTTGTGGTAAGACTGCTGACAAATCAAAATATTGTTGAGGTAAGAATAAAATGGGGTCTTTTTTAAAACTTCTTTCTTGACTGCATATAAGGTTATATATATTTTATCACCGGAAGAGTAATAGCATGTTTCATTTAGTTTTTCGATTTAAAATTCAAAGTCATTTTTCAAAAGCCACTTTTACAGAAATGCATTTCCATTGGTTTTAACTGTAATTAGGTTTTGTATTTGTCTGTCTCTGTACTGAGTAAATAATTATTTTTAATTTAAAAAATCAAGAAATGCAATGTATTTTAAAAGAGTGTTGTCTCTTCCGAATTTGGCTAGTATGCTAATACTTAATTAATACAGATAATAATTTTAGCAGACCCCAAACAACTTACTGAACAAATATTTGTTTACCGTGTACTTGTTTTTGACCAAGCTGGCCTTTATGTAGGCGCTTCGTGGGGGCTCAGCGTGGACTACTTTAATACTCTGCTCACAGAAATCTCAGTACAGACAACGATTCAGTATTTATCTTCTCAGTAACATATATGTATGATATTTAAAAAAATGAAATCATATAAGATTAAAAAGGAAATGCATATAAAGTGGGTAAAGGGGATCAAATATATGGTAGCTGAAGGAAACCGGACTTTGGGTGGTAAACACACAATAGAAATACAGATGTCAAATTACAATGTACACCTGAAGATTATATAATTGTATTAACCAAGTTTACCCTTATAAACTTAATTAAAAAAAAAAAAAAAGGAAATGCAAAGAATAAAGATTTCCGGAATCTAGAATAATTAAATGCCTGCGTATAGGTGAGTGTATGTGTGCGTGTGCGCACGTGCGTGGGGTAACCTGTCATGCTGAAGGAAGATAGGAAGATGTGGACTTTCCTCAGGCCCCAACCCTAACCTCAGACACAGGGTTCTGATCATCAGAACGCAGAAGAGCTCCCCGCCTGTCGCTCAGGATCGGCCACTTGAGACAGCCCACCTTCTCCATCAGTGCTCTGAATCATTCTCATTAAGTGATCGTGTTTTATGCCACAGAAGAGAGTTGCAGAACCGTGCAGGCTGGTGATGCTGCGTGGCTTTCTCTGGCAGGGGGGTGGGTTCAAGAAGATGAAGACCGAAACAAAGGCCAAGAGATGGACAAAACATCATCCAGGATCCTTCTCTCTGTCGTGACCAATCCATCAACGGACCCTGTCGACATTATCTTCAAAGTACGCCCTGGATCCTGCCACTTACCGTGGTCGGCCCAGCTACAGTCCGAGGAGGCGGCCACCGTCATCTCTTTCGTTCATCTCCTAAGGTTTGTGCCAAACTCGTTCCTACAATCCAGATCTTTCTAAACCACTGTAATCTTTCTAAACTCTGAGCTAATCATGACACATGGCCACTTAAAATTGTCTTGGGACTTCCCACTATGAATAGGGCGATATCCAGACTCCTTACAGCAACTGCCTCCAGGGCCCTTTATGGCCTGCTGTTGGCCTTGACCAAATGTCTCATCGATCTCCCTATCATTTACTCTGCTCAAGCCACACTGGTCTTATCTTTGCTCCTTTAAAGTCACAGTGCTTCGGCCTGAGGGTGCTGGCCCTCAGTGCTTACAAACCAGATTATCCTGTGTCATCTTCCAACATTTCCCTAGGATCTCATCTTAAAGGCACCTCATCAGAAAGGCCTTCTCGTTACATGCCACGCAAAGTTCCTACCGCTCACCAATCCCATTATTTCCCATTGACAATTTCAGGTGTTGTGATTTTATTATTATTATAGTCAGTATCTGAAATAATTCTGATTTTTTATCTGTCTTCACCAAAATAAAACTGGGTGATTAAAGACTTATCACGACTAAGTCCTCAGTTTTTTTTTTTTTTATTCCATTCAATTACTCATTGGCAAGGAAAGATAAAATAAATATGTTCCCTCTAATATTAGTGATTCTAAGATAAAATAAATATGTTCCCTCTAATATTAGTGATTCTAAGAAACGTACTGATTCTGTACGTTTGGCCCATTTGTTGGCAGGATGCTTACTGTCACCTGGAGAACACCCAGACCCTCACAGGTAACAGCAGTGACAGGCCCATGACCATACATAGGATAAGCTCTAAAAGGACATTCAAAACCAGATCCCCGAGGCCCTGTTTCTCGGCGGGGAACGGGAAGAGTGAGATGCACAGGAGATCTTGAGCAATACTTGGCAGTTTTTAGACGAAACAAATCAAATTTCACAAGGAAAATAAAGATAGCCTGAGAGTAGAACCTGTTTCATTGTCTGGTTCCTCAGTGCTCATCGTCGCATCTGGTGTCATTCGTTAGAGCGCCGTTTCGTCAGAACCGCAGAAGGTAACACAAAGAAAACAGGAGACGGGAAGGAGTCCAGAGGCCTTCACCCTAGTTCTCTTCGGAAGGCTCTGCGCATTTTATAGGATATTCTTTTCTTTCCTGGTATGTGTTCTGTTGTCTTTAAGAGTAATGCACATCTAGAGATGATCTCTCATGCTCTTCTTTTTTCTTATTCAAATGTAATTCTTTAATGTTTCGATCCTGAGCCTCCAAATTTGCTGTCAATAGGTTTCCTAACACCGATTCAGCAGGGGGATTTCGGCGATGCTTGGAATCGCCTTGAGTGAGAATTGCAAGAATGTTTCCCCTGAGAATACTTGAATAGTAGATAAGAATGATGATGTCAGTATAATAACAACAGCTTCCTTTTATTAAAATATTGCCATGTGCCAAAGCTGTCCTGATAAGAGTTTATGTTTCTATTTATTCTTTGAAACAGCCTTTGAGATATGCATCACGCTTGTTTTGCAAATCAAAAATATACTGGTTTAGGTCTATCACCGAACAGTGATAGAGCAAGATTTGAGCCAAGGACAGTCTGAGAGCAAAGTTCGCCATGACCACTACTACAGCTAACGATGATAACGTTTCACAGAAAGGGGAAAGGAGAGAAAGGGGGAGGGAAACAGAAGGAGGAGCTGAGGCTGAAGAAAAGGAAAGAGAATCATCACTCGAAAGACCTTCCCGTTGATTTTCTTCTTGAATCTGGCGCGCTGTGAAATCTGTAAGATTCGGTGGGTGTTGAGCGGCACAGAGAACCAGCATCCCTGGGTGAACGGAGTGTACAAAGACAAGATGGTGCCCGAAAGGATGCTGTCAGTCTAGGCAGGACTACGGAGGGTCACTAAATGCCAAGCATGCTGCAGGCGAGTGGACGTAGAGATGCTGAGTATGGGCGGGGTTTAAAGCCATCCTACTCGGCAAACGGTAATGCTGATGTCCATACCTGTTATTGATCCCTCCAAGAGCCAGCCAAGTGATGGAATCAGCCCGAACTGCAGGTGTCAGTGCGGAGGGTGGCACTCGAGAGAATGCTTTAGTATATCCCTATAGACGATCACGTTTATTTAAAAATTTAGAAAGATAGCAGACTGTGAGTACAATATACTAAATGCAGCAGCTACATATCAGACATTGAACTTTGCACAGCGTCTCCACACTGCAGCAATATCTGGCAAACAAACTCTGGAAAAGATTTCATCTCCGTACCTCTCCTCAAAATATCTTACATATAGAAGGAACAAATTAATGAACATGAACAAATGGGAAAACATGTTATCACGTTTCCAAGAGATGGTTATGTCATTCAGCACAGAAAGCTTTGACATTCTTAAGAAATGGCTTGTAAGAAAAATTGTCACTGCCTTGACAATCTTGGGATCAGATTGCACAGACTGTCAGCTGGAAAAAAAAATAGAAAGAAATATAAAGAGCTGTGAGTCAAGCATTGCCACCATCATTCATTTAATCACCTC
>NW_011889005.1:1046538-1068919 GCF_000151845.1 Pteropus vampyrus
AAAATAATAATGATCTTATAAGAGCCTTTAGTTAATTCAGGCATTTTTTGCTCAACTACTTATCCATCCATTCATTTGTTGGCCGATCCATTCATCGAGCAAGTGTGTATTTTAAGCTTGCTAGGTTAAGATCTGGAAACAAAAGGAAAGGAAACAAGCACAAAAATTAGAATGAAACAAGCATGCAGCTCCTCCCCAGCCCCGAGAAGCAGCCGATTTCTCTGTGTTCCACTAAGAGCTTTACAGACATTGTCAAGTTCAATCCTCACAACAGACCTTGGTGAATTACGCTTCTGATTTCAGACCAGACACATTTTAAATCGAATGACGTTTTTAGAGGACAAACTAGTCTCAATCTAGTGTTGAATGTGATCAAATGTTCCAGCTTCTCTTACAGTTTCTATGGTCTTTATTCAGTCCTCTTGTGTCCATGGCTCGTAGATGCCCGTCTTAATTGTATTGTTTTAGGCAGCAGAGCGAATTCAAGGACCACTTAAATGCTAGCTCACTTGGAGAAACTTGGACACCTATGACCTTTCTCCTAAATCTTCAGGGCCCACTTTACTTGATATATTCAATCAATTAACATTTCTAGATGGCAACTCGGTGGCAGACACAGCCGGGCCCTGAAGAGAGAAATGGAGAGAAATAGAATGGCTACAGTTTGTGTCCTTATTTAGCTTATTTCTTTCAAAGACGGGCATACAGTACGTACTTCTAAATATGTGCAAAGAGCCCAGAATCCACAGATGGTGTGAAGAGACAGCATTTTCTTACGCTCCGATTTCTTCCAGACTCTAAATCTTGGTTTAAAGGAGACCTAATACAATCACCATTGACTTAGTTGAGGGGAGCCTCCCATTTTTCATTATGAAAGGTTTCATGAATAAACTAGTAGGTAAAATGGGTTAAAAACTTTGTAACTTTTTACCATGTGATGTATGATAACGTACCGGGGGGCCATCTCAGCCCACGAAGGATGGAGTGAAATATCGTGGGCTTATCTGTATCATGCGTTCTTTCTCTCTTAGTCAGTAACGTCCTCAAACTCGGTTGGTTGTGGTAGATGCTTGTGTATTGCCCAGCTTTTCTGGATTTCTAATGCAGCTCGCTCAAGAGTTTTGCTTCTTTGAAGAATTCAAAACTTCTCCATGAGTTTCTGGTATATGTTCAGAAAATAAACGATCTCTCCTCTGTCACAATTATTGGAAATCAGGAACCTTCTTTCCTCAAAACGCAGAAAGAACCATTAGATCCTCTGAAGTCAGTTTAGTGCCACAGAAATAACCATTTGTCCTCCAGGCTTCTCTGAGCAGACAGACCATGCTTATTTGTACAGAGGAACTTGGTTTCAAAGGTGAACTTTACACAAGTGTAGACTAATGGTACTCGCTATCCTGAGTCTGTCATATGCTCAGGACCAGCCATTGTATTACGTATACTATGTTATTCAATTCTCAAAAAGTAAACAGATACAACCAAACGAGCCCAGAAGCACATCAACCATTAGATCGGCAACATTAAAACATTTTATATACCTGTCATCATCCCCATTTCAGATAAAAAAAAATTGAACCTCTTCAATTAACAAGTCATTCAATGTTTCCAAAACTACAAAGCTAATAAACGGCAGGGCTGTGATTCAGAGCTGGGAACGTTGATTATAAAGTCAACTGTCTTCTCATTAACAGCACTGCCTTAACATTACCTGTTGACAAATGGAACTTACATCTCTTAAGAAAATTTTAGGTAAGTTGAACCAACCAATGCTTGTTTGAGTGTTCTGAAAATAACCAGAAAAAGCCTTTTCTATTCATTTACTCAATTATCACATGTTCAACAGACATTTCCCAAATAACTGTTTGTACCTGGCAATGGCAGGCTTATTGAGACCTAAAGAATCTGAAGACCAAAGATTCACCCAAGTGACTTTAGGGTAAATTGGAAACGTGTCGATATGGAGAGAAGAAGCCACTCCAAACAGAGAAATAACTGGGCAATCCAATGGCAGTAGAGGACAGCATGTAGCATTCAATAGACAACAAATACTATGGCTAAATAAGGGGTCCTTTAAGGATTAGGGTCAATTGGAAGGTGGGGCAGAAAATGAGAATCCGGTGGCATGAATATTTAAGGACTTGTAGAATTTCCAATGTCAAGGCAAGTTTTTACTGGAGAAACTCTGCCAGCCTTCTAACAAAAGGTCACACTCCACAAAACTTCATTCCATGCACTGAAATACATAAAACAAAACTGACAGAATTGAGAAAAATTCACAAGTCGACAATAATAGTTGGATATTTCGGTATCCCACTTTTCAGTAATGGATAGAACAAACAGGCAAAAGACTAGCAAGGAAACAGAAGACATCAACAACAAACAAACCTACTAGTTTGATTACGGTAGCTTTACTACCTCATACTACATTTGATAATTAACTTAAAATGGATCATAAATGCACATATAAGATCTGAAACTTTAAACTCTTTGAAGGAAACCTAGGGGTAAATCTTCATGACCTTGGATTGGGCAATAGTCTCTCACACATCACATGAAGAGCACAAGCAATTAAGAGAAAAATAGGTACACTAAATTTCATAAAATTAGGAAAAAAAATGTTTATGCTTTGAAGGAAAACACCAATTAAATGAAAATCAACCCAAAGCATGAAAGAAAACACTTTCAAGTCATATATATAATAAGAGACTTGTGCCTAGAATATAGAAAGAACACTCACAACTTAGCAATAAAAATATAGTTGATACAATTAAAATGGTTAAAGGATTAGAAGAGCCATTTCTTAATAGAAGATATACTAATGGTTAATAAATACATGTAAAGATACTTAAAATCATGAGTCATTAGGGAAATTCAAATCAAAATACAATGAGAACACACCGTGCATCCTCTAGAACGGCTAAAATCAAGAAGAGAGACAATAACGTGTTGGCGATGAAGAGGAATCGGAACACCCATATCCTCCCGATAGGAATGTAAACTGTTGCGACCGCCATAGAAATGGTTTGGCAGTTTTTTGAAATGTTAAACCCACAGTTACGTTATGATCCAGCAACTTTACTCTCAGGTATAGCCAACAAAACTAAAAATGTGTCCTCGCAAAGATTTATACACAAATATGCATAGCGGCATTATTCATAATATTCAAAAAGTCGGAACGACCCACCAGTTTATCAACTGATGTATGGATAAACAAAATGTGATATATCTATACAACAGGATATTATTCATCAATAAAAGAGAGTGAAATATTGGTACATGCTACAAAATAAATGAATCTTGAAAACATTATGCTTAGAGAAAGAAGCCAGCCACAAAAGGGCACATATTATATAATCCCGTTTATATGAAAATTCTAGAATAAGAAAATCCATAGGAAGAAAGTAAATTGGTGGTGTGCGGATAATGGAAGGAGGGGACCACGGGGAGTGAGTGCCAATATGTGTCTTTTCAGGGTGATGAAAAAAAGTCTAAATTTAGATAACGGTGATGTTTGTATAACTCTGCAAATATACTAAAAACTACTGAACTGTACACATTAAAAGAATGACATTTATGTCAATTATAAATCAATAAAGCTGTTATTTAACAAAAAACATATAAATCTCATTTCAGACTGCATGGCTTTGTACTGTTCCCCATCTCGCCGGACCGTGAGTCCCCCGTCCTAGGTCCTGCTGGAACTTGTCACATCTTTGGGTGTTACTAATCTTAGAGAAGGCTTTGCAAGAGCTACGTTCTGGACACTTGTGTTTTCCCAGACTAAAGAACACCTTCTCACTCCAGGCCTTGCTAGTGCCCCGTGCTAAGAGCCGGCCTCACCTGAGAAATCCCTGTCAGGTGGGGGCAGCCAGATCACAGCGTGGAGGGCACAAGGGTCCGCTTGGTGAGAAACTCATACTTATGGTATTAGCTGAGTACTGTTGAGCTGTACAACTGAATAAAGCTATAAAATTGTGTTTGGGGTGACAAAACTGAGGAAGTTGCCAAGAATAAATTGAAAACTGGTGGGTTTTACGATCGTTTATCAGAAAACCTTCCGTTTGTGTTTGCGAACAGATAAAACAATAACAAATACTTGGGCAATAAAGTTAATCTGTATTCAGAGAGCTTTGCTAAATAAAAGTAGGAGAAAAACAATACTTCGAGTCCTATCGGTTTTAGCCAAATTGTGTTTATGGTGGCAGCTAATTTTGAAGTGCTATATTAAAAGATACTTTTAAAAAATGAATAAGAAATTTTTATAGCAGGAAAAAAAAAAATGGTGCTGTAAAGTTTTACAGAAGACCAGGATTCTAAATGAGAAAGGTGGCAGAAACTTTGGCCAACGTAGTCCACGATTCTGAATATGTTTGAACGTCTTTCTTCAACCAAAAATATTGAGTTAGAAAGCAAAAATTCAGTTTTATGAGCATGGATGACTTGAAACGAAAGAGACTAAACTTCTTAAGAATAATTTATTAATTCTTTCATTTAATAAATATTTCCTGAGCACTTGTTTGGGGCCTGGCACTATCCTAACCATTGTGATTACAGAAGTGATCAAGGTATAGAATCTGATTCTCCCATTGGATCCCACCAACCCATCCTCCACTCTGCTGAGAGAATGAACTTTAAAGGACATAAATCCTATCCTATTCAAGACATAATCCACGTTCTTACTTGGACTGGAAAAGCTAGACTTGGTCTTACGACGTTTGCTTACTGTCTTTGTTAGGAGAACTCGATCTCTTTGCAGAGAATGTCTTTTCCCTGGAACTACCATCATAATTTTATTCCCTTTTTATCATAACTCACTTTTTGAATTGATCATGTTTATTTTTCACTTTGAAAAGCCGGTTCTGTCTCTCCCTGATAGAATTTAGGACCTCCACTGCTTCCTCGCTGCTATACCCTCCGTGCCGTGTTGAAAGTACCCAGTAAATATCTGATGAATGAATGATTCCTGGCTTCAATGGGTTACAGACATTGAAACAAATAACAGCAAATACAGGAAGTGCTATCAAGGGGTAGTTTCGTATAAGTCTCATCTTGGTGGGGGACACCCCTGGAGAGGCAGAGAGCTCCCCAGTTAACTGAATGCTAAGGAGAGGGACATGAGAAGGGCTGTGGAGCAGAGCTGTGCACCATGAGGGCTGGACAGGAAGAGGAAGGCCTACTTCCTTCCTCCTCTGACCAACAGTTTCAGCCATCAATCAGCTGGACACATCCTCGTTCCCCTCACCCAAAACCCATCAGCTTGGCCTCTCAGACTTTTTGCTTATTTCTCAACCAACAAGGTAGAAAGAAAGCGAATTAGCAAAAACACATAATGCGATGGTTGGTTTTATGTGTCAACCTGTCTGGGACATTGCGTGCCCAGATATTTGGTCAAATGTTATTCTGGATGTTTCTGTGTGTGTTTTCAGATGAGATTAACATCGAAATTGGTAGACCGAGTAAAGCAGATTGCTCTCTGTAATGTGGGTGGGCCTCATCTAATCAGTCGAAGGCCCGAAACCAACAACCACAACAAAAAACAAAAAGACTGCCCCTCCCCTGAGTTAAGAGAGAATTCTCCTGACGAATGACCTTTGAACCAGAACATCAGTTTTTTTCTGTGACTTGGACTTGAACTGAAACTTTAGCTCTTACTTCGCCTGGAAAGTCAATCATTGGCTCTCCTGGTTCTCAGGCTTTCAGACTTGGGCCGGAACCACATCACTGGTTAGCTCTCCCAGGTCTCCAGCTTGCTGATTCACCCTGCAGATCTCAGGACTTGCTGCTGCCATAATTATGTGAAACAATTCCTTATAACAGCTCTCTGTACCCGTACGTACACACACATATCCTATTGAGTCTGTTTCTCTAGAGAACCCTAATGTACATAATAAAAATAAAATAAAAATACAATGTGAACAACAAAACTACCCACCAAATAGCTAAATAATGAAAACTATTATTTTAGTGGCTACCACATTGGAATAAGCCAACAACCCTTAACATGGCCTCCATTATCAGCGAGGTGATTGCCCAACTAACGGTAGAGTGGGAGGCGCCTCAAAAGCCTTGAACACTTGACAGCGAGTTGCAGCTCTGCCTTATCTGGTGTTGGATCACGGCATCAACTCAACATATTTGATTTATCTACTTCCCTTTGGAAGCTTGCCTATTATTCTCTCATCCATTCATCTGCTCATCCAGCCATCTATCTGTCTGTCTACCCACCTGTCCATTCATCTAGCTGACCTCACATATTATTTTTAATTAATTTACTCCACTAATACTTACTGTAGACATTCTATGTGTTAGGCCTAAGCTTTGAAAAGAAAAATACATGAAACTCACCCCAAAACAGCTCACACTCACTCAGAGACAGATCCGTGGACAGTGGAACCACAGCAATCATCCACTGCTCAAAGACTGCCACGGAGACCCGGATGGCAGGTCTGGGGAGCAAAGAGAAGCAGCTAATGAAAAGGCCATGGGAAAAGGATGATCCAGCAAAGCAGAAATGCTCGTCTGGAGCGGCGAAGCGCACACCCCATACGGGACGGGCAGGAAGCAAACGGCACCAAGTGCGAAGTCTGACTCTGCCACTCGTGTCTTA
The DNA here is from genome assembly GCF_000151845.1 of Pteropus vampyrus. Lineage (NCBI taxonomy): Eukaryota > Metazoa > Chordata > Mammalia > Chiroptera > Pteropodidae > Pteropus > Pteropus vampyrus. The sequence goes on from NW_011889005.1 coordinate 1,053,146, forward strand.
ACATCACTAAGAAAGGCAGCGAATTGCTCCGAATCTCAGTTTCCTCCTCTCTACCATAGGAACAATAATCTCTACCTTACTGCATTCTTACGCTGATTCAATAAGATAAAAATGCAGATTTCTGTCCTAGTGCTGAAAATCACTGGGTAGCCCATTCTCCATTCTAAAGCATGGCATAGGACTCCACATTATTCTCTGGGTCTAAAAGCCCAGACCTCGCCTAAGACATATCCCCCACTGTTCTTTGATTTGGCCTCTTGCATCTATATGAAAATGTGACAAGTCGCATTATCGTGATTCTTTGAAGAGAACAGAATCTGTATTAAAACAAACATTGGCTATAGCATAATCAATCTAGCATCGGTAAAAATCGATGGCATTTTGGGGCTCGTGATTCACGCCAGGTTAGATTATGTTCACGTGTAAATACCCTTCCTTCTCAGATCTGATACGTGGACTTATTCATCAGGTTTCAGTGAGGCACGTACTGCGAGCCTTGTGTTCAATGACACACCTCGTATCTCACAGACTTGGCAATGCACGGCCCATCGCTGAAGGCTGAAACGCTCCAGCACCTTCTCTCATAACTGAGGGTCGCCACCTCCCTAAATTCATTCCTGACAACTCAGGCGTAGTTGATTAAATCACACAGCTCTCCTCCCCGTTCTTGTCCAAGAAATGCAAGATGCTCAAACTGAAGAGATGTTGATTAAGATGATGTCGGACAATTAATTATGCACCACGATAACCTCTGACCTGTGCAAGTTCTTTCTATTTTAATCAGCTGAGACTCCAAATTAGCAGATAATTACATTCTTGTGTTTTAATCAAGCCGTGGGCAGCGGGGAAAGATGGTGAAGTATGACTCAAGGAGAGAATTCATTTTGAGGTGTTTTTTTTTTTTTTTTCATTTAACTAAAGGTTTGAAAAGGGCGATTTTTTTTCAGTGATTTTACTTCTGTTACCTGGCGTTCTCTTCGAAAGGAGTTTTTGTGGTAAGGCACAGTCTCTGAGATAGGACATATGTTTGGGTATAAAAACTACCAAGTGTGAATCAGAACAGGAAGTGTAGATTGTGTGTGCGGCTGATCAATGGAAAAATGTAAGATATGCCACACACACACCCCCATCCTCCTCTTTGCGAGAACAAACTATAAAGAGAGAGAGATTAACTTTGGAATTTTCAAATCGATAACTTGGCGTAACGCTGATGTACAGAAAAGAAGCCTAGCATAAATATGTTATTTCTAGCATTATTATTACTCAGGGTAAAAAAATTATTAATAGTAAAATTTGGAGGGGGGAATCTCACATGATATATCTGCTTTATTGAGTAGTATGCACTCACGTATTTTAAAAGAGACAAACAATGTAATTTATCAGAACGTGAAAGCGTATGTGTCACCTAATCAAATCCATGGAAGCAAAGATAAGCTCATACACAAGATAATGACTGACAGAAAAAAAATCTCATCTCTGTCTGCATAGTGAGATTATAGATATTATTCTTCCTTTTGTTTTTGTGCTTCTCGTGGAATTTATGCTTCTCATGGAATTCATTTTAAACAATAATTTCAGAAATAATCAAATGTACTCTTTTTCAACAAAGACTGACACGTGAGTCTCTGGCCAAAACAGAAACTGTAGCACTATGAGCTTCATATCACAACCGAAGCTGATGACTGATCCCCAGTGAATTTCCTGAATCTCTGCATTGAGAAAACACGTGAGCCCCCGTTCACGCCTGGCAGGACAGAACGCTGGGTGCCACCGTAGTGTCTTCCATGAACGAGGAAGGCACCACACGTGGTAGCCTTCTGCATGGCATGTTTGCCAAGACTGGCAGCGGTCAAAGGCAGTGAAGTGAACGATGATGTCAGCCTAGCCGCTAGGCTGACGAGGGAGCCGGGAATTCTCAAAGTCCTTGCTACTCCAAGCGCAGACTCTCAGACTCCACCCCAGGTATCACAGCATCCGCCTCCTGGTGCGCTTTTCAGAGACGAATGCGAGTTAAATGTTTTTACCGGGTCTGATACACATCAAACAGTAAATGATAGCACATACTATATTATCATACTGCTTCTCCAATATTTTCTGATATTTCAGATATTTTCTAAGTATGCTGGTATTCTGCCGAAACTGTACAAGTTCACGAGTATTAGCATTCTAAACTCTGAAGTGAACCAACTCAGCCTCTTAAGACATTCACGTCAGCCTTGAATTCCATACAGTGAACACTGATGAGCTCGAGATGTGGAGGAACTCTGTCATTAAGCAAAGATGCCATCGCGTTAGTTTGATGAAGAAAGATGAACTTAAATACTTGCAATCATTTCGATAAGAGCTGACATAAAAAAGTTCATCCACAGAAAATCCAATTCTTCAGAGTCCAAATTCCCTGAACATTCCAGTAAATCCAGGTTCTTATTCAAATAGGCAGACTTTGCCCCCACCCCTCCGGCCACTGCAATCCCATCCTTTCTCTCCGTTCACAGTTCAAGTCATTTAGAGTGTGGAATTTTGGGGGCAACTTTTGAATCAGGACCTTAACAGAGAGAAACGATAATAGAGAGCAAACTAAAGAGGGGTAGGGCGGGGAGAACAATACGTATTCATGCGTGTGCTTCTTCTTCACATATATTATTTCACTTTAAATATATGTTGATATGAATATATAAAAATACATATAAGATCAATATAAACATATAAATAAATAAATATCTATCAATCTATCATATATATATTATATATGTGTGTGTGTATATATATATATGTATATATAAAATATTTCCCTAAGGTAAAAAAAAAAAAACACATGTTCTTTATTTAAAAAAAGTATTTAAGATGAGCTATCTGACAGTGAAGGAGTCTGGGAAATTTCGTAAAGCAGTCCTATGATTTTAGTCCATAAAGGAACCTGAGAGCTGCTCCAGTCACAGAATGCCAACCAACATACACAAATGAATCTTTAAATCCTGCGTTTATTGTATTTCTTTCATTCATTCATTCATTCATTCATTCATTCATTCATTCGTCCATTCACTCATGAACTCTCTTTTGTACTGCAAAGACCAGAGTGGACTATGACAGAAGCTTGCTGCTAAAGGACTTACATTTAGTGTCATGCAAGAGTTTGTGTGTGTGTGTTGGGGCAGGGAGGGGCAGTCCCCATATAAGGCACCAACATGATGCACTGTCATAAAGGGTTCTTTCCTTAAGCTTTATTCGACTCCCTGACCTTTTATAATCAAATACACAAGCCGTTTTGAGTGTCTATCCTGAGACACACGTGATTTTAAAGGAAACAGTTCCTTCTACAAAGATAAATTATTGCCTATTGGATTGGGAGGTGGGGAGCGGGAAGAGTTGGGTTAATCAAAAGATCTACATGCAATGTAATTAGTGCTTTTATAAAAAGAAGTGATCTCTAAGCACAAGCAATGAAGAAGGTAAGAGCACTCTTCGAAGAGAAAACTTCTGCCATATGGACAACGTTAAGATAGTGATTTTGATTTTTGGTAAATTAATTAAAGCTTCAAGAGTATTCATCTGCAGGATTTTCTGTCTTTTTAACACACCACCTAAAGTAATCTCTTCCTTCATCTGTGGTCAGCTACTTTCATCTCTTTTCCACGTTGTTCTATGCCATTTTCCCCTTCCCCGTCAAAGTGGGCTGCTGACCTAACGCGTTCAGAGGGGCGGGGGTGGGGGGTGCTGCAAGGAGATGTATTGCTGTCTGCACCCTAATATCCCGGCTGAACACGCACCGTTAGGTAGACAGCCACACGTTTTGGTTGACAGAGGTGCCTGTGACCCGTGTGACAGGGATTAATGGGCATCTATTCTTGGCATCTTACCTGACTAAATCTGAGGTCACCTTTGTTGTTTGGAGATACTCCCAGACGTCCCTCCCTGCCCTTGACAACACCGCCTTTGCTTTTGGGGCCATGGGGTCACCCTGACTGTCCTTCCTTGGGATGAATAGTCAGAGGGAGGACAGAGCTGTAATAAATGAAAAGGAATCTTCGCTTTCTGAACAGCAGGCAACATGGTGCTTATGTTAAATGAGTCAGTATCCTCACGGTGAAAGCTGGTGTTTTTATATTCCAGGATGCGACAATCACTTTGTTTCTCTGGCCATTAGTTTTCTCTTTTAAAGAGAGGGCACTGAAATGATCACTGGTGTGAATAAATGCACGTCTAATCAAACTCAAGAGTCTCTAAGTGACATCTGGGTTACATTCCAGAAGGTGTTTTGATTTGATGGTGGCGTGTTTTGCTCGAAGAGTCTCTATAGTAAATTCAAAAGTTTTTATCTTGTTTTCTAAAGGGAATCCCAAGCTAACAAAAAACTATCTGTGGGAATGAAGTCCTCGGGTCCTGCAAACTGATGTCATCATCTCCCGTTTGTGCTTCCATTTTGGGATCCTGATTCCTTCTTAGAAATTCCATTCTGGATATGGCGACTTTGTAATGCGGCACTCAATAATTGACAGTTACATCAACCAGGGCATTTTATGTTACAAATAAAAGAAGAGCTGATTAAAATGGTCTTAAATAAAACGAAGTAGAATATATTGGTTCTCAGTATTGAGGAGGGACTAAGTAGACTTAGTTTCACCGTCCCATGGGTGCTCGATAGATGTTATGTGGCTCTTACTTTCTCTCTCTTCGCTATGGATTGAACTGTGTCCCTCAGAAATTCACACGTTCAAGCCTTAGCTCCCAGTTTGACCGGATCTGGAGACAGGGCCTTAAAGGAGGTAGTTAAGGTTAACTGAGGTCAGAAGGGCTGGCTCCACTCTGATAAGATTGGTGTCCTTCTAAGAGAAAGAGAGCTCCCCCATTCCCTCTCCACGCACACATGCCAAGGAAGGGACCCACGAGAGCACAATGAGGAAACAGGTCTCTGCGAGCCAGGAAGAGAGTTCTCACCAGAACGCTGACCTTGGCCTTCTAGCCTCCAGAACTGGGAAAAGATGGATTTCTGCTGTTTGAGCCACGCAGGCTATGGCATTTTGTTATGGCGGCCTGAGCTGACTAATACAGCTTTTCGTTAAGTGTTTACTCCTTATGATAGGTGAAAAATGGCTACAAATTATTCGTTACAACTGCCATTGAGATTTGGAGTCGAGTTTCTATCCTCTCAAGCCTGGGCTTGCCTTCGTGGCCGGTCAATAGAATGCGAGAAAAGCTATGTTCTGGGATTCTCGAGATGGGCCATAAGAAGCCTCGTAGTTTCCCCTGAACGCTCACTCCGAGGGAAGGTAGTAGCCGCCATGGAACCAGCGGACTGTCCTGGCTCACAGAAAAACACATGGATTCAGGGATGCTGGCGGTGGAGAGAATCGGGTTAGACATCGTGAGCCAGAGTCAGGTGTCGAGTGGCACTTAATAAGCAATAATAATGGTAACATCTAATATGGAGTGAGGGTTCCCCATGTGTCAGGCACTGAATTCAGTAATTTACATAGATTCTTTTTTTTAAAAAAGTTTACGCCGATTTAAAACGTAGATATCCTTCCTTAAAATCTACGAGTGAAAAACTATTATTGGGCCCAGTTCATGGATACGGAAACTGAGGCTTAAAGCCTCACCTTCCTGACGAGCCCCCACAGCTGTCATATTGCAAAAACAACAGCGGGCCGCCTTGAGTCCCGGCTCCGCCAGCACTTGGTTCTTCCCGCCCTTGCCTTCCCGCACGGTTCTGCTGGGATTCTGCTGCCATCGCATTGGACGTGGGGCCTCGTTTGGTCTCGGTCGACCTGGATCGGCACTCTGCTGCCACTACCATTATGTAATATCGTGTAATGCAAGTATGTCTCCCCTACTAGCTCGAGACTGTTATTTACCATTTGTTACCTACTATAATACTATCTACTGTTTCGCTCATTGAACTGGACATTTCGAACAATTATCTCATCTCGTCCCGGTCCTTCTCAGAGGCAGATGTCCCCGTCTTCACTGAGTGGAGGAGGATGCTGAGTCTCAGGAGACCGCTGGCTGGTGGGCATTCAGTGTGCAGCTGCGCAGCTGTGTGGCCAGCCATCGTGTGTCGCTCGGGGCCGTGCTTCTCCAACACCTCTGTCGCTTAGTCTCGGAGCCTTCTCCTCTGTCATCGCCACCTGGAGGTGCTGACATTTCGGTAAGCGACCAGGGAGCTACCGCCGTCCTTCCTCCTAGTGCTGGGCGGGAGTTCTCGCAAAGAGCCAAGCGCTTCTTTTGTTGAGTTCATCAAAGGTCTGCATCGTTCACAGTGCACACAGAGCCACCAGTGCCCTGGCCTTGAGTCCCCCGGCGCAGCCCTAAGTCACGTCATGCTGGGACTTCTCAGGTGAAGGGACACGTGCAGACCGAAGGCAGAGGTGGAAAGAAGGGGCGTTTAATGTCCATGTGCTGCACTGTGCTAGCTCACATCAGACGACGTACAGGAGTTATCATCACAGCCTTCCTCTGGCCGGATAATCTGAGAGCTGGAAAGTGGGCCGAGAGAGTAGACCACGTGGGAAAAGGTCTCACTGCCAAGCCGGAGCATCTCCATTTCTAGAGTCATTTCTCTTTTTGGGACCGGCTTGGCCAACGTGGTTTATTTATAGGCGAGTCTCCAAATCACACTTGGAAATTACAAATCACCAATCTGTATGATCCAGTGGAAGTCTGCCGCCCGGAGGAGGGGGACCAGCGTCATGGCGGCCACGTGAGCGCTGGGGTGGAAGCAGCATATCTGGAGTCGGGAGCCTGCTCTGAAGAGACGGTTCTGTGAAAGATTTTAACTCTGAGACTTTGGGTAAATAGGCCAGGTTTTCTGAACCCCAGATTCCTTTCTAGAAACTGGAGATGAACAGACTTGCTTCATAAGATAACTTCATAGGGAAACTTAAAGTATTAATAGAGACGACACATATAAATGATCTTGTGCCACACGATTTTTGTGCCGTCTAAGTGAATGATGGGTAATGCGGTTTGTTTACATGGGATTATTGTTGCTATAACCCTTATAAGTGAATTTGAAATTGTATTCTTCTACTCAGAATTACATGAACGAAAGAGCTATTGATACAGTATCATTGACATAATATGTTAAATATTAGAAATGCTTTCTTGGCTGTGCTAAATTCTAGAATATTTGCCAACAGATCATAGTGTATTTACAAACATGCATTTGTAAATAGTAGGTACACATTTTATGTTTTATACATGTATTCTATCCATGTACTTACTAAATAATTCTTCATTCCTGTATTAGATCCTGGTATTTCACAGGAAATCTAGGCACAAATAACTGTAAAATAAAGTTTTAAATCATGGCTAACACTATGAGTTTTAGATTTATATTCTGTTTGAATCCTGACCCCATTTACTAGTTTCGTGTCATAATTAAAAGATCACAGGATTTAATAGAATCTATGTAGAATTTTTAATTAACTATTGACTCCTGAGTTTCAGTTCCTTCCTCTGTAAAATTGGGAAAAGATAGAACCATGTGTTTATTTTAATAAATTAAGTATAATAATGTCTATAGACTACTTAGCAGTGCTGGGATTATTAACAAAATACTCCAATAAATAGTAACCATTATTTGATCATTAAACCCTCAAGGACACTCAGGTATATCGCATTAACTAAAGTATAAGACAATGTAAAAAGAAAAAATACAAAATCTTCTGAAAAATTTTTAAAAAAGAATCCCGCTTATCAACATTCTAGGCATTCAAAAGCCGTCTCGAGAAATGAATGAAGTAGGACTCTTATTAGTATTTTAAAGACAAAAACAAACAAAACGAAGGCGAGGAAGTCTTCTCGACTTGCTGGGGGTCAGTCCCGGCTACTCCCAGCTCCTTTCTGTTCAGGACCCCGGCTGAGAACTCTGTGGCGATGGCACTGTGCCCAAGGCGCTCCACAAACGAGACAGAGGGCAGGTTTCTGAGCCTGAGCCTGGGGTCCAAGGCAGGGCGGACACCCAGCAGGCTCCAATCAATCATTCCAACAGGGAGCGAGGACGGAAGGGAAGGAACTGGGGCAGAGCTCACAGCTCACTTCACGTTTATTCCCGGGGCAGATGAGCACTTGGTTTAAATCCGAGAAATATTTCTCACTTTAAAAAAGATAGGTCAATGATGCTATTAAAAACAACAACAAGAAAAAAACGAAACTCAGCATATCTAGAACTTTCTCCACCCTCTCCACATTTAATGGAGGGTTGTGAGGTCAGCAAGTATCTCACTTTCCTCGTAAACCTAAATTAAGAAAATCAACAGTGCATCAGTGATGAGAAATAATGGCTCACACTCGGCCTGAGCATGGAGTTTGCAACAGGAAGTGGAGGTAACCATGGCGAACTAGGGTGCTGCTGCTCATTCTCGGTCTCTTCCCACGCTGCCTTGAGGACATCGGCTTCCATCTTGTTTTTTTTTTTGCTTTTTTTTTTTTTTTTCCACTTTTGGTTCTCATTTATCCTCTATCTACACAATAAGCACCAGATTTTAAAGAAAAATGGAATTTCTTTGTTTTAAATATACAGATTAATGTAGTAGAAGACTACCGATATTTTCTTCTTTCAATTTTTATGTAATATTTAAAATTTATTTTTAATTATAGTTGCCACAAAATATTATATTAGTTTTAAGTGTATTCCATAGTGATCAGACATTTATATACCTCAAGAAGTGATCTCCACTCTAAGTCTAGCACCCATCTGACTGACACCGTACGTAGTGATTACAATATTACTATGTCCCCTATGCTGTAATTTACACCCGTGTGACTAACTTTATACCAGACAGGCCTCTTCCAGGCTAAATAAGGACTGCCAATTTGAGCAACCATAATGTTGAAAATCAGTCCCATTAATACTAGTTGACAATCCATTTCTATATTCATGGCTAACTCTAAATCGTGCCGTCATTTCAAATTTTAAAAGAGCAGAACTACCTTAACCATAACTTTTTTTTTTTCCTGATGAGGACATTATATTTGCCCTGATGAGGACATTATATTTGTCCACCTGTACTTCACCTTTCAGTTGATAAACAATGTGGAAGTTAGGTGAACTTTTTTCTGACTTTAAAGACCCACGAATTAATGTGCAAAACCGTGTTTCCTGGGGGGGCCGAAATAGGGAGTGGGGAGAAGAAAATACTCAATAATATTGAGGAATTGCATCAATAACTTTTCATAGTTGAAACAGAACGGAAGGGACACGATAGGATAGATTTGCTCATTTGTGAAACGTATGTCCTGTGGGTACTCCAGGGCAGCGTGGAGCTGGATGTACCGTCATCCTCCTGAGAAAGCTCGTGGTCCAGTGGGCCAGGCAGACACCCAGAGCAAAACTAAACATGCAGAGCAGAAAGATGAAAGGAAGAACAAGATGCTATTCTGAAAAAGAGAAGATCAGTTTGCCTAATTAAACAGCCAGTTGAGATTCAAACCCACGACTGTCTGATTAGGAGCAAGAGTGAAAGCTCACATCCATCAGGCGGCTGAGAAATGCTCATTTGATGCCAATTCACATCCTTCACTGTCTCTCCTATTTCCATAACAATTTCTTTCTTTTTTTTTTCCTTCTTGCCCAAAACATTATCGGATTTATTAAAAACAGAGCATAAAATGTACCATGAATGCAATCTAATATCCAACAATTAGGGGTTCACCTTTCTGAAGAAATACTGATTCCAAACACAGATGGTGTAGCAAGATGTTCACTCCTCGCAGAGGCAAACTGAACCACTGAACGTATACGAGCTTTTTGTCAGGGCTGTGGAGTGCAGATTTAGATATCAACTTGACCGGAGAGAGACTGTCAGGGCCAGAGACAGGAAAGCGTGATCAGAGAAAGGCGTGCAGTGCCACAGAGAATTTGCAGCTGCCACCCGCTCCCAGGGAGATTAGGAGCTGGGATGAATGGGACCAAACCCCTAGTGCTTTTCCTCTTGAGAAGCAGAGTCTTTAAACGCCTGCCGGCTTTCACTTCCCAACCTGCGAGTCCTCGGACTGAGGAAATAGAGTCTCCTTATCTCTCTTCCACATTCCCTCTTCCTCCGGTGTCCACCCTTGAGCTGAGCATTGGGATTGCTCCATCCAGAACCCTTTGCTTTTGTTAGAGGCTGCATTTCGGTTTCAGGGTGTTCAGGGAAGGGGGGCGGTTTATTCCCTGGGCTAGAAATACAGCAATATATAGAGCGGGAGCCAGTGACTATCAAAAATACCAACTAGAATGTGAAGTAAAAAGAGCTCAGAACCAGATAAGTTTCTGATTACGTCTGGGTTACGGAGTGCCAAAGCTCTGCTCTCGGGAAGATTGCGAAAGCAATTACACTTAGGAAGAGGTTTTGTAAATAGTTAAAAACTCAAACGAAGGGTGGGGGCAGATGAAAAGAAAAGAAAAGAAAAGAAAAAAGGAGACCCTCCCTTTTTTCACCCACTGGAACTACAGTTTAGCTCCCCACCCGCCTGGAACTATCTGCAGTCCATCCACAGGACACGGTACTTCTCCAGGGCTCACCTCTCCCCACACCTCCCCTCCCCTCCACACCCTGCCCATCTGGACAACTTGTCTCCACCTCCAAATGCATCCCAGACACCCCGAGAGTCCCACCCGGCCTCCCCAGGACGGGGCTCTCTCTCCCGCCCGCGCCGCCTGCACACTCCGCTTCTCGTGTGTCCCTTCGTCGCGTCTGCCAGCACGGAGCCTCCTTCCTGCTTCCCTTCTACCCGCGGACTCGACTTCACGGCAGGACCTACGCCTTTGGGTTCCAAGAAATTCAGCAAAGCCAGAACTCCTCAGGGGACAGAGAGACTTTACGAAGCAGCCGTGAACCGTTTCTTCCGGCCTTGTTTTAGGAGAGGAAGGAGTCCAAATACTCGGCCGGGTAGCTGCATTTGGCTAAGAGAATGTATGACACAAGACAGTCACTTCTCTAGGAATTCTCTAGAAGGGATACCTTTCAACGGTTTTAAGGTAATATGTTGGCCTGTGGAGAAGAGTATGGTACAAAAATATCAGAAGCAGTTTGAAAGCAAGACCTTAAACACGTTGAACCAAGGACCCTGTATAATCCCAGCCTCTTCTTCCTCAGCCCATGTCACGTCTCTAGGCTTTCCGATCTGATGTACAAAACATAACGCCATGTCTACACAGAGCCGTGGCAAGACGTTTTTTATTTAAACTACTTGCATTCTCCCCAAGACGCATTCTCTCTCTCTCTCTCTCTCTCTTCCCGCCCGCCTCTTTCTCTCTCTCTCCCTCCTTCTCCTCAGTGTTTTCCTTATTTAAAGCATAGCCTTAGGTTCCTTAATTCCTTCAGGAACTATTCACGTGACAGTGGCAAATGTTTGTATCCTCTCTATGCGTTCATTCCAGACGGGCCAGATAGAAGCAATATTGGTCCATACCAGCCACATCCTGCCTTCATGAACCTGGGTAACCAGATTGTGCTAATCAGTGGTTCTATAGGCCGCGAGCTTATTATATCAAGATAACAAGATCTAGTCTTAGATGAATCACAAATAGACAATTTTTACATTAAAAAAACTAGAGAAAAACTAGTGACTACACTGAAAGTATAAAATAGCTTTCAATTTTCTATAACTATTTATGATAAAGAATGAATGAAAAAGCTTATGAGATATTCTTTTGCTAATAAAAGATTTTACCTTCACTAAATCCAACTGGTATTTTTGAAAAAAAGATGCTTTTTCTTTCAGTATCTCTTATACTGGGATTTGTTGCCAGGGAACAAGGCTAACAGGAAGAGAAGAGGATTGTGGAGAAGATTTGCAATAGAATTGTGTGTTTTTGAGATTAATATACTTTTTTTCTCCAGTAGAGTCATTGTTAAATTGGACAGCGCAGACTATGGTAAGTAATTTATTTTAAATCATTACAGGTCATTTTTTGAGCCAATAAATTGAATAGGATTGTATCCTAAAGGAAAAAAATTAAAAGGGAAAATAACGACATATTAAAAACATTTATTACTCTCTTGATTATTTTATTAAAGATCAAAAGGGCAAAAACGCCTCCCAAGAAGGGCATGTCTAAGTTAGCACTGGTTTTAAACTGGATGAAAGATCACGCGGCCACCAGAATTATAATTACAGTGGTGTGCTGTGCACTGCTTGTGGATTTTATGACACTTCGAATGTACGAACTCTTTAATTGGTGGGGATACTTCTAGAACGAGCATGTGGACACCTCCCCCTAACAAGATGGAATAGGAAGCAATGTCGCTAGGCTCTTGTCCAAGTGTTCCTGCCCCACGTCTACCAGGGTATGTAAAACGCACACACTCTACACACTGGGCATCTTCTCCAGGTAGAGCAAAAATAAAAAAGTAATGTGCTATCGACATCAAAACTAAACTGAGAAGCAGGGATGTTTTATTAAGAAAGTAACAGATAATCAGCTATAATTAATATCCATAGTAACCAGACGGATTGAACTTATAGGTCATCCCTGAATTAACTTATTCGTTTATTGAATAATCCATCCTTTCGTTTATTTAATCATTCGTCATTCGTCATCCACAATCATAACAATTTATTCATACGATAAAGAGCATTTACTTTTGCTATATTCTTCTTATGTGATGGCCACAGCCAAGCTCATTAGGCATGTTCTCTGAAATACAACTAATAATGCAATGAGGTAGCTATTATTATCCTCCTTGCACAAAATGCAAAAACCAAAGCTTAGAGCAGTTCATTTATTTATTCTACCAATATTTACTGAGTTCTTATCGTGTGTGGGGGGACTCACGGATAAACTGCACAGAGCTCCCGCCTTTGTAACACCGGCGCTCCAGGGGCAGACACGGTCAAGTGAACACAGGAGCACCTGCAGTAGGACCTCGCATGTGGAGCTTTATCCACCAAACATCATGGTGGACAGAATTTTCACCAGTAAAATACATGCAATGTCCACCCTGTAGCTGGAGGTGCCACCGAATCCCTGATTACAGACACTGTGATTTCATTTGCCAGCTCACTCTATCAGGGCCTACGGTGCTTCCCAATTAATAGGTCAGCGGTAATCAGCAGCTAATTATCCCCTTGACTATAGCTGATTTCTCAAGGTGGGGGATGAGCAAAGATCAGGAGCAGTCAGAGCCACACGCTCACCCTATCACGGGAGTCTGAGCCCAATGCGACCAGAAGCCATGATGGCAAATGGGACCACACAGAAGAAAGAGATGGGGTGGCCAAGAAGGGCCATGGAGTCACAAAAAAGGAATAAAGAACAGAATCCCAGAATTGGAGTTAGACTGTGTCTTAGAGATGATGGAGTCCAACCTCCTCCCTGGAGAAAATAGAGGCCAAGAAATACATAGGCACGACCTGGGCCCCTGCAAATTTTAGGATCCTGGGAATATTGAGTTTACTATATTTTGGTCTTAGCTTCACCACTCACTAGCTGTGTGATTCCCAGGCAGGTTATAAGGCTTCCTGTGCATCGGATTCCATACACATCACGAGGAAGATGCTGTCCATACCTCACAGAGCTGTCATAACGTGGACGTGATTGAATAAACATGAAGCCCTTAGAACAGTGCCTGGCAAATTTTAAGTGCTTAACCTTAGCTAAATATTAATTATTTTAGTTACTATTATTATCATTACAACTATAATTTATACTACTATCATGACAGCCACTGCTATGCGTATCATTACTGTTTTCAAGTGTTCGTTACGTTCATTCGCTCAATAATAATTTACCGAGTTCCTCTTCTGTGCAAATCTAGAAGATGCAGGTCATTCCTTTCGAGACCTTCTTGCCTACTGGCGAGATAGAAACAAAAACAAAATCCTGTCATCTACACAATGCACGATGTTGCTTGCAAAGGTATTTCTAGAGAACGAGAAGAGTACAGAGGTATGGCATGTGACTCCAGCTGGCAAGGGGAGGACCGCACAAGTTTATTTATAAGAACCGCATGTTCATTTTGCCCGAGATTACAGAAATCTTAAATATCGACGCTGGAGCGTGCACGCAGGAAGGTTAATTTCAGGATCCCTTCTCATGACCACTATCCTCAAGAGCCTCCCAATCTGGGATGAATCAACTTGATTGGAATTGAAAAGTAAGTACATGACGACGAGCAGAAGGATGCTGATCAGAAATCAACTCATCTTAATGTGTCTCATCATTAAAATCAGAATTTAATTCCCGCCAAAGAAAATGTTTTTATCGACCGTATGCTGCATCATTCTTAATTTGATTACAATTCATGAAATGCCGGCTCATTTAAAATGGTGTCATTAACAAATTGTTTGGCAAATGTTAAAGGAAGGTATAGACACTTTAAAAGTTCTTAATCAACCTTTGGGAATGTAGCATCATGAGCTCATGCAAATTAATGGAATCAAAGTGAGTGAGAAAATTAGAGACAGGCTTCATGACTCCTTGTCATTCAGACACCCACATAACATCCATTTTTACAGAAACTACTGTATACCAGTCACTGCACTACACTCTCGAAATTAGTCCTTATCCCAGGGAACTGGTGGGGTATGTGAGATTGTCCTCATTGTACTGATTAAAGAAATCTGCTTAGAAGAATTAGTAATTTCTTTAAAGGAATGAAGACAGGAAATAGGTGACCCAGAATTAAAACCAGGAATATATGGTTGTAAATTTGATCACTGTTAGCTTATTCCACTTAAAGATTTCAGCATGGCATAATCAGAAGACAAATTGATAGGGAAAGGAGCTGGGGTGACCCTGATTGTTGTTAGTAGAGCTAGAAGCTACACTGGTTGTAGTACACAGGGCTTTCTGTCTTGGCTGATTGTGGGTGTCCGGTGCTCATTTATTATTATTTCTCCTTATATTATTTGTTATATCTGCAATGGAAAAAGTATTGGACTATGTAGAAAGGTATTTTGATTCCTGAACAGGCAGTCATTGAATTTAGATTCAGGTAGCCTATATTTACTGAGCATCTGTGACATGCTGGCACTAATCATACTAGAGAATTTCCCGTTTTAGTCTGGTCTTTGTCTGCTTCTCTCTCCTCTCCTCTCCCCTCTCTTCCTCCATTCATTCATTCATTCATTCATTCATTCATTTGCCAAATTAATCTTTGAAGTGTGCTTCAAGGAGCTGTCTTAGCGTAAAGTTAACCCAAAAGAAATCAGAGCAAGAGATAGAAAGAGAGAGAAGTCGGATGTTGACAACTGTGTGAGCTTCTGTACTCGCTGTCTACTCCTAAACGCGTCTGAGTAGCCATGGCCTTGGATTGCTTTTTTTCCACGCAGAAGGCTACAACAGGAGTTGCCTAATCGAATGACCAATCAGAGTTTTCAACCCGATTCCACCTGGGAACCCAGGAAACAGCATCACTTGATAGTGGAATCAAGGCTGGATGTGTTCATTGGTGGACGTCTCTGCCTGTATCTTACAGTGAAGTCTGAAAGAATTTACAGGAGCATCACCTACACTTCCTGACACTCTCTCCCCTCCACCATATACACTCAGACCTGTAGATCTAAACCCCGCTGCCGCCCAGCCTCGGGTGTATCTGCCTCCTGCTCCGACTCGAGGCCTGAGTCACATCTTACAGCTTTTTTTTTAATTTTTTATTTTTTAGCATTTTTCAAATTTACAATAACCAAAAGAGCTCTGGGACTCCTGAATATGGTGGGCCTCTTCTCAGGCTCTTAAAACCAAACAGAATCATTGCGCCCATAGGAAGAGAAGGAAAAAACCAGGAGGAAAAAACATAGCTCCAGATTCTGCTTCTAGAATTTGACCATAACTTTCTAGTTAGCCCA
>NW_011889005.1:1070449-1072675 GCF_000151845.1 Pteropus vampyrus
CAGTACAATATGTGTGACTTATTGCATGTAAATTATACCTCAATAAATCTGTTTAAAAAATAAATTACTGGTAATGATTTTTTGAAATTTGATCAATAATTACATATAAAAAACATAAACTAATCAATTACATTTGGATTAGATGGATCAGAAAAGAATGAGAAAATTATATGTCCCTCAGCTGACCTCTTGATTTCCAGGTCGTCATTATGGGGGCCTATGCTCCAAAGCTTACTTTCCTGTCTTGTTACTAGGTTTTTCCTAGCAGACTTCTGCCAGACGGAACCATCTGCTTCAGACTTGTTTGACTTGAGTGTAAGCTGTTTCCTTTACCAATTTCTTTTCCAGTTTAAACGGTAAACATCCCATATTCATGTATATAGTTAAATATTCCTTATATGTCAATTGTATCTCAATAAAGTGTTTCGATAATTTTACATATTTACATATCGTTGTATATTTATTTGTATACATTATATAGTCTTTGTTCATATACACATATTCTTATTCATAATACTAAATACTACTTTGATCGACAAAAATGTTTACGGAAATGTAGTCAAATTCTGTTATACAGATATATTTGAGAAACAAGCAATTGAAATCATGCCATGAAGGCTTCAAAATTCAAAGCGAGACAAATTAATATCAAATTAAATATTTAATAAATACTAAAAGAGTGGAGAGAACTTTAATATACTAAGTGAAAATTATATAGCAAATTATGGCACTTGAACTTCAAAACGATAATTCTGAAGACTATGCAGCAAAACGAAATGCTTCCAGTAAAAGAGTGAGTGACAAAGGCAGAACGCAAAATCATCTATTCCATCAATAGGACTGGCACAACAGATATTTATGGAGTTCGTGACTCAGCGTCGAAGATTGTCCTAGGTCCCGGAGTAACAGAGATAAATAAGGGTCTGCCCATAGCTTTGAGGAACTCAGTCTAGATGGGGAGACTGTCATGAAACAAATGAGCCCAATAACCTATAAGACCTGCCATAATAATTATATAGAGAGTGTAGAAGTAGGTCAGAAGTAGTAATAAAATCCATGGAGTGAGCCAGAAAAACTTCGCAGAGACACAGACATCTGTGTACGTGCACTGGCTGGAGTATCGAGACAAAAGCACCTTGATTTTTTCTGAGACACAAAGAGGTCAAATAAACCATTTCCCGTGTAGCAGCAAACACTGGGCATATCCCAGGTGGCCCAGTTCTCCCTCACCTGTCCCACCTTCCACCTGTCTACATCCCAAGCATACGAGTCTGTTGGAAAAAGCCTCTTCCTGCCCCTGCCCATCGTGAGAATGTCATGGTTTATATCAACATCCTCTCATGGCCTCCCGATGCCCCCCAAATGTTCTTAAGGGCCACTTCTGACTTTCTGCCATAATTTACTTCACCAGGATTCCAAAAATCTTTGCTTTCTCACGATAGTCTTCTTGTGCAATGCTGTCAACTTTGGCCTCTAACTACTGTGACCATTCATCCTGATTTACTCAGGACATTACAGCTGGAAAAGTAAAGATATGCTCTCTAGAGAGTGTACAGAAAAGGGGTGAGCAAATTAGCACCCACGGGCCAAATTGGCCTGCTGTAAATATTGGTACCACCTGCAAACTAAGGGTCTTTACCTTTCTGAATGGTTGCAAAAACTCAAAAGAAGAACAATATTTCATAATATGCAATAATTACATAAAATCACCTTTTGGTATCCATCAATAAAGTTATTTTGGAGTATATCCATACTCGCTCTTTTAAACTTTTTATTGAGATATAATTGACTAATAACATTATGTAAGTTTAAGGTTGTACAATGTATTGGATTGCTACATTTATATACTTCGAAATGATTACCTCCATAGCATTAGTTAATGCTTCTATCACGCTGCATAACTATCATTTCTTTTTTGTGATGAGAACAATTAAGATCTAGTCTCTTAGCCACTGTGAAGTTTATAATGCAGTATTACTGTTTATAATCGCTAGATCTCCACAACTTATTTACCTACTAGTTTCAATTTTATACCCTTAAAGCAACATTTATACGTAGTTTATGACTGCTTTCATATTGTTGATAGTAGTTGAGTAGTTGTGATAAAGATCATATATCTTGCAAATCCTAAAATATTTAGCTTTTGCAGGAAAAGTTTGATGATCTTTGGGATAAAAAAATCATCTGAACATTGGTTTTTCCATTTATTGTATCTATAACTATTCT
>NW_011889005.1:1073068-1082906 GCF_000151845.1 Pteropus vampyrus
CTTGGAGCTGGACCCGGGCAATCAGAAGCTCCACCTGTCCACGAAACCCCGCCCCCTCCCCCCCCCCCTCCACCCCCCGGTTCTTGGAACATCCATTCTGTGCACCTTCCCACAGTGGGAGCTGTCTGTCTTTGAGGATCCAGCCCTGAGAGCCATGTGGTGTTGAGCCCACCTGGACTGAACAGGGACTGAGCCCCACTGAGGCCCCTACATAAACTCTGAAGATCTACTTATCTTGCAGCCACCCAAGACGAGCCTCCGATATAGGTTTGCTGCATATTTGACCTGACACCTACCAACCTGGAGTGGCCTGTCTCCTTCTACCGTCTCTCTCTGCCCTCCCTGTACAGGGTCCAGTTTCAGATTTCACCCATGAAGCTCCTGAGTTTGCCAACTGACAAATGAATAGTAAAAACTGCCGGTAAAGCCAACTGGACCTTTCATTCTTGGAAAAGTTTCATTGTTGGAAAATTCTGAACTACTAATTCAGTATCTTCAATAGATATAACACTAGTTACATCATTTAGCTCTTTAGTAATATTTGGTAGTATCCGTCTTTCAAGAAATGTGTCCATTTTATAAGCTGCCAAATTCTGTGCATAATATTTCCATAATATTTCTCTATTAGACTCTTAATGTCTGTAAGTTCTTTAATATTGTTCTCTCATTCCTGAGACTGGTAATGTGGGTCTCTTCTCTCCCTCTTTTTCTTGACCTGGCTAATGGATATCAATTTGATCTTTTCCAAAAACAACTGATTTCACTGATTTTCTCTATTGTTTTCCTTTTTTCAGTTCTATGGATTTTTGTTCTCATCTTTCTTTTTTCTTGTTTTTAATTTTAATGACATAATTATTTTATATTAGTTTCAGGTGTACAGCATAGTGATCAGACATTTCTATGATTTACGAAGTGGTCCCTCTGATTAGTCTAGCTCCCACCTGGCACTATACATAGCTATTACAATATTATTGGCTTTATTCCCTCTGCTGTATTTTACATCCCTGTGACTATTTTGTAACTACCAATTTGTATTTCTTTCTTCTTTCCGCTGCCTGCTTCGGGTTTAATTCACTCGTCATTTTGTTTCTTAAGGTGGAAGCGTGAGTTATTGATTTGATAACTTATTTCTTTTCTAATGTAAGAATTTAATGTTTTGAAACTCCTTTAAACAGTACATTAGCGACACGCTATCAACTTCGATACGCCGCACTTTCATTTTCTTTAAATTCAAAATATATTCTAATTTCCGTAATCACTTCATCTTTGTCCCATCGGGTTATTTGGAAGTGTGTTCTTCAATTCTCAGATATTTGCTGTTTTCCTAGAAATATTTGTTATTTATTTTTAATATTCAGTTATTTTTACAGAACATGCATTATATGATTACCATTGAATTAAATAGCTGAGCTTTGTTTTATGGTCCGGAATGTGTTCTACCTCGGTGAATGTTTTGCGTGCCTTTGCACATAATTCTATTCTGCTATCGTTGGGTGTTCTATGAGTGACAGTTTGGACAAGTCTGTCGATAGTTTGTCAGATATGCTATATCTTTCCTGATTCTCTGTGTACTCGTTGTAGATTACTGGGGGAGGAGAAGCAGAACCCCAATAGTAATCATGGTCTGACCATTTTTTCTTGCAGTTCTGCCAATTTTTACTCCATGTATTTTGAATCCCCGTTGGGTTATATCTTTGGGGGGAACTTAACTCCTTTCTCATTATGTAAAGTTATTATTTAACAATAAGAATTCTGGAGCCTACTTTGTCTTCTGTCAACGTAGTGACCCCAGCTTTTCTTTTCCTTTCGTTTTGACTAGAGACTTGATGGTTCCCATGTTTCCTCTGTTCATTCTCACCCTATCTCCATCGTGATACTTACTTAGAGAAGATTTTTTGAAGACAGCATGCATTTGGTTCTTAATTTTTACTCAGTCTATCAATTATTTATTTTAATTGACGTTTTCAGATCACCATATATGATGCAATTATTGACATGACTGAATTAAATCTAACATCTTGCTTGTTGTTTTGCATTTCTTCCATTTGTTCTTCAGATTTTATTTACTTTTTCTTCTTCCAGGTTTTAAATTGTGACTCATGTAAGATTCCATGTGATCTGCTATTGGTTTATTATTCATATCTCTTTAAAAATGACTTTACTCTATGTATGAATGTATGTCTGTGTATTATAAACATGCATGTTATATATACAAATATATCACGATATATATTCAAGTAATATTTATGGTTTCGTGTTTAGTGTAAGAAATTTCAAACAAAATAATTCCCACTCTTCCTTCTTATCCTTTGCGCTATTATCATTGACAGTTAATTTCTACATATGGTATTAATCTAAAAGATGTTGCTATCATTTTGATTTAGTCAGTCAATTATCTCTTAGAATTCTATTTTAAAAATTGGATATTATTCGAGCAATGACGAGCCATTAGAAAATGTCATCATTCAGGAAAAATGTAACACTTGATCTAATTTAGGTTTTGGTGATATTAAAAATGATGACGATTAGAAATATTAGTTGAAATATATAAAAGGTACTTGAGGAATATTCTTTGAAGAATCCAAAAATACTCTTTCTGGCCTCAGCAGACTTGTTTCCACATTTATATATTTTGGAAAATTTTTAACCAATGTTTATTTTTTTGGAGCTCAGCTCCGTTGCTGCCACCAGCCGCGGACCAAGCTTCTCCTCTGGGCCTGACACTGTGGGAAAAGGGGGACTGGCCCCCACCGTGGAGATCCCCTCCCCACAAGAAGAAAGACAGACAAGTGCACAGGCAGTTCCAACAGCGTTTGAAGTTGTTGGATAGAGATAAACGTTGTAAAGAAACACACAAAAGGCAATCACTCATTTATGGGGGTGGGAAGGCACGCATTCAAGGAAGGCTTCTTGTGGGAGGTGGTCTTTGATCTGAGTTTTGAATGAGGAGTAGAACAGAGCAGATGCATAAAAGGGGAAATGACACTTAACAGCGGTTATATGCTAAACATCTGAAATGCATATGAGGCAGTCTTGCAAGTAGAAATTGTCATATCTGTGATTAATTGAAGAGATGGAGGTCCCAAACAGGCCACAGAGTTAGAGTCGTGAGAAGATGCCAGTGGAATCTGCCGCAGCTCTTTATAAGTCAAGGTCACATACAAAGCCTATTTAGGTCGTCCCCAGAATTCGGTTCGTACAGATTCTTTATTTTATTTTAATTTTTAAGCCTACAACACCTGGCCTACAGATCCTTAAAAGAACAACACACAACAGATATGGATGGCATTTGCAAATATGAGACAGCAAAGTACACTAGAATGTATAAACACTTACGGACAGGGAATCTGGACTTTCGTTTTGATCTAGAGTCATAGAGGTATGTTTTTATGTTAGAAATCTATGGATAAACAAATGAGGTACAAGGAAAACTTTTGGGAGTGATTAATACATTCACTGTTGTGATCACACACACACACACACACACATACATATCTACATATATTATAAAATACATAATATATTGTTTCGTTTGAGAGTAAGATATTTCAAGATTACAATTACCTAAATCACAGAAGAACATAATTTCTTATTTATATAAATTCAATTTTTGTTTCTTGGCCATGCTATTAAAAATATGATAACTTATTTTGTATGAATCAGTCGGTTTTTACCTTATCTGAACTCCTTTCGTCCTTCCTGCCAACTGGCTCTTTTTATTGTATTAACATAAAACATTCACATCCATACGGAGATGTCTTAAATTAAAACTTCAGTGGTTACAAAAAATACTGGTGAGCCTTTGGCATTTGAATAATGAGTTTATAAAGCAGCAGCAGAAAAGAAAAATAAGAAAGATCGTTTTGTCAGTCAGGAAAAATGTAAATTATTTACCATTTTAATAGGATCTGCGAGAAGAATGTTGTAAGTTTTAGTTCCTTGTAAAAATGATAACGTAAGAATTAAAGTTCTTGATCAGAGAGGGACCAGCGGCTCTGGGGCGGGTTGGCGAGTAGGAACAGAAGACTTTTGCCTTGCACAGGGTGCCGAGGTCACTTTTTAGCAAAAACCCTTACAAAGAGAAAAACCAAACAAAGATAGAAATATTTTTAATATTTAAAAAAGTATCTAGATCATCAATATCTTTCTACCTCTCCCTTATGCTTTTTCTTTCATTTTTTTTAATAACAATATTTGTAATTTAGGAAGTATTCTGTAAAGAGATATAAAGGCTTACCTTATTCTCAAATTTTAGCTTATTTGCCCGAATTATTTGTATCAGCAGTTTCAATTACTTGTTACATGGAGGTGGGAATGAATGACTGATTAAACAGAATTGTTTGTATTTTAAATGCAGACATTTGCATATTTTCTCACTAAAGTATAAGATATTCAAAAGCAAGGACCTTGCGTTCATATTAAAGCAGGATGGTTAATGCCAACAGTTAGAAGTTGCAACTCAGCATGTTTGTTACATGAACAAATAGTGCCCAAATTTTATTAAAATTTTATTTAAGTATTTTCTAAAATATTAACATGAAAATGCCAGGAAAGTGTGATACCATTATATTCATTTGAGTTAATATATATGAATTCTATGCAGCTACATAGCTATTGGAACAGAATCTACAGGAAAAAAATTAAAAGGATAACTACAGTTATTCATTTATTCCGGAGTTGTGGTAATTTGCTTTGGCAGACCTAGGAAACCAATACAATGCATATATTAAAAATATTTGTTGTTTATCTAAAATTCAAATTTAGCTGGGCATCCTGTAGTTTTATTTGCTAAACCTAGTGACTCTGCTTTAGATGAATCATCTTAATTCTCTCCACGGCTGAGAGAACCAGGCGTTATTTGTTCTGCGTCGCCTCAAGACACTGAACTGGAGGGTGTTTCAAAACTTGCCTCATAACGACGAAACCGTCAACAAACAACAAACGAGTCAGAAATCAACCTGCGACTTTGCAATTCATCATCTTTAGCTCTTAAGACATTAATGAACTCATCGATCCTATTGCACTCTACAATATCTAGGGGTAAAATTTATGACACAATCCGAAGTGAAAAAGTGTCGACAGAAACCCACGCGCACAGTATTTTTTCCAGCGGGTGTGTTTGGTGGGCGGAGAGGGGATGAGGAAGCCCCAGAGTGTCTGTGGGTATTTAGAGCAGAATCGACACAACGCAGGTGACTGCCGGGTTCCGGAAGGAGCTGCTGCCCGCAGCAGAACAGAGAGTGTGAACAGTAGAAAGGGTGTGCGCTAAAGCACGTGGTCGAAAGTGGGACACAAGCGTAGCCGAGGTGAGGCGCCCAGAGCAGACGGCTGGGGGACGGTGTCTGCATCTCCGTGGCTCTGCTCACCTCTGGAAATGTGCGTTCAGTGTCTGCACTTCCAGCAAGATCCGGCTCAGCTACAGCCGGAGCTCCGGAGGTTGATACTACAAAGCCACACTCTGCCGGTGCCCTTCCCTTTCCCGTGGATGGCGAGGGCTTCCTGCAACAGGCCCCCCGAAGTCCATTCCACCGCTAACGTGGCGATGTACGAGATGGTAAATAATCCTGAAAACAACCGTAAGCAGTGAAAAATAGCTCCCCCAACTTTTAACAAACCTGCCGATCATGTCGACGCTGGAAGCACTCAAGTTCAGAGGCAGCAGAAATTCTCCTCTTGATTTAATGCCGTACTTTCAGACAATTTTTCAACTGTTTTCAACTTCTAAAATAAGTTGATGTTAGCAGTTTTGGAAATACATATGCAGTAAGCAATCAGATTGCTTTTAAATCTTAAGTGAAAAACTACTCTAAGAAATCCAAACTGATTTCACTCAAATTTTTATGGAGAGTGATTCAGGTATCAGCTAAAACCAGCCACTCCACAGCACAGCAAAACAGAGTGAGCTATTTTCAGTGGGCAATAAGCAGGTGAAAATAGACTTTAGCGAAATCTGCAAGCACACCTAAAAACCGAGTGAGCCGGGGAATATTCTCTCGTCTACCCTGTATCTTCTTTTAAATGTATTTGCAAAGTGGTACGTAGCCTCTGAGCACAATTAGAATACAATCCATGTTGATTTGACACAGAGAACAGTTTTTTTTTTTTTTTAATATATGTTTTCATATGGGATGCGATATTCGTGAAGGAGATAAACACCACACATATCTTCTAGGGTGCCCTGTGAACGAAGAAGGACTATATACTTGCAGAACACCTAAGAGTGGGCATCGGAATTACCTGGGCGGACTAACCTCAGTGGCAGCGCCATTCCTCGGTGTTCATCAAATCATTTTATTTTCTACCTAGATAGATGAAAAGACCTCAGCTTCTAGTCTTCCTGTAGAAGAGTCAGGCCCATTCTGGCCATTAAATGCAACAGGAGATGATCGCCACTTCCAGGCCTACCTCTTCAATCGTTCCGTAGCATTGCTCATGCTCTTCCCCCTCACTCAAGTTCACACACCTGGATGTAAGTGACTCTGAGATGGCACAGCCACATGACGGAAATGGCCTTGATCCCTACCACCTGGGGGCCTGGAGGAAAGCTAGGGAGATATGCTCTTCCAAATACACCCACATCAAACCCTGCCTAAGTGAGAAATAGATCTTCATTATGCTAAAACATGGCAGTGAGATTTGGGTATTATTTGTTATGTCACTTAGTGTTATTTAGTTTTACTTGACAAATAGATTCTATGGCTCTGTAAGGTTGTAACGTACTTTAAAAATGTTTAGACACAATAACCAAAAGACAAGTTAATAAAGAACATTATGGAGTTTAGTTTTAGAATTCTACAGTATCTGTTTTCCTTTCTCTCTTTTTTAGAGTTTGACATTCTATTTGTTGACTTTCTACACATGTCTACATATATTTACCCACATTCAGTTTATAATTTTAAACTCTCTATTCACCATTTTCTTTTATTTGGAGTTAATATTAATTTAAAGTCGTTCTTTCTATCTGATTGATTATTGGCTAGAATTTTGCTTTTCATTCTTTACTTAAAGAGCTCTTATAATAAGGGGCTAATATCCAAAATATATAAAGAACTCATACAACTCAACAACAAAAAACAATCTAATTTAAAAATGGGCAGAGGATCTGAACAGACACTTCTCCCAAGAAGACATATCAATGGCCAACAGACATATGAAAAAATGTTCAGCTTCACTAGCTATCAGAGAAATGCAAATCAAAACCATAATGAGATACAACCTCACACCTGTTGGAATAGCTATCATCAACAAGACAAGTAACAACAAGTGTTGGAGAGGTTGTGGGCAAAGAAGAACCCTCATACACTGCTGGTGGGTACTTCCAAAAACATTCCAGAAGTTCCTCAAAAAACTAAGAATTGATCTACCATGTGATCGAACAATCCCTCTTCTGAGCATCTAACCTCAAAATGTGAAAACATTTATCCATAAAGACATATGCATCTTGATCACTGCAGCACTATTCATGGTGACCAAGACATGAGAACAACCAAAGTGTCCTTTGATAGATGACCGGATAAAAAAGATGTGGTACATATATCCAATGGAGTACTAATCAGCCATAAGAAGAGATGAAATACCGCCATTTGTGACAACCTGGATGGCTCTTGAGATAATCATGCTACGTGAAATAAGTCCGATGGAAAAAGTCAAGAACCATATGATTTCACTCATAAGTAGAATATAAACTGAAAGCAACAAATGAACAAGACAAACAAAAACTCATAGACACAGATAAGAGTTTAGTGGTTACCAGAGGGAAAGGGGAATTGAGGGGTAGGAAAAGGTCAAGGGGGTCAAATATATTGTGACAGAAGGAGACTTGACTTTGGGTGGTGAACACACAATGCAATATACAGATGATGTATCACAGAATTGTATACTTGAAACCTATGTAATTTTATTAACCAATGTCACCTCAATAAATTTAATAAAATTAATAAAAAAGAGAATCAGTTCTTTTGACTTACAATTTTATTTGAATATTGCTATCATGTAGTTTGCAAATAATTCTTTGAATTTACTTTTCGAATTTAAATAAAAGATTCTCAAAGCCTTTTAAACAGCTTGACAATTCTCTCATGATATTTTCTAGTTATATAATTCTAATAATGGCTTTAAGTTTTATATGCAAAATATCAGATCCATTCATTTATTGTTCGATAAATATTTATAAATCCTATCATATGTTCCTTTGATTACTAGGGACAGAGCAGTAAGAAAGGCAAGAGCTTGCCCTATGACCTTGAAATACGCCATTTATAGGAAGGAATTTACTGCCAAAGATCCCCCTCTTCATATTGATAGACAGAGTGATAGAAAGGGAGGGAAAAGAGAAAAAAATATAGATTTTTCTGAGATCATGAACACTAAGGACCAGCAGTAATCTTAGGGTGACCAGGTTTCATTATGCCCAAATCGCGAGGCAGTATTTCCTCGCGCGCTCCCCACTCGTACACTTGGTCCATTTGGCCCTCTCTTCTTTGGCTTCCGGTTGGGTTCAGGCATCATTGGGAGGCGTCAAGAAATCAGAGGCAGGGGTTTCTTCTCCGGCGCCTCCTGATTTGGCACACATCCTCTGGCAAATGTGATGTCCTGAGACAATGTGGTCAACGTGTCTGGTGGGTGTACCTCCGGGACCCAGTTCTCACTGGGCTCCGGGAGCAGCATCTCCTGCTTCACACCCCGCTTTCAGCCCTAGCATCGTGATGAGCTCCTGCTCTCTGTCCCTGCGCCCACAGCGCCTGTGGAAGCTGGTGGTGTCGTCCCCTTTGGCTGTGCCTACGATCCTTGCATTAAAGTACCTTCGTTTGAATTCTGTGATCTATGGATTCTTTGTAAACACGAGGAATTGACAAATATTTGGGGGATTTCTATATTCTCCTTTAAAAACTTATTTTAAATTGTTTCAGTGATCTTTTAGAATATCATTTTAATTTCTCAGTTTTCTTTTGGGCTATAACTGCATTTTAAGTGGCTGTCCAAGGGAATACAGTATCAGAGATAGCACTTAAATACTACACATAAAATATAAGACCCGTGCCATAAAACAAGTTCATTTACCATCCTCTCTGTCCTTACGCTAACGCTGTCATATAAATTACACTGATATACAACGCGAATCCACAAGACGATGCCTTCTTTTATTTCAACTTTGAAGGTATTTTAAAGAGATTGAGAAAAAACGCTCGTAGCTACCTGCCTTTTTTGTCATTTCCAGGACTCTGTTCCTGCAGACAATCCAGACGCCCTCTGGTGTCGTTTCTCTTCATCCTGAAAAACTCCCTTTATCATTTCAAATAGCGTTTGCCTGCTGCAGAAAAATTCCCCGTTTTTCACTTAACTGTAATGTCATATTTTGCTTTTATTCTCAAAAAAAGATTGACTCATTGCTTTTCTTTGAGAGTATTTGTTTGTCTGCTGTCATTTGGATGTGTGGGTTCATTTTCCCAGCCTCCTTCTGTTCTGGGCGGAATGGTTCACTCTTCTGATTTTTTCAGAATTTAACGTGTTTTCTAATAATAGGAATATGTTATTCCTAGTTTTTGATCTCCTTGGATCCACTCAGCATCTCGAATCTTTAAATTTACATATTTTACTAATTGGAAGAAATTTGGGAGCATTAGTTCTTAATTTTGTTTTTTTTTCTTACCCATTCTTTTTTTCTGGGAATCCAATTACGCATATGCTAGATTTTTGATATTGTTCTACACATCACTGAGACTTTTAAAAAATATTATACTTGTTCTCAGTTTTTACAGTTAGATAATTTCTACTGATCTATATTTAGATTCACTGATTTCTTCTTTCATGATCAATATATTGGTAACCCCGTGCAAAG
>NW_011889005.1:1082956-1089476 GCF_000151845.1 Pteropus vampyrus
CGCTCGTAGCTACCTGCCTTTTTTGTCATTTCCAGGACTCTGTTCCTGCAGACAATCCAGACGCCCTCTGGTGTCGTTTCTCTTCATCCTGAAAAACTCCCTTTATCATTTCAAATAGCGTTTGCCTGCTGCAGAAAAATTCCCCGTTTTTCACTTAACTGTAATGTCATATTTTGCTTTTATTCTCAAAAAAAGATTGACTCATTGCTTTTCTTTGAGAGTATTTGTTTGTCTGCTGTCATTTGGATGTGTGGGTTCATTTTCCCAGCCTCCTTCTGTTCTGGGCGGAATGGTTCACTCTTCTGATTTTTTCAGAATTTAACGTGTTTTCTAATAATAGGAATATGTTATTCCTAGTTTTTGATCTCCTTGGATCCACTCAGCATCTCGAATCTTTAAATTTACATATTTTACTAATTGGAAGAAATTTGGGAGCATTAGTTCTTAATTTTTTTTTTTACCCATTTTTTTTTTCTTACCCATTCTTTCTTTTTTTCTGGGAATCCAATTACGCATATGCTAGATTTTTGATATTGTTCTACACATCACTGAGACTTTTAAAAAATATTATACTTGTTCTCAGTTTTTACAGTTAGATAATTTCTACT
The DNA here is from genome assembly GCF_000151845.1 of Pteropus vampyrus. Lineage (NCBI taxonomy): Eukaryota > Metazoa > Chordata > Mammalia > Chiroptera > Pteropodidae > Pteropus > Pteropus vampyrus. The sequence continues at coordinate 1,083,565 of NW_011889005.1, forward strand.
GATCTATATTTAGATTCACTGATTTCTTCTTTCATGATCAATATATTGGTAACCCCGTGCAAAGAACATGTTTTTCTTCTTCTTTTTAAACATTTCAGCTATTGCATTTTTCATTTCCACAAATCCCATTTGGTACTTTATTTTTCTAATATTACTTATTCATTATTTTCATATTTTTTTATTCTCTAGCATAGTTTTAACAGCTACTTTAAAATCATCTGCTTATTCTGGCATCTAAATCATTTCAAGGTTGATCTTTATTTCTTGTCTTGTCTCAGATATGGATCATGTTTTCTTTTTTTTTAAATAGATCTAATAATTTGGATAATTTAAAACTGTATTCTAGGCTTTGTGGATTATATAGCATAGAGATTTTCTTGTTCCTCTCAACAGTATTATTTTTGTTTCATTTTGTTTTCTTCTTTAGCAGACAGTTAAATTGACTGAGCTCCAATTTCAGTGTCCCCACTACTACAATGAACAGCAGCTGGAATACTTATTTTGAATCTTAGCTGAAATATTTAGAATCTGTCCCATGAATGAGTAGTGTGAGAATCCGCAAAAGATTTGGGCAGAGATTGTGAGCAGAATTCAGAGCATCATCTCTCTAGCTTTTCTGTAAAATTTCTCCATACTTTCCAGCTGTGTGGTTGCCCTACGTTTTGTTGTTGTTGTTGTTAAGAAATTTCTCTCTAGGTTCTAGGTGTCCCTTGTTCCCCCAACAGAGACTATCTCTATCCAAAGTTGTAGAGCAGCTGTCCCCTGACCCCAGTTCAGAGCCTCTTCTAGTCTTGGCTTACTGTTGGCCACTCCCCAGTTCCGTTAGGTAGTTGTTATTTTATATTTCAAGAGTGTATAGTTACATGCAGGATAATTAATCCACTAGAATACACTCTATTACCAGATGTGAAACTTGTCTCTCAATGTAGTTTCTTAATGTTAGCAAAACAAAACGAAAATAGCTATTTACATACAACAGCAAATACACGTATTCTTCCATGAACTATCTGTTCATATATTGCCCATTTTTTAAAATCTGGTGATCGGTCTTCATTTTCATTTTAGGAGCTATTTACATATTGGTGAGGCAGTCTTGAATTTATTCATCTTATTTTTCTTTTTACTTGTTTCAGGGTTTTGAGTCCCAGGCATTTCATAAATATAAATTAAATAAATTAATGTATAAATAAGTAAATTGATCCAATGTGTAGTAATGCTTTTTAAGTTAATGGAGATATCTCAGAAAGCTTCATGGGACAGTTAGTAGACATTTAAAGTTAGTAGACATCTTTAATCTTTACAGTAAAATGAGATCTAATGTATTGTTGATTTGGAATCCTGGCTTTCTAGCTAAATGTAACAGCATTCCTATATCCTAGACTTGCTGACATGGTGGTAAATTGAAATTGAGGCTTTGACTCTCTACCTGGCTATGAATACGCTGGTGAGCATTATATGTGTTTGCATCTTGTATGTGTTTGCATCTCATTTTCTGATTTCTTAGAGTGGAGATCTTGGAGGAAAAAATCTAATTAATGTCCATAATAACAAGTCCACAATATGAAACCAAATATGCACTTAGCAGTAATTCACTAGGTGAGATTTTGTCCTTTCTTCTGGATTTGTTTTCATAATTATGCTTTCATCATTTCTAATGAGCTGTCAATTACATATGCAAATTAAGTGGGGCAGGCATTAAAGAATTTCTATATTAGTATCATAACAACAGTGTTATGACTTCATGAGATGGATGCGATTCACACAAACTATTAACAGGGGCCTCATACCTGGGGCTGTTTTTCATTTTTTACGACTATGTAATCTGCTTTCAATGGAAATTTATAAATAGCATTTAAAATCTTATATAGAATTTGGAAACTGCCCAATTTTGTCTTTTATAAGGCCACACAACTACTGCCACAATCAGGCCGCTAAACATCCTAAACTATGATATTCTGGTTATTAGTTATAAGCTGAATACTGAATATTTTTCCTCTATCTATTCCTAATATGTCAAGTCATAATGCTATAGCCTTTTGTACTATAACTTCTCTACTTCTTCCTTTCAGCCTCCAGCTAGCCTTCCAGATTGTTGAATTTATTTGCCCATCATCTCTCTCCCTTAGCTAGTACTGACTTAAGCCAGCAAACCCATACCCTAGATGACTCTTTCTTAGCTCATTCTAGATCTGCTGGAAGGCTCCTTATATTTCAGTCTATTTACTTCATTTTATAGGCAAAGAAATAAGACTTATCTTGTGAATAGAGTGCATTAAGATCAAATAACTGATGTGGGACTTGATTTCACCTGTTTTACCTTATAATTCAGATTTGTGACTTAGCTTTATTAGACTTGATTACAAAAAATGTATATTCTGGCTTCTAAGCTTATTCACATTCTCTAGGAGCTTAGAATATGACTGAAAAAATAAGAAAAATAACTGTAATAAACTATTGAATATATTTCTTAAAATAATGGTTTCTACCTAGGCGCTAAAGGAAACATTTAATTTTTCCCACATCTAACACAAAACTTGACAAATGTGTAAACTTGATTTCCTTTTTATTTAAAAGTAGGCAATTTTAGTGTTATGCTAAAAAAAAATCAGATGACTTTCAGAGGTTAGACTGTTTTTAAGTGCTAGGTAGAAAAGATGGCAACTTGCTATTAGCGGTAAGGGTTTAGTGTGATGTCTAACCAGAACCAAAGAATGACTTGTGTTTATAGAAGGGGAGCATTACTGAGGCAGTAAAGACGTCTGCTGAACAACTGAAGCAATACTACGGAGTTAACTATCGAATAGTGTGTACATAATTATGCATGAGAGAACTATAGTTACTTAGACACATTTTTGTACTTAGGTAGTAAGTACCTCCTAACAACTTTATCGAGATCGTTTTGACATATACAATTTATGTATTTAAAGCATATGACTTGATATTTTGATAGATGTATACACTGTGAATAGAACACTACGATCCAGCTAGAACACATATTCAATACCTCTACATAGTTACTCTGTGTGTGTGTGTTTAGCAGATTCAATTTAAGATCTATCATCTAAAACATTTCAAGTAGGCAATACGGTAATACTAACCGTTGACCACTCTGTACGTTAGGTCTCCAGAGTTCATTCTTGCATAACTAAAGCTTTGTACCCTTTGACCCACACCCACGTCCTCACTCCCTTCTCCATCTCTACTGCCGCCTCTGGCGACCACCATTCTGCTCTTCGCTTCTATGAGTTTGACTCTTTTGGATTTTACACGTAAGTAAGATCATGCAGTACTTACCTTTCTGTGTCTGGCCTATGTTACTTAGCATACTGTTCTCCAGTTTCACCCATGGTTTTGCAAATGACAGGATTTCTTTTTTATGGGTGAATCATATTCACATATAGATATCTAGAGACAGCACATTTTCTTTATCCACTCATCCTTTTGGATTTTTAGGTTTTTCCATATCTTGGCTATTGTGAATAATGCTATGATTGACACAGGAGGGAAGATATTTTTTAAGGTGCATATTCCATTTCCGTTGGCTACATACTCAGAAGTGGGATTATTGGATCATGTGGCAGTTCTATTTTTTAGTTTTTGAGGAACCTCTATACTGTTTTTCACCGTGGCTTTAACAATTTCCATTTCCACAGTGTACAGAGTCCCCTTTTCTCCACATTCTTGCCAATATTTGTTATTGTTTGCCTTTTTGATAACGGCCATTCTAACAAGTGTGATGTGACATCTCACTGTGGTACTGATTTGCACTTCCCAGGTGTTAGTGATGTTGAGAACCTTATCATGTATCTGTTGGCCATTTGTATGTCTTCTTTATAAGAAATGTCTATTCAGACCCTTTGTTCATTTTTAATTAGATCTTTTTTTTTTTTTTTTTGCTATTGAATTGTATGAGTTCCTTCCTTCTCAATCTATAGACTTTTTCCTTTTTATTTTCTTGCCATATTGCATTAGCTAGATCTTCCACTACTATATTGAAACAGAGTGGTGAGAGGGTCACTCCTGCCTTGTTCTTGACCTCTGTGGAAAAGCTTTGAGTTTCTTACCATCGAGTATGATGTTAGCTGTAGGTTTTGTTGTACATGTTTTTTATCAAGTTGAGGAAGTTTCCCTTTAACCTGGTTAGATTTTGAGGCTAAGAAAGTAGTAAATTAATTTTGGGGAGTGGTTGTGGGATAGGGTGGTTAAAAAAGATATAATTATTCTGGTTTGAGATACACTGAATTTATAATACCTGCAATATGTAAAGTTGTCTAGCATGGTGCTGGGTTAATCTGGAATTCAACAGACAGTTTGGGTGAAATATAGAATTCTGAGAATCTCACTAACAGTAAAAAATAACTACTATGCTTCCCAGTCTTGTTTGGAGAGAACTATGACAAAAAGGACTTGCCTACTTATAAGGTTAAAATTCACAGAACCTTTAAAGCCTATATGCAACAAATCTAAACAGATTTCAATAGACTATTTCTTCATCCCTATGCAAAAGTCTAAATGTAAACAAAATACTTCCCTTAAGTAATCTTTCATAGTAAATGGAAAACAAACCATAATTTATGACTCACAGAAATGTTCACTTTCTTAAAATATTAATGCATTTTTTCTCTCTTTTTTTTTTTTTGGCCAGGAGAATAGGGTGTGGGAATGATGAATCATGGGAACTGGCAATTTACCTGGACAGGAACATTTCCTTCCAACCTCTGTCATGTAAATGAGTACTTGTTTCATAAATACTGTTCTCATTGTCAAAAAGAAAAAAAACAAAAGAGACAGCAGGAGACATAAGGCGAGGTGATTAGATCATAATGTAAAAAAGAAAATAAGAAACACATTAGAAACATTTTAAAATAGCCATTCAAGTTGATAATTAGAAACCTTGTCTACTAAACCATAAAGTCAAAGAAACAAATAAGAAGCCATTCGACAAAACAATTGGATATTTTTTTGTGAATTATAATAACTTCTGTGTAACCTGTTTCTCTGAACAAAGGCAATCATTTTCTTCTTGTTCCTTATAAACAACATTGAAACAAAAAGGAGGGTTCTCTCGAGAATGGTGATTGGGATTTGGAGTTGAAAGCAAAACATGCTAGATAATTGGTCTCCATCTGTGCCCAAGTGAAAGACTGCCCAGGATGACTGAGAGAAGATTGTATGAAACGGATAAACATAAAAAGACAATAGAGGCTTTGGAGGATATGATATCTGATTTATAAAAAAAAGATTTAATTCCAATTATAAAATGAAGTTGTAATTTCTCAAAATCTCAGCTGAACTCATCCCTTTCAGGTAAAGAACATTGTGATTGATGAGTATGAGGTCGAGGCCTGAGCCTTGACGCAGGGCAGCTTAGGCTACGACCTTGGAAACATGACACACGTGCGTCTTCCCACACAAATTGTTCCAGTTTTTCTCATATTTTCGTCCTCACTTATTTTTGGTAAATAAAAACCAAGAGCATTCTTCCAACATCACAGTCACTGAACTCACTCTAACATCATTTTTAAAGTGTCTACGGAGGCCAAAGAACATAAAATTACTTTCTGAATCAAAAGAGTAATAGAATTTCTTAAAATAGAGAAAAACTCAAAATTACTAGCCAAGAGCAATGGATGTTTATAAAAGTCACCAAAGGAATGTGTGGAAATTAATAAGTGACCCAAGAAAGAGGCAAACTTGGGAGAGGGGACAGATACAGAGAGACCGGTGGTCGGGGAGGTGTTCCACTGGTGACTGAGAGAGATGGGGGTGGCAGAACAGACCAGGGATGCAGAGGTTGATCTCTATACTGATAACATGGAATCCTGGACAGCTGGTCCACCTTATCCAACTTCCTAATATATCGCTGGGTAGGGGGTAGGGTCAAGCAGAATACCGATGCCTTCTTCCATGTA
>NW_011889005.1:1091056-1101099 GCF_000151845.1 Pteropus vampyrus
TCTGCCACTCGCTGAGAGGACCTCGTTCGCTATAGTTTTCTGGGTCATCCCTGAATGTGACGTGCAGATTGTATTTTCCAAACATGAAGATGTGCATTCATATAGAATTGATCCTCATTATTCTCAGATTCCATATTCGTTAATTCATCTACTTGTTAAAATTTACTTGTAACTCCCAAATCAACAGTCCCGGTGCTTGTGCGGTCAATTCACAGATAGGCACAGTGGCCACAAATTTAAGTTACTCAGAACTGATGTTCCCAGCTGAGGCCAGACGAGGCGCGTTGTGCCTTCTGGTTCCAGCTCTCAGACTTCACGAGTACTTTTTTTGTGGTTCGTGTAGTGCCGTGTTTTTCACGTTTTTGTGCTTTTTCTTGGGAGATTTGCTCTTCTAAATGGGCCCGAAGCGTAGTGCTAACGTGCTGTCTAGTATCGTAAGCATGAGCAGGCCATTACGTGGTTCACAGGGAACACTGTTCAGATAAACTTCACTCAGGTGCCAGGTAGTGCTGCTGCCCGTGAGTTCCACGTCAGTGAATCAACAGCATATGTGAAATAAGTTACCTTTAAACAGAAACGTGTGTAAAACAAGTTTACATGTCAATCACTTGATGAAAACATGTGATCAGAGGCTTGTGGGGAAGTGACATTGTATTTCTCTCAGGAGCAATAGCTCGATATTTGCTACTTCAGTGTCCGAGGCAGCCACAGGGGACACAGCTGTTAGGAATAATGAGAATTGGCTGTGTGTGTGCATGCGTGTGTGCAGGTGTGCGTGTGTGGTATATACGTGTCTTCATGTTCTTCGATTCTTTCTTACAATGGAAATGACACTATATTAATTGAGCGGCGAGGTCCCTGTTTCCTTCTTTTAAAACCGGGCGGGGGTCTGTGACTTGTCTGACCAAGGTAAAATGGTGGAAACGAAGCTTTATCGTGTCTGAGGCAGGTCATCGACAGGCTATGATTTCTTTCTGCCCTTCTGCGGAGAGGTGCCTTTGGAGCCCGGAGCTGGTGAATGACAAGTCCATGCAGGAGAAGTCACGAGAAGCGACCACATAAGGAGAAGAACGCTTAAGCGATGCCACCCGTTTTCATCCCCTGATTTTGAGGCAGCCGCTGGCCTTGTGGCTGACCACGTCTTCCCATGATTCCAGCCCCAGTGAGATTCTGACGGGACAATGGAGAGACTCTAGAAACTGCCTCGCTGAACTGGGTCGACGCCAGACCCGTGAGAGATCACAACACCAGACGCTGCTGTTTTAAACTGCTGTTTGAGGTCATTGGTTAACAGACGTCATCATTAGAGTAGACGATGCGGAAGCTGTTCGCTTTCAGCTGGTATCAAATTATAAATTCCATCAAATTACGCAAAAGCCCATCTTCAAACAAGGTCCCCTGAGGGACAGCAGTGCACCGGCAAGACAAGGGACGCAGCAATGGGAGCCCCGACCCGTGTAGTTTACTCTCCATTCCCAGATCTGCTCAAGCCTCGCCTCAAGCGAACCCACTCCATGTGGACAGGAGCACAGCTGTGTCACCCGACTCCATGACCTTTCAAACCAGGCGACACCCAGTCTGCGTGGGGCAGCTCAGCAAGCGTGGCGAGTATGCTGGTGCCCCAGCGGCAGGCGCTCCCCTCCGGACCAGAGTCCGGGAGCCCGCCAGAAGCCCCTTCTCAAAGGAAAGCAACTGTGTGTACAGGAAACGTAGTTTCATCCCTGAAACATAGTTTCGGCTGAGATTACTCCTTTAGGCTTACTGGAGGTACTGAGAGATTTTGAAGGGAGTAAAATCTGCAAGTGTAAAATTTACAGTTGATGGAAGACACGTTGCAATAGATATAATTCTGAAAATAAAGCAAACGACAGCGGGTTCTCTTTCTACCGGATGAAGATGGGTTTATGTATCACCTGGAGAATCCTCTGCAGCTGTTGACAATACCACACTCAGCATATAATTGCCGGAAAGGTGGGAAGAAATTCAGCACTGTGAGCAATATCCTTTGTTATATCTCGTAGAGAAAGGTTAAGGAAACTCCATTTGCTATGAGAAGATGAAAATAAATTAGTTGAAGTCACCATGGAAAATCAGGCAGGCAGGAACAGTGATAAAATCCAGAGGAAGAAATATGAGATTTTTAAAAATAGGTATTTTAATTCATAGAATAATAAATGTGAGGACAATTTTAAGGAGAACTAATGCCAAAAGCATTGAAAGTTTTTGGCTTCACTTAGAAAAGGTTGTTTCTAAGAAGAGTCAGTTGTTGTGATTTTTAAATTATTTTACATATTTTAATGGGCAGGAAACAAATAAATCAAAGCAAGCCTCAAACCTGAAAATCTCTTTAACAGTCTCAGAAGACTGAGAGTAAAGAAGAAAAAAAAAAGTTTGAAATGGAATTGCCAGAAGCCCGTCACAGAATTTAACTCCCTTGCTAGTCATAAAGGTTGTTAAAACATTTATTCAAGGCCCTTTCATTGTGTAGTTCTTTTATGAAAATGTGGGTTCTTATTAACTATTGATGTATTATATGACTTGGATACAGGCCTGATGTTAGTAACTGGTAGAAAGAAGATCACTTTTTATGCTCGGACGAGAGTATAGATGGCAGAGTAGAAGTCATTTTTTTGTCAGCCTGAGAGCGGGGATGGGGGCAGACGAAGCTGAAGTCACAAACACCCAGGAGGTAGAATTGCGAGTCCTCGCCTGTTTCAGAGATGCACCCAAGACTGGGGAGGAAGGACGGATGAAGTCGAAGATGGCTGCTCACATGTGCCCTGATGTAAAGAGGCTGGGGAAGGAGATGGTGGCAGAAGCGGAGGGTCGTAACCGCTGGGCGCCTGTGGGCTCTGCACGTGACTCCACTAGGTCTGTTCTCCCGGTTTGACGTGTTTCAGTAAGTTATGCTCCATACCGAGATGGCATCCAGAGCAGGTCCTTCCTGGGCTGGGGCGCCAGGCCAGAAAAGCACGCCAAGGTGTGAGCAACCTTTAAGCCCCTGCGGACATCAACTTGCTATTACCCCATTCAAGCCGATCACATGGCTGGGCCCCAAGTCAACAGAGAGAAAAGCAGATTCTGCCCGTCATGAGACCAGCGTCAGTGGCATACCCCACACGGACTGAGAAGCAGGTGCTGCTATGGGCTGAACTGTGCTCCTCTTGAATTCATAGGTTGAAGCCCTAACTCCCAAGTGTCTGTATTTGCAGACAGGGCCGTTAGAAAGTTAATTAAGCCTAAATAGGGTCATAAGGGGGGGCCCTAATCCGATGGGATCAATGTCCTTATAAGAAGAGAAAGAGACATGAGGAACGTGCTCCAAGTAAAAGGCTTGGGTGGACACAGCAAGAAGGCAGGTGTCCGCAGGCCGGGGACAGTGACTTCAGCAGGAGCCACCCCTGCCAGCACCTTGACTTCCACCCTCCAGACCTGTTGTTTACGTCCCCATCTGTGGTATTTGGTCATGGCCGCCCCGGAGGACGAGCAGAGGCTAACATTCCACGCTCTCGGAGGAGGAAATCCACATTCGCTTAACAATAATCTGTTTGATCACTGACAGGCAATTTATCTTCCAAACCCATTCTGAGTCTGATGGAAGTAAAATGTAGAGAACTCTGACACCTGCTTGAGAACTCACAGCGAGTAGGTGACGGAATAGGGTCTTAGAACAGACTTTTTTAATTCTAGTCCTTTATTCTTTTTAGCATCTAACTTTTCTGCCTCTCAGCAGAACCCAGACTCGTAACACAGATCCAACAGCGGAACCATGTACGTGCGTTTCTCAGGGTCTGGCGGGGATGAAAAAGCCCAGTGTGAATCGGGACCTTTGATGGGCCGAGAGGAGGACCAGCTGACCTCGGGGATGCTAACGTGGGCCTAGGGATGAGTTCGTGAACCCCTGGTTGGAGCTTCACTTCCATCGGTAATAAACAGGAGAATAATAGTACATACGTCGGAGGTTTGCGTGAAAGCGAATGCGATGACGTACGTAAGAAGAGATGGGTACGGCGACTGTGCGCTTACGATACAAAAACAATGATGGTCCCTAGAGGTGTTTTTTTTTTTAACTAGAGATGTTGTCACCGTGTTTCGAGCGGCACAACAAATGGCGCCTCCTCGAGTCGGAGACCCTTCTCTTGGTCGTTGTGTGCACGAATCCTCCCCTTTATTTTGAAGGCTCATTAATAAAATGGGAAATGGGTCAACCCTCGCTGACCTCGCAATCATCGCGCGTGTCTGGGTGTGTGTGCCCGCACGTCTGCACGTGTGTCAGTGACCCGAACGTTCTGTCACGATCCGACAGAAACTGAACGTGCGGCTTCACTCTCCCAGGCACGCCGACGGCCGGGGCTCCCCCTCAGGATTCGTTCTCCTGCACTGTGCTCGTCCCGCAGTGACAGCTGACACTCCCGCCGACCTCCTTCCTCCACACGCGTGCCGGAGCAGCACACACCGACACTCACCCACGTGTATGGACCCCGACGCGCATCCCGCCAGCCACACCGGCACGTGCACACGCACATTTACACACGTGCATCATCTGTGACATCTCGTTTTACTCATGACATTCTTGGAAAGATTTGGTGACTCCCATTACCAACTTTTGTTGACTATATGCGACGGCTAATTTTACGCGCCAACCTGACCGGGTCAAGAGATGCGCGGATACTCCCTCGAGCATTATTTCTGGCACCTGCTTGAGAACTCATAGCGAGTAGGTGACGGGATAGGGTCTTAAAACAGACTTTCTTAATTCTAGTCCTTTATTCTTTTTCGCATGGCTGTGATGATGCTTCAGATGAGACTGACGTTTGCTCTGGGGGACTGAACGAAGCCCTTCTGGGCTGCGGGCATCTTTGTGCCTGTCGGGCCTGGAGAAAACAAGAAGGTGGAGGAGAGAAGGATGCGCTCTCCCTCGGCCTGACTGAGGGGCCAGGACGCCTGTCTGCTGCTCTCAACACCCTGGTTCTCGAACCTTCAGCCCAGGACTGGGATCCACCCCATCAATGCTCTGGCTCACGGGGCTTCAAATGGGCTGGCTGGCCTTCCCCAGTCTGCAGCCTGCAGGGAGCAGGTGCGGAGCCTTCTGCGGCCATGTGAGCCAACGCAGTTCATATGCGTGCGTGTGTGTGTGTGTGTGCACGCGTGCGTGCATGTGTGTGTGTGTGACTGGTTCTGCTTCTCTGGAGAACCCTGACTAATACACTAATAGAACTCACTTTAATTTTTCATACATTTTAGACTTGAACTTGTCTTTTTTATGCCACTACCCTAAGGGCAGATACTTGAGGGTTCAACTCGATGACTTCTTGCTGTCATTTTCTCTAGTAAACTGCACTATGCACCGCCAGCAGAAGCACAAAATGGATGCTCACTAAAAAACTTTTAATTAAAAAATATGGTAAGCACGAATGGATGTATTTCCCATTTTCACAGAAAATATTGTATTTTCATTAAGAATTTGTAATATCAGTTCTTAATGTAGGTCTCACATGTATATAATAAAACATTTGAAATATTGTGATTGTAAAAATAATAGGCATTTTATACGGATCGAAAATAATGCTAATGAATGTAAAAATATTTAAAAATTGTATCAAAAATCACATTTAGAGTCAGTCTCTGTTAATATTTAATGAATTCCCTTCTAGTATATAATTTATAATTTTACATTCTACAGAGCTGAGATTATATTATGTATTTTATGTTCTCCTATTTTCAATTAACATTATACCATGAATAGTTTCCCATCATTAAAAATTTTGTCAAATATGTTTATGCCTTCATGAGTAAATCAATAATAAAATGATTTAGGTGTGTTAATGTAATCATGTAATGATAGGATTAGAATGAATACATTAACAGAATCTTTTCTCCCATATGGCTACTTCCTTTAAGCCATAACTGTTTATTACCAAAATGACTGCATGTTTAGTTGGTAAGCTGAAGTTAGATACCCACAGAGGATAATATCTTTATCCTCTTTATTAATGAGGAAGTATACTAAATACTCTCACACAATATTAACGGCCGATATATGATTTAGGATATAAATTTCGTTCTGTAAAAGTTAGCTACTACAATATCCACTTAACACATTAATAGTCTCTGTGGATGAGAATGAAGAAGTTAGCATGAGGCAAGTTTTCTGCCCTTAGGGATGAGTGATCTCTCTGAAGCACCAGACATACACACGTGAAGCACTTATAGAATCATCTCAGAAATGAGGCTAGGCACACACAATGCAGATAGTCAGCAGTAGCGGAATATAGAAGCTCAGAGCCCATCTGGATGGGTGCAATCACGGAAGCCTTCCTGGAGAAGACGGTCTTAGCTCTGGCTTCTGGATAATGGAGTGTGATGGACGGATAGTATTTACTCAGTGCCTGTTATAAACCAGTGCTTACCTCCAGCGGCCTTCACAGCATCCCTTTATAAGCAGCAGTGACAGTCCCAGTTGATGAAAGGGATTCAAACACCGTACTACTCCATGTCTATGTTCTTGAAATGGCAGTGTTAACGGGACAACTAGCAATAAAGAGACGATGTCGAGGCAGGAAACGGAGTAAGCGAAGCCCAGATAAACACGGCATCTGAGTGAGGACAGGCAGTGCACGATCCAGGCGTGTCAGAAGTAAGGTGAGGTGGGTGGGGTCACAGTGGGGGTCGTGTGGTAGGGGACGCCAAGTGATGCCACCCATCAGGACGTCAGGGTACCGATTCCCCTGGTGTGGCCCCATTAGTTACCTGACTTCAATTTGGCATTTGGTTGACTGAAAACTGCTTAGAAAAACCATCTCGATTAACTGGGAAATAACTTTGTAGTGTGTGTGTGTGTGTGTGTGTGTGTGTGTACACGCATGTGTGCACGTGTGTGTGTGACATCGTGAAATCCCACTGTTTCTATTCTAGTGAATAATTAGCTGATTTTTTTAATGAGAGTAAACCAAAGACCCCTTTTAAGCACATTAATATTTGTAGTCAAAATGAATTGTCATGTTTTACAATGCCGCTTAGATATTAAAAGACCTGGCCCTTGGCCTCCCAGCGCTTAGAGCCTGTAAGGAGACAGACTGTGACAGGCGTTACTATGGAGAGGTGCAGGGCACCGTGAAGGTACACGAAGTGGCAGTGGACCTAGCCAGGGAGTCCTAAGAACACTTCCAGCAGGGAACGTCGACCGGGTTGAGGTCTCTAGGAGACGCGGGGAAGCAGCCTGGGCAGACAGGGATGGGAGGGACACTCGGGTGGAGGAGCGAGCATATCGAAGTCCCTATTATTTGAGACATCAAGGCTCGTTTTAGGAACAGGTAAAAGCCAACGTGGCTGCCGTGTGGAGAACAAGAAGGGACAGCAAGTCACATGCAATCAAAGTGGTCCGCAAGGCTGGATCTTGCAGCTTGGCCAGCCAAGGCAAGGGTCTGGTCTTCACTGAAGGAGAGTCAAGGTCCACTGATGAGTCTTCAGCAGAAACCCTGATATACCAGGATCTGAGTTAAAGGGGAGCGTCGGCATAAAGAGAAAGAGCAGAAACCAAATGCCAAGTGATCAATGACTAGGCAAAGATAAACAGGTCAAGAAATGCTAGCCGTAAGTGGTATCAAGGGCCTGGACATAATGTAAAAAAAAGATCTGGGTTTTGCACAAGGGCACAGGAGAAATGAGAGAGAATGTATCTTTTATGTCACCGTCTCCAGGGAGATAGAGTATTATCAATTAATAAATGCAGTACAGGGTGATAGGACAGAGACTCGCATAATTAGATGAATGTTGAAGGTGCCAGAGTCACCCAATCCAATTCAGATCCAGGCCCTGGTGCTTGCCAGAGGTGAGACGGGCAACCAGTTGCCTAATTGCTATGAATCTCACCTTTTGCTTCCATAAAATGTGAATAATCACAACTCCAATTATACAGAGTTTGGAGAAGGATTAAATGATATGTTGTAGGTAAAGCAACTAGTACAGAACATATAATCACCAAATGGTGAGATGCGACTGTTTTTCAGAGGATTTCTATTCCTGTTGCTGTTGTAATGCCATTATTAAAATCATCTGAATCGCTATTGTTTTAAGAGCTTTAGTAGACATATTCCTTGGTGTAGTCAAGTATCACCATGATCTATCTGGAGGATAGAAATAGGTCAGGGTAAGGGAAGATCTGAGAGAAGATGAGAGATTTGAAGTCGAGTCAGCCAGAAAGACTAAGGAGCTTCCTGCATTTCAGAAACGAAGACGCTACAGCCGACATTTGTTGAGCTTCGATGTAATTAATTCACAATTAATCCTCAAAACAATGATATGAGATGGGTACTACGATAATCCTCTTTTTGCTAGTGAGGAGACTAAGGCATAGAGGGATTGAGTAATTTGCCAGAGAGCATTCAGATAGTAAGTGGGCGGGCTGGAATTTGCGTCTGGCTCCGAGAAGGGCACGCTCGACCCCCAGGTGACGCTGCCTCTGCTACGTCACAATGGGCAGCGGTGACCACTGCCACTAGATTAGTGTCTGATTTCTGCAGGAGGTGGTATGGATAATATCACAAAAAGGGACTATTTCCTGAAACAGATTACTTGAGAAACTCACGGAAAGGAACATGACACAAAGGCTGTATTATCATTTTTCCTTTTTCCGAGGTTTCAATGTAAAAGATGTATCCTGGATTCCTCATATCGCGTAATGTTCAATCATCAGAACAAGCAAAGGAAAGCTGCATCCGCAGATGGATTGTGTCTGCAATCAGCCTTGAACTTCCTGTGCCCAACTGAAGAAAAGATTTGCTTTGGTAATGCAACGTTCGATGCAGATGGATAGCCAAATTATCCCGCAGCGTCTGAACACTCCGCGGCAAAATGAGGAAGACTTGAGTCGATTTGATTTGTGCAGAGAACTGCTATTGCTCAAACCAGCCAACCATCACTAACATTTCTGTATAAAGCCGATGAGTTCAGAGGTCTCTGGGATGAGCAGAGCCTGCGGAATAAGAGAAACAAACTGCCCGCATCCTTCAAGGCCAGCTCAGCTGCCATCTCCTCCCTGACCACTGGAAGCAGACGAATAGCTGGCAAACACTTTTTATATGCTTCTCCCATTTTAGTGCCCACCACAGCCCATTAGACTTGCAACCCCTGCGTCCCCCGGTAACGCCAATGGATGGATGCTGATGAGAATCATTGCAAGAGGTTTTCTCTATCCAAAGGCCTTGGGTTCACGTGGGATGTTGTTTCACACATGGCTGAACGCCATTAGAGCTGGCTGCAGCTGTGCTGTGGTTGCTCCCCGTTTCCCGCCTGTGCGACCCCCATCTCCCCACTAACCCCGCTAGATGCCTTTTCCACCAGAACGTTGCACGTGGAATCACACGGTGACACAGAGGTCAACGCAGCAGTCTCCCCTCCGGCTACTGCCCCATGCCAGGGTCACCGCAAGTACATCCATCTTCTTGGCCACATAACTGGTCTGCCCCTGTCCCTCTCTGAGGCACCTGTCTCCTTTGCAGTAGGCAGGCATCTTTGTTTTCACCCCGCTCCATCACGTAACTGGGTGGGAGAAGAGGCAGGGTCGTGGGAATTGTACCAAAGCCTGGTTGAGTTGTTTTATGTTTCCCAAACACGTCCCTGGGTCCTGTGGGGTACAAGGGCTTAAATGGAATAGGACGGGGCTGGGTCCAAGGTTGGAGCTGCATAGCTGAGGGTCCAGCCTCACCCCTGCTCATTACCCCCCTCTGCTTCGGGCATCCCTGTGATGCCCTCGGCGCCTCCACTTTGGGATGGTATCGAAGTCAGCTCTCTGCCACAGACCTGTGTCATTCAGGAAGATAATGACACTGAAGGCATTCTGACGGCTCCGAGAAAATAAGCCGATTCATTTATTTTTTTACTATGACTTTTAAAGAGCAAGACACAATTTCAAATTGTGAACTTTGTGTACATCTGCCTTGATCTGATTATATGCAGACTTATCTCTTTTAAATGTGGTGGTTTCTAAAGCTGATTTCATGATTTATTCTGTATGATTCTATTCTGAAGTTAGTGGATAGAGA
>NW_011889005.1:1102264-1107148 GCF_000151845.1 Pteropus vampyrus
GGCTGTCTCATGGCGGGTCTCCGCGGCTCAGCCTGCGGAACGGGCTGGCATCGCAGGAACAGACTCAGGCACCCTCCACGTTCGATCCCCTGGGATTCCGAGATAAGCACGAGGGATCTTCATTTGAATTCACGCCAACTGTTTTTTTTAAAAATACACAACGTCTAAGCAATTGTCTTTATCAACAGGACAACCTGGGATGCAGGCAAATACTCATAGGAAAAATTACGTGGAAAACAAATCAGGAAAGTGATTCTGCAAAATCATATTCCACGTCGCTTTTGTTCTTCTCCTAGGTACTTTGACACAGAGAGAGAGAAGAGAATTCTTCCTCAAAAAACGATGTCTTGGATATTTTCAATTTCATAAATGCTTTCGTTCCTTCTGGCAACAGCAAAATGAGCCAGCACACAGCATGAGGAGAATATATAGCTCTATCAAAACTGCTCCAAGGGCGTGGGTGATGGCCCCCCTCAGACCCCATGCACGAGTCATCAGCAGGAAGTGCCTTCCCCTAGTTCAGGATGGGCGAGCTGGGTAAGTGCCATTGAAATTCTGGAAGCTGTGACGCTGTTTGAAGAAGGGGTCAAGGAAGCAAATCTGAACCCTGCTTTAATGACCGGGATTTGCCCCGTGGAGAGCACAGCAAGTGGCTCTTCACACAAAGTCCTCCACTCCGTTCTGAGAGGCAGACGCCTGCTCTACTGACGTCTCGTCTCGTGAAGAGGAAGAGCCATGGCGATGGGCTTTGTCCAGTAATGAGGACCTTCGTCTAAGGGAACCGGCGGCAGCGGAAGATGAAAAGAAAAGAAAGAAAGAGAAAGCAAAGCAAAGCGACGTGGGGGGTTTGTGCTCAAGGTCATGACCTAAGGGTGGATGGAGGGGGTCTTTCCGCTTAGGAAAGGATGGACTTGGGCCATGACCCCTGCCGCTAACCTCCTTCCACTTGACCCCTGAACTCCACTGAAGTAAATCTGGCATAAGCATAATGTCAACGACAGCCCACAAGAGAAGGAGAGGGTGCTAGAAACCTGGCGCAAATCAGTTTACCACAGCCCACGCCAGTTTGTCGTAGTCCATGCACGTTTGGGTCTATGTATTAGTAGCAGCACAGGACTAAAGAGAATCTAAATATTTGGCATGGTCAACTTTTCAGTTTATAAAACTCCCCTGGTTGTATCAAAGACCATGCTTAGGAGAGTAAGGGTGGGAGCCGGGGGTGAGGAATACAACGAGACTCCCGTTGGAATCGTCAAGATGAGATTTAACAGTTAAGGTGGCGTCGCTGTTTGGGGCGAAATGTAGCAAATGTTCAGGAGGTTAAAGAATGCGCAGGACTTAGTCATTTGTTTGCCGTGGAAGTTAAGGGGAGTTGGAGGCGATTACCACGTGAACAGTAAATTATGCTCTCTATACCCCTCCGTTTCTTCCTTCTTTCGTTCTTTTAAATATACACTTACAAAAGAAAGTTCCTCCGTACCGGACGCTGTGTGTGGCAGATGGCAATTTCTGAAGACAGTCGCGTGAGTATATTGCATCCAACATGTTCTTCCTACAGCGGGTGATGCTGACCCTCCGTCATTAAGCAATTAGATCTAGATCACCTCCCCTTGATACCAGCAGCCTTTGCATCTGGGTTCTAATGAATATTACGTAATGGGAATGATTCTGTGTCTCTTTTGAGATGAGGCCATAAAGTTGATACAGCTTGTGCCCGACTCATCATCTCTTAGAGCAACAGCCCTTAAATCTGGCCACCATGTTGTGAGGAAGCCCAAACCCTATGGAGAGGCCATGTATAAATGTTCTTACCAACAGCTCCATCTCAGGTCTCTGATAGCATCAACTGGCAGCCATGTGAGGTCATGAGCCATCACGTGACTCCAGCGTTCGAGTCACCCTAGATGATGCTGAGACAGCAGAGATGAGCTAGCCTCGCTAAACCCTACCCGATATGCAGCTCTCTGAATAAAATACATGCTGTCATTGTTTTAAGCCACTACGTTTTGAGGAAATATTTTAGCAGTTACAGAAACATTCTAAACTATTACGGGATTGCCAGGTTGAATAGTACTAATTCTTCCTTCCCATGAGTTATGCTCATAAATTAGATACATAAACACCTATTATTAAAATGAGATTAATACAAAGGAAAACATGTTCAAATTAAATGGAGGTATAACAGAATGATAACTTTCTTAGTGACTGACACCTATCCCAGATGCTCATTGCTTACCTACAGGCATATCCAAAATCTTGGTGCATGCCGTCCTTGGTGCTAAGGAGAGGTGTCCTAGGGACCCTGTACTTTGTGCGGGCCGACGTGACCCGCTATAACAAGGAAACATCCACTGCTGAGATGTCTCGACAAAAGAGAGAGGAAAAGGATTCTGCCTATTTTCGTAAATTGTTTGGAAGATATTTTAAGATTTCACCTCTTAGCGTCATATGTAATTGACATGGACGATTTTGGTTATTCCTTGTTGCCTGAAGTTCTATCGACAGCTCACTTTAACAACACATCCCATTTGGATGCCAGATTTGGCCACTCTGATCTGTAAGTGAGCAGGTGCCAATTTTCACGAGAGCCCACAAGTTCCGCGCGCAGAACAAAACAAACCTCAATATATTGTCAGATTTCCTGGGACCAGGTGCCATAACCACGTATGTAACTTTGCCACTGGAACATTAGCCTTTGAGTTTTCTGTCTTGGCTAAATTTTAGGTGACACGCTTTGGACAACAAACACTTGTTTTGTGATGGCAAACTAGAACTCGTTCCAGATGTGTGTGGGTTTCCTGTCATGGTGACTAACATTTCGTTTAAAAAATAACAGACTCTTGGGTGTATGTTGCAAGTAGTCAGGATTATTGTCTTTGCTGTAAATTAGCCCGTAAATGAGAGACTGCTGGGTTTGAGGTGACAGACAGCGTGGATATTAAGATCTGAACTTAATCTCGCAATAGCCCGAGAGACTTAAAAAGAGGATAATAATACAATTGAGTAGAAAAACTAACAGGTCTCAAAGTGGGTAGACAGACTCATTCTGATCGTCAAATAATCCAAGATTACAAGTAGTTTTGTGGAGAGGTCCAATACAAAGACTTTGTGTCTGATGAACCGGGATGCAAGCATACTTATTCATTTACTTGTTACCCAGCTATTTGAGCTCTAAAAGCCTCGTTTAATGCATTGAAGGTGTTTAGCACAGTGCCAGGGATGTAACAAGCATAAATAAGTGACAGACGCTACGATAACCATACTGGTGGCCATGATAACACCGAGAATGTGGTTAACGTTGTTATTATTACTTGGGATGTTGGTAGCTGGATGTAACATCACATCCAGGTGTGAGGTCAGGTGAAGGATCTCTACAGGGGACACGGATTTAGGAGAGTAGGGAGGGGTCAGAATGATAGGAGCAGGTGATTCGGGAGATGCACAGGTTAAAACAGAGAGACATGGAGGAAGCCCAACGGGCACAATCCATCGGCGCAGAGTACAAGATGAAGAGCCAGAGGTTCAACATGTGGGAAGAGATGAGAGGCAACAACCACGGAACACGAAAAGGAGAGCGTTTCATGTAGAACCTTCGAAAACATCGAATGATACTGCCTCGTCCATTCCACCACGCTCCGCTGCATGTTTTCAGTGTGCCCGGGGACCTCTGAATCGTAAGTGGAATGCTTAGCCTTGGGAATAATAACCATAAAGCAAGCAATTCATCCTTAACATATTGGAAAGGAGCAGCTTCCCAACAGGTAGGTCGCTGCTGAGATGGGCGGTGGAGCAGGTCGCCTCTGCTGTAGGTCAGGAGCGCGACAGAGTCATCTGTCTTGGAACGGAAGCGTGCAACCCCCACGGCTGGCCTCCTAGCTCGTAACCGCCGCGCTGTGTGACTAGGCCCTGTGTCCTGGCTTCGGGAAGGACCGATTCTAAGGGAAGTAGGCATCTATTTCCAAGGAGAGCCCTGTCTTAACAAAACCCTTTTGGGGGTTTCTACATCTTTTGAGAGAAAACCACAAGATGCCACCTTCGTTCATCTGTTTGGAATGCTGTCGGAGACATTCTAATCAGCGTGCCTAATTACAAGGCCCTGCAAATCACTGAAAGAAAAAAAAAAGAACCTTCTCTACAGCAAAGGTAAAAAGAAAGACCAATTCACGATCGCATCCCACGCTAGGTGTGGAAGACCTGCCGGGTGGATGAGGACAGAGCGATTTCAGATTGAATTTTCTAAGAGTGAAGGTGAGTGTTCACAATGAGGTACATTCAGACTTGCTCCTGCATTCTTTTCCCATGAAGGCAGGCAGTTGGAAGGGGAAATGAAGTCAATGTGGTTGGAATAAAGATATGAACTCTATTAAAAACTGGCTCCTGGCCCAGCGTCTGCCCTTAATCACTTAGATGGCCATTTACAGATCACTTGACTTATCTCTTGATTGGAGTTTGTCTCCTTAGAAGAGGAAATGTACTAGTTTAGAAGCTGCCAGTGTTATTACTGCTGGGTCTCTTTTTATTACTCTTCCATAAATTTAGGGTTTATGATCATTTCAATAAAGCCTTGGCACATTCACTTTGTGAGAGGGAGCATTGCACAGCAGTGAAATGGTGGATTCAGAGAGCTCGGTCTTACCTATGCAAGGTGGCACGTACAGGAAGGATGGACTGGGGCTGAGTCCCTGCTCTGTCTCATGCTGCCTGTGTGATCTCTGTGCCTCAGTTTCCTTACCTGTAAAACGGAAGTGCTAATAATGGCACCATCCTCACAACAGCTCGAGGTTTAAATAAATTGGTATTTGTTAAACAGCATCAGAACTATGTCTGGCACATGAGTGTACGTAAGTGTTTGTTAAATAAAGTCAGCCTTAAGCTCCACAAGCT
>NW_011889005.1:1108264-1119409 GCF_000151845.1 Pteropus vampyrus
CCCAGCTGGGCAACCAGAATCCTGAAGACGATTCCAGACTCATCCTTCCAGACACCCAGACGACGCCACAGGGAGCAGAAAGAAGACATCCATCCCTACGGAGCTCTGCCCTAGCTGCAGACCGATGATCCAGATGAAAGACTCCTGTGGCTGGAAGCCACTATGACACGTGGTGGAGCACTGTACCAGAGGCAGCAGGACTTCCTGATGCCACTGTGACTCTCCGTCCCTCCCATCGCTTACACTCCAGACGTCCTCTTTCGGGACACGAGTTCCATCCCCAGTAGAGTCCATCCCCAAACTAGCTGGAGTACCTTCACCCGCAGGTCTAGGATTACCAGGGTCGGTAGGGTTCTCTGACCGAAGCTGGTAAAGGTCTTGAACAGCCACCCAGCCTTCTCTGCCCTCGGGGTGCCCCCTTTCCAGGAGAACTTGACTCTGAGCCAGCGCTCCCTGGAAAGTCTAAGGCTGGTGCTTTCATTCTGCCACGTGATGGCAAAAACACGTGCCCAGAGTGTGTACCAGCTCTACTGTGCCCTTCTGAGTCTCGCACTTGCAAGCCTCAGTCTCTGAAATGGAATAAGCTAATCTACACTAAAATGTTTCCGAGAGCTTGTAAGAAAGTGATTTTAAAGGTGAAAAGCGCGATACGAATTTTAGATATCAACATATTGTTAAAGACATACTTACTTGATGATGTTTTAGGGCCAGTGATGAACACGTTTCTTAAATACAGATTCCTAATTGGCCGCTGTGTTTTCACTGTCCCAAACCAAGGCAATAAATGCTACAGGTGCAGGTCGACTGATGAAAATAAAGTCTAGCCTGTATTAATATGCACGCGCGTCTTACTGGTGCCTTTGAAAATAGATTTCTATTTTGATTTGGAAACAGGTGTTTGGAATATATTTTCAAATAAGTTAAACAATACTTATTCATGAGGAGTTTTGCATCTTATGACAGCTGTGCTTAATATTGACCATGCTGAATTTAGATGCCAAGCCTGAGGATTTGAAAGCCAAAGTGATTCTAAAGGTGTCAGTAATTTAGTTATTATCATTAGCACAAGGCTCTACGGGGTATTTTAATTGCAGATCATAATGACAGAACATTTATAACACTGTTCATTAATACATTATTTAATGCAAACCTATGAAAATGTAATTGCTGTTAAATGAAGTGTCTCAGGTAACATTCTGAAAGAATCAATTTGTAATAGAAATAGGATTGCTTAGTGTTTGATAGTATGGTACAGTCTGTGGGAATGTTAGACATAGGAGGGGCTTTTAAAACATGAAAGGATTTCAGTGCCTAGTAGTCTGAGCCATTTGCATCATAAAAAATAACATCTAGCAATCCTCCATGCCATAGTTTTACAAATATAGTTTCTGGAGGATACTTTCTCCACTATTAATCCACTACATGCAACCGGGCAGATTATGTAAACTGTCTGAGCCTAAGTCTCCTCATCTACACATTGAGTAACCATAGAGCACCCATCTGCGGCAGAGAATGCTGTTTCCATAAAACTCTCTGCCCTGCCGTCGCAGCCTCAAATGGTTTTAGGGTGCCAGAGGAGTGAGCGACTGCCGAATCCCCAGGTCATAAGACAACAAATGCTGGGCATCGATTGGAGAAAGGCAGGTCTTTGCTCCCAGACCAGCGTCACCATCTCTCTACAAACGAGGCCGACAACGGGGTGTGATCGGGAAGGTTGGTAGTTTTTAGGGCAGAGGAAAAGGGAGGAACACAAGACACGTGTTTACTGAAGCCTCCACCCGGTCACATTTCACCGGGCAAAACAAACCATGAAGCTTGAGATCAGTGGGGCGGAAAAGCGCATTCGCGACTACATATTCTAGAATATCCTCTTCGACTGCAACACAGTGACTCCGCTTCACTAACAGAATCCCGTTTCTGTGGGAAGGAAACACGCTCAGCGAAAACCGAGGTCCCTAAATGCTTGCTAAAGGTAGCCACACGCTTCTTGTCTGTTATTGGAGAGGAGAGACGTGGTTTTTGACTCATAGCTTATTTTACCCATTTACCTATTTCGCTCTCATGAAAAAAATCTACTAACAGCACCGTTTCCTTTTGGAATAACTCCACATGCGTTCGCGATGAGCCATTCGAACAGGTCGTTCTATCCTCCTCACGGAAAGGTGAAAGATGTAAGGTGCCATACAAGATCTGTGATGTCAACGGGTCTTTGCTACAATGTCACTTTCTCAGTGACAACTTCCCTTAGCGGTTGCTGTAAAAATGCAATCTCGCACTCCCTCTGCCACCTTGCATTGTTTTGTCTTGCCTTGGTTTTCTGCGTAACTGTGGCGCAGAGTCCCCGGTACTGGTCATCACTCCCAGGGGAGCAGGGTACCATGCACCTGCTGCCAGTTCCAAGCTGGAACTCCAAACACCCCTGCCCGCTGCATCTTGGTACTAGAGACTCAAAGAGAATACATCATAGTCGAGCAGTGGATGGAATAATGCCTCACCTTCACAAAATAAAGACAGGCCAAGCCCAGCCCCCAAAGTTGGCCTTGGTCCCTCACAGCCAGTGGGACTTTCCAGGCAGCCACTGCAGGGAAATCTGTGCATGTGCACCCGTCTCCTGCCACAGGGAAAGGAACCCTGTCCCCCTTACCCCCCACAGAGAGCAGATATAGCAGTGGGTCGGCCAGGTGCCATATGATGCACACACCTTAAGCAGAGAAAAGAGAGTACTCATTGTCCTATCACAAGAAAAGTCATTCCCGTCCAAGGTGGCAAAGCCCTTTACAGGCTGTGTTGGCTCTTTATCTCTCAGTAAGGACTCGTTCCATGTCCAAGACTAAGAGGGGGTCGGAAATTGGTGCATGAGATGCCTTTCCCAACAACACACCTGTCATCTTCAAAAACAAAAAAGACACGTATTCACTCATATCGCTATCGTATGTATTTCCGCAACAACATATAGGTTCTGTAATGGTGCATATTTTTATCTCTTTTGTTTACTACTGAAAATTTTACATCTGAAAGATGTACAAAGGTGACTGTCTTTTGTATATGCTCATTAAGTACTTGCTGAATTGCTCTGAGTTGCAAAATTTTAATAAAAATATAGAAAAATAGGAACCGATTATATTGCTGATTGGTATGTTAGTTGCACAAACACTTTGAAGAGCAATTTGGCAAAATCTGCTCAAGTCGAAGTGGGTGAACTCAGCTCAACAATTCTCTTCCAGAGGTGGGAATTATGAACAAAGACCTTAGTGCCGCTACAGGGAAACAAGTAGAGATGGCTTACCTTTTTCTCCAATAGGGAATTATCATATAAATAAATCAATTTAATAAAATTGGAAAATATTAAAAATGAGATCAGAAAAAAGCTACATGGATAAGATTTTGAAAATAATAGTAGGCGGAACAAGCCAGTTGCAAAAGTAAACATGAGGGATGGTGACATTTATGTTCAACAGACATAAAATATATGTTCTTTCTTGATATTAATATAGAGTAAAACACAAAGCATGAGAAGAGATGCTACAGGTCAAGTTCAGGACAGAGGTTACCCTCAGGGAAGAGAGGAGGATGAGGCTAGCTGTTCCCAATATTTTTAATAAAATATGTTCGAAGTAAAAAATATCAAACTATTACATTTATTCTATCTGAATAAGTGTGAATACCTATTTTATTATTTGTATATGTTTTATTTGTATATGTTATTCTATCTGAATAAATGTGAATACCTATTTATTATTTGTATATTTGTATATGTATTATTTCTATATGTGAATACCTATTTTATTATTTGTATATTTTTCTGTGAGTTTGTAATACTTTGTAATAAAAATCATAAAAAAAGAAAATCGAAGAAAAACTGAAACACGCCTGGGACTAATGAGCCCCAGTGGCGGTGACACAGTCGTAACGACTCTGTCATTTTCTGCTCCTATCCCAGGTCCCAGATGTACCTTCCCAGCTGATCTTTCTGAGCCCAGTTCTTTAGATTTCCCTTGCAATTCTTTTTACATACTTTTTATATTTTTCCCATAATTTGCTGGATTTAGACAGATCTGGTTTCTATTGTATATAACTCAGAATCCCCAATTTATACAGGGGCGTTTTTGGAAACCTAGTACAACAAATCGAAATCGAAATTGCTTTTTAATCGAGCAGTGATGACGTTGCTTCTTCCAAAAATTATTAGCTTTGCAACACTGGGAAACCCAGCTCCTGTCTCTGAATACCAGATTTTTCATATGTAAAATATGAAAGAAAATCATGTCTGCTTCACGTGGTTAAAAATATTAAATCAATCAATATATTTAAAGAAACACATAGGACACATTCAATCAGTATTAGCTATTTGGCTTATGAAGTTTGGTCCCATTGAAAAGAGCAGGTATTAATCCCTATTCTCCACCGAGGGGGACAGGTGACACAAATATACGCCCTGGAAGATCGACTTATTGCAGAAGACAGAGGTTCAATTTACTTTTTCTGTCCATCTCTGCTGTGTCGTGGCAGCGGGCCTCCCCAAGTGTCTGCAGAGTTGTCCTTGACATTTAAAAGAAAGCCACGGGACTGCAGTGCGGAGGCAGCCAACACGGCCCAGGCCGTCTGTGGGAAAAGAGTTAACACACTCACTGGTCCTTGGGAAGTTCGAAGGGTGTCAGAATTAAACTGCTGTCCCCACACAGCCAAGGACTCTCATGAGTAAGAAGAGGGTTAGAGACAGTGCAGCTTGATCCTGTAGTATTTAATCTTTTACAAACTTAACAGAAAATTAAAGAAGATTTGAAATATTGGGGAACACTGGAGTTGCAGCGAGGGAACACGTTTTGCAGACTTGAGCTTTCCAGCCCAGCTGGCTAACTCCAAGAGAGCTTTATCCTCATTTCTGCCATAAAACGTAGGAGACAGCCATTAACCTACCTGACTGATTGGATGAGCCTAAGAGCAAAGGGTGGCGGAAGGAATTTCATGAGAAATGCGATCCCTCATTAACAAATTTATGTTCAATTCTGGATAAATAGAACTCAAGAAGTTCTGAACATAAAGGGTAAGAGAGAGAGAGAGGGGAGAGAGACAGACAGACAGACAGACACGCACGCACACGCGCGCACGCACACACACACACACACTCAGAAAGAAGGGAACCAAACAAGGCAGCTTCCTGCCTGGAGACATCTTCTAGACCACAGAGCAGGCAGAAGAAAAGCAAAGGAAATTTTGCTTCCCGACATGCACTTTGTTACTAATTAAAAATTACTACTCCCATCTTATACCAAGGAGTTCCCCTTTCTCTATGACCCGAGGCCATGTTCTTGTCGTTGTTAAATCTTTCCCGTCCCCCAGGCTGTATCAGTTGCCACCTCCTCCTTGGTCCTCCAGAACATTCTATTTATGTCTCACACGCATTAATTTCATGACATGGGAGATGTTCATGGCCCACTCACTGTCCTTACAACTGGACTCTGCCCTTCGGAGGAGATGCCCGCCCACCACCCGCTCTGGGATCCAGCGCCCGGCATCACCCTGCGGGCTGAGCAGACGTGGGCTCAGACGCGTTCGCTGAACTGAGACGAGCATTTTGAGAGCCGGAGGTCCTGGAGTCGGCATCTGTCGACCCCCTTTGACTTCCATGCTACGTGAGCTGGTTGATCCTCCACGATTTTTGTCGTGAGTATAGATCATAAGTGTTGAATCCTTATTCTTCCATTTCTCATCTGTGTAAATTTCGTTAAACTACGTAAGCTGTCTAGGATCTAGTTTCCTCACCTGTCCAGTGGGAAAAATCCCGCTGACACGAAATGGGCTCAAGAAACACTTGCATGACACGTTCAGTAAGCACCGGCTGTTTACGCAGCAGTCAAACGCCCTAGGTTACCGTTCCTGCTGTACCTAGAATTTACCATGCCCTCCAAAGCTAAGCAGGTAACCAGAAAAATCTAAGGACAATAAAATCTATTTTGTTGTTCTTAAACAACTTTTAAGACTATAAAATACATTAAAAAAAGTTTTTCTCATTTGAAGTAGGCTTACATAAATATCAATATTACTTTGGATTAAAAGGATTAAATTCCCTATTTATTTTGCCCCCAAATCATTTGATTTTTAAACACATAACTCTTTCTTAAAAACGACTAGCAATTTATGCAGAAATAAAGTATACTACTATCCCCTTATGACTCTTCCAAAGAAATCATTGATTTTTTTTTTCAATTGGATAATTGATTTTAAGCAATTAGTCAGTGCGAGTAACATGTAACTAGTTAATTAGCTTACAACCCAGCGCTTTTCGATGCTTTCCCTTGAGACCCATTAGGATGCAGACTTCCAGCCTTCAGCGTACGCATCACGCTATGCAGAAGTCACAGAAGAAGGCAAAGGAGTGTACACTTTTCGAGAAAATGAAAATGAAGAAAGGAGAGGTTCAGAAAATGGATTCTGAAAACCAGTTCTTTGGGGATAATTTGTTTCACTTATTTTAACTTTCTTATGACACAGTTTAGGGAAAAATATGTATAGCTAGCTAAAAAGTACTCAATCTCATTACTTATTGCCATTATTAATAATTTCATGCATCCTGCTTTAAAAATTTCTCTCTCTCTCTCTCTCTCACATACGCACACACACACACACACACGCACACACGCACACATGCACACACACACTTCCAAAATCAGCCCTGATCCGCACAGCATACGTATGCTGAGTGTCTTCTGTGTGTCATCAGGCACTGTGCTCAGAAACACAAATATCCACGGTGTACAACCTCTTGCAAAGGAGAGGGACAGTTGAATATTAATCAAATAATTATCCAAACAGAGGCATAATTACAGAGATAACTGCGAGACATCTACACATTATTCTGACAGCATATAACAAAGAAATTTGACTCAGGCTGTGAAGAAATCTTTCTCGAGAGAGTAATAGTTTGAAGCAGTAGCTGAATGAGGAAAGGACTTGACCTACGACAAGAACGAAGGAAGGCGAGGTGATAGTGGTGTCATAAATGCAAACAGGACCAGGACCACACAGGCTCTTGCAGGGCTGACCTACTGAAAGTCACAACTTCATTGGGAACGAAAGAATTTTCAGAAGCATTTTTATGATGTAAGGTTTTTAAGAGTTGGTGACTTTAAGAACTTCGTTGTGACTTCAGGTACTTCTTTACTGGATATTAAACCTATAGGATACTGATGAATAAATAATAAGCTCATAAGTTGGTAAATAAATATTTTTGGATAGATTTTTTTCCTTTTACCACTCACTCAACCAAAGTATGCTTTTGCTTGACTATAATTGTGAAACATAATCAATAGCTCAATTTTGTGTCTTGAAACATTCAATAATTCAATGACTAAGATGAATGTCATTACACAGGCTGGACAAAACCAAGAGGATCAAAAATCCTGCTGATACACACGCACACACACACACAATCTAAAAGCATGTGTGAGTGTGTGATTTGCGAGAGTGAGTGTATTTTGGGAAGGAGCAATGTTACATATTTACAAGAATTCTGCCTTTTAGAAGTTGCATGTCATCATATTTAAGTTTGACACCACTCCTAGTTTTAATAAATAAACGAAGACTAAAGTCTGTGCTTATTAGATATGCATACCAGTAACTCTGAGACTCTAGAAAAAGATGGGATGAATTCTGATAAGGGGCACTTATGGATGCCGAGCCTTGGCAAGGGCCTTGAAAGGCGAGAAGGGATTAGGTAAATGGACAAAGAATTAAGGCCTGGCCCACCCTGCTTCAGGGTCTCATGTTCTTTGTGTGCGACTTCTCTCCTTTTTCGTGTTAGAACTGTGGACGTTCCCATGGGAGGTACATCTCTGAAGCTGCGCTAAGAGCACTTAGCCATCGGGCTGAGGGAAGACAGTGGCCCTGGGGTCAGGGGAACAGTGATGTTGGGGACAGCGGCCCGGACCCATGGTTCCTGGTTGGGAAAGATACCTGTTGGTCATGACAGTACAGATGGAAGCCTGAGGGTTACTATATAGGGCTTAAACCACGGATAAAAATTGCTTAAAATGAAGAAGCATCCTGAGAAACATTGAGTCCTTGAACTAGAGATGGAAATGTTGATGAGATGCAGTCGGAGCAAGAGGGAATGAGTGAAGAAGGACCTTTCCATTTTCCCGAACTTAATACTGCTGACTTTCCCCCTAGGTTCAGAGCCCCGGAGAAATACCATTCTAATAAGTCCCCAATTTATCAAGTAGAAACAACACATCTCAGAAGCATATCAAATGACTCATTACTGCTAACTGTTATTATTTAGGATTCATCCCATGGTTGAAAACTCCTATTATAAATGAATAATGAAACAAAATAAATAAAATTACTTTCCAGCTACCCAAACGTGATGGCCAAGTGTAGTCTGAAATCCAATACCCTAATTTTATTACTTTTTAATTTATAGAAAGTTATTAGTTATGATAGGTTTTCCTAAAATTAGTGTAATTTAATGTGCCTAATCTGGATAATTTTACTGTAATCTTGTGAACTAGCTTTGAAAAAGGCCTGATTTATGACCACATGAAAGTAAAGACTTGTAAGACATGACAGTGTCTGCTGTGGGTCCTGTATCGAAATAATTGCGTGTGTGACTTTTTTGTTAACCTCCAACCAATGAAATATAAGATCTGCGAGAAGAAAAAGTTTTGTTTTGTTTTTGGTTTTTTTTTTTTGCTCATAATTATGTTTCTAATGACAGTGCAGATTCTGGTGTAAAATTATTATTTTTTGAACGAAAAAGTAAATGAAAGGCAAAAAGCAAACTTACTTCATAGAGCTTTGAATTCTTGAGGAGATAAAGACAGCAGTGTTGGGGAGGTGGGATTTCTCAAAACAAGATGCCTGTCTCAGGTTAAGGGTGGAGCTATTGGGGTATGGCAGGCAGCTGAGTCTGGGGACGATAGGGATAGGAATGATAAACACATTTAAGAGCTACTAGGTAAGGCTTCAAGGATATCACTGTCTCGTGAGGAGCCCTGATGTACAAGCTATAATGCAATAAAATGAACATTGCAGTATGAATAGTTGATGTATTATTTTTGTTGGATTATAACTTTGATTAAGCACTGTATTATTTTATATGTATTTTACACAGATTTTTATAGATATAGAGAGATATAGATACAAACACAGATATAGCTATAGACAGAGACATAGAGAAATATTTAACCTGTCTCAAAGTTCCAAGTTTCTATATATTTTTACTGTACCATCTCCTCCTCTTTTGTGTTTTAAAGAAAATACTCTACATAAAAACGCTAAGCACAGTGCCAGGAACATGACAAATAAGTAAATATGCATCCTCTATTATTCTATCATTGCACATGATACGTATTAACTGACCTTTTTTCTCTAGATTGTCAGCTGCTGGAGTTCCGGATCCACATCTCAAACGTCTTTCGATTTCAATGTATAGCATGGATATTGTGGTGGGGACCACCAACTAGCTGACTACTAAAATCTCCTGTCCTCTATTCTTGGGAAAACAGTTACATCTGCATGCCCCAGCTGTCTCTGCAGTTAGGGGTAGCCACACGACTAAGCCCTCGTCACGTAATACAAGGAGGAGGATGATTTGTGGCATTTTCAGATGGGCCCAGTCCATCAAAACAAAACGAAACAAGACAAAACGAGACAAACGCCTTCATGGTGCTCTTCCAGGAGATTCCTGTGGAGCGTCCAGGTTCCAGCTGCCGGCAGTGTTGGTGCAAGAGCGATCGGACCACGCTTGGGGCGGCACCTGATTACGTCAGGTGCCAAACTCTTCCCTGGACTGTTAAATGAGAAATAAAGTAACTTCCTGCCCTTTAAGCATCTGGAAGTTTGGACTTATTAGTTGCTGCCACTTGGTCTATACTAACTAATGGCCGTGGACGGCTGCAGGGGCTGATGGTGGAGCACCTGGGCTTTGAGAGACGCTAAGACCTCACTGACTTGCTTGAGGTTCGCCTCTCAGAAGCAGCAGAGCTGAGAACCACGCCCAGGTCTACCTGCGGCCACACCTGTCGCTCCTTCCTTTGTACTTCGCTCTCTCCCACATGCCTTTAGTCTTATATTCCGGTTTCCCACAGGACACTCTCTGTGCCCTTTAGAATTGTCATGGAGAGAAATGTGACTCTGTTGCCGACGGAGGCTGTTGTTATGGGCAGGACCGACGCTTAGTCTTAATAGTGAGATTCTCATTTCAAAGTCCTTCAAAGGTCGAAGTGTGGGCAGCTGGCATATTTATGACCCTTCAATTTTATTCGCAATAGAAGAATTCCACTCCCACTAAGAACACTGGAGGGCATGTGGCTACGATTTATAGCTTTCGTTAAGCGAGGGCATAAATAGTATTTTGCTAATAGATTGAAGGAGGATGCGAGCTTAGAGAATGCCAGCCACTTTGGGATAAATGATGTTTCTCTGCTTTGGTCTACTCACTGAATAACTAACTTTCCACGGACAAATTCTTTCATTAAGTAAATCAGAAGAGACGTTTAATTCTATTTGACGCGCCAAACATTTATTTAGGGTTTATTAAGTAAAGGTATATGCAGAAGAGTTGAACGAGGCCTGATTTTGACCTGAAGGAACATAAATTTCAGGAGGTGTCAGAAGAACGCATTAAAGCACGTCCAGCGGAAATGATCCGCAGCGTTTCTAGGAGGAGGACATCGCAGCAATTGGGAGGATGGGAGCAGAGGTGCAGCAAGATATCCCTCCCGAGAGAGGAAGCTAAACCTAGAGACGGGAGCGGGTGACAGTGCCAAAGAACGACAAGTGACGCGATTTCAGGTGGAGGGGACAGCAAAAGCAAAGGCACGAGGGACGGAGAAGAACACGAGGGCCCCTTTGGACGAGACGAGGCGTTTGACCACGTGGGAGCGGGGCACGTGGAAGAGATACAACGGGGCGCCAAGCGGCCGCTAACGATCAGTTGTTGAAAAAAATGAAGTCGACGTATTCCATTGTGAAAGGTTTTAAATCACGGTTCAGGGAGTCTGAGGGGTCGCGGGGTGTCTTGACGTTGATGTCAATGTCCACTGGGGCATACGTATCTTAAGAACTACTTATTTTTATTCGCTATCTGATATGTTGGTATTAGGCATGGAAGAAGGAAATTAAAGGTATCGTGATATCAAACTG
>NW_011889005.1:1120594-1128294 GCF_000151845.1 Pteropus vampyrus
TAGGGATTGACAAACATCTTTTTGAGCCACCTTCTCACATAACCCTCCGTATAGAAATAGGTTATACACAGTTTATTTTCAGTCAAATTTATAAGGAAAAAAAAAAGTTATAACCTGTAGAGCTAGGGTGTATTAGGACATATCTGCACAAAATCATACAAAATAGGGTAAATTTTAACGATGTGATAAAAAGCTTATGATTTTGTAATAAATAAAAAACAGGATCTGAATTATATGTATACTGTTCACAGCTATAAAAAATAAAATTTACAGAACAAAAAGATACAAATAAAAAATTCAAACATCAATAGTAAAGAAGAGATTGTCCAGGAACTTTTCTGTGATGGAAAAACTGTGCTGCCCAGTACAATCAACAGCCACCGACCACACGTGACCCCTAAGTGGCAGAATGTGGCTCGTATAATTAATTTAAATGTGCCTTTATGTTTAACTTAATTACTGAATTTTATGTAATGTGGCTACGGTAGTGGCTGGCAAGAAAAAAGTACTTTTAAGACTGTAATATTTTTCCCACCATTTATGTGCAGAAGAAACTTGAGACAATCCATGTGTAACGTGGGACTAATGATAGAATCAACGTTATTGATCTGTGACGAAGGGTATATGAAAAAAGCAAGAAACAGCCATCACTTAGCGAGTCGAAATTGCTTCACAAATCGTAACTGTTATACTTCCGTAGTTAGAATATTATTATTCCATGAAGGTAAAACACTATGTCCCCCGACACAGAAGCATGCGAGCTCACAGGAGTGTCTAGGAAGTGGCCTGTCCTTTGCATAATTGTAATTCCAGGATCTGGCCACCCCCATTCTAAGATAGCCATGGAGCAACGTCAACAGGGTCCCAGCTGAGAAAACAAAGAATGAACATAATATACAAACATGCTCTCCCTGGACTATGGGAAGGAATCAGACGTATTTGGCCAAATGTGTTTGAGTGATCGCCCTTCGTTTACAGATGCAGAGTGCAATGCAAGGTCACGTGCCTCTTGTCACTGGAACAGAAGGGCGCTGCAGTAATACAACGAAGCAGAAGACATGGATTAAAGCTCCCTCTGGCTATCTTTCCCTGGGCTCCCTTTTTTCCCATCATCTAAGTTCCACCCAGGTGCCCCAAAAGCATGCGAATTCCCACCCCGGCCCCTCTGAAGGTGGAGCAGTGATCACCGGGGTTCTCAGGGATTCATGACCCTCGGCCCGAATGACATATCCAAGAGAGAATGACAGGCCTAGGTAAAGAAAAGTGTGTGTGTGGGGGGAGGGGCGGGGGGTATAACACAAACAAAAAACAGCAAAAGCCTGACCTAAAAAAAAGTGAGACAGTAACGTGGCTGCGTCTTCTGCATTATCTGTCTGACGCTTTATTAATGCGCTGGCTGCATTTTAATTAACAGGATCCTTTATTGTACACGCGCCTTGAGGCTGTTTAAGAAAAGGGCATGGTTTTAAAAGTCTACGTACGGTGTAGAAAAATAAGCAAATATCGCCTCAGACAACATTTCCCCACGGGTACTAGTAATAGGTACTAATTACTGGACTGAGATTTTACAGGCACCATTCAAGCGACTGGGATTGCTTCAAGGACAGAAGTGATCAAACTGGAAGGCACTTCGGAAGAAAAGATGGAAGCCTTGGGAAATTTAATTAACCTGCGATGAGTGAAATATATGGAAATTTCAAAAAATCTTAGATTATGATCTCAGTTTAAATTCTCCCAGAAGCAAACTCTGAGACAGTGGTTTCTTTGTGAGTCTGCCTCAAGAATTACCAGGAGTTACGCAGGAAACCGAGATAAGGAAATAAGCATGGCCCATAAAATTGGCAAAATTATCCAGTAGCCAGTATGGGCGCCTGAAGGGAAATCTCCTGCGGCATTCTGGGAGATGCTGGGAGCAAACCTCAGATTTGTCCCCACTAAGTGACACGGTGCTGGTGTATCTACCCACGGTCCCCCACGTGTCCAGGTGAACGGTGCATTCCTGAGAGGGATTAACCCCCTGGCACGTAAAGCTTGCCCCACACGTAAACCCGGGTGCTCCCCACCTGGGTTTAAAAACAACGTAACAGAAGAAACGTTCTCAGGCAGAAAGACGCAGGAGCTTGCAGCAGGTGCGCTTTGCCTGGCAAAGGTGAAGGGTGACGGCATGTGGGCTACAGAACAACTGCATCTGCTTCAAGCACAAGAGACTCTGTTGGGAGAAAAAAGGAAATACTTTTTGATATGTGTCCCTGATTCGATAGAATACTTCTGATTATGGAAAGTACGCTCACTCTGGAATCAGAGACATCTGAATTTGAATCCTCATTCTACACTTTTAAATGAGTGACATTAGTTTGTCTAGTGTCCTTTTCTTCACTGGTGAGTGGGATAGTATGATGTACGTAGCAACAGACGAATGCTCAAAAGTACATGAGCTAATATGGCTCCCCGAGGACGCGGACCTTCACCTGCTTTGTCCCACGCTGTCCCTGCCTTGGGTGTGCTGAGAGCAAGCCGACCTCCGACCTCTCTGAAGGAAAGGCAGTTCACACAGTCCCAGGAGGGAGAGAGCCATGGGTGGAGATGTGACAGGATGCTCGAGGGCGTGGCCTCCAGCCTCTATGCAACAGTTAGTGATGGAGTGACAGGAAATGTTTAGAAGTTAAGTCTTGTTTTTAACAAATAACAGAGAATCCTTAAAAATAAAAATTATTAGATGTGTTAACTATGAAATAATTCACATTTTAAAGCCATGCCCAGTTTTATAAAGGGAAGCAAATCCCAGCTTTGTCTAGAGGCTGGGCTAGTTT
Organism: Pteropus vampyrus; assembly: GCF_000151845.1. Classification (NCBI taxonomy): domain Eukaryota; kingdom Metazoa; phylum Chordata; class Mammalia; order Chiroptera; family Pteropodidae; genus Pteropus; species Pteropus vampyrus. Next base: position 1,123,405 of record NW_011889005.1, read on the forward strand.
TCTTATAAAAATAGCTCTGGGTCCTTCACTAGGGCTGGCATGGAACCGGGGCGCCAAAGAGCACCGCAGAAGCCTCAGGCCCTGGTTCTCCTCTACAGAGCAGGCTGGCAGCATCCCCCATCATTAAGAGATGCGGGGCACATACGAGGAGATTGGTCGTGGCATTCGAGCACCAAGCCTGCAGCTCAAACCCTGCCGTGCGACTGCTTGCCTAATGGTGTCTGAGTTTTCTCTACTCCTTTACAGATGGCCTATCAGAGTCTCTTTAATCACCATCCTTCTTCCTCCAAACTCCGCCCTCCTGAGGACCGAGGACTTTGCAGTGGACACAGGAAACGTCAGGACACTAAACATGCATGTGATTTACACCTCATCAACGAACCTGTAAAAGTAGTTTTAAAGAAAAGTGCAGTCTTTTTTTGTAGATGGTGGATTTTTCCCCCTTCCTCCTAAGAGTCATGGGGAGTTCAAAAAAAATGATAAAGTGAAACCTAAGTGGGTCAGTGCCTCGAGCCAGCCTCCTTCTCCAGAATATAGATCTGGTATTTTGCAGAACTGAAAAAGGCACCCGGTACACCTAGCCTTCCGTTACCAGGGTGCTGGGCTGGGAAGGGAAGGATAATTGAAAGTAGCAGAAAAACACAGCCGAAAATAAGCAGGGGCGAAAATTTCCCAGTTTCTGACTTACTCCATCTCCGACAGGATCATCAAATGCAACCCTGCTCTTCCTTATTTTAATGACTCTGGCTGGATATTCCAGGGCAAGAAGCTAAATGCACAATGGTTCTGGAGAGTTTGAGGAGAATATATTTTTAATGCCTGATGTAACTCAAAACAAGCCACTCTGGATGGGCTGGGATGCCAGGAGAATTTGATTCATGGAGAAGAAACATACACATAACTACATACAAATATAAATACATATATATGTGTGCCAGCCTAGATATTTAGAATCATAAAGAGTTTTCGCATGTGTTTGATGCGTTTTGCAAAAGACTTTTCATGTCTACAGTCTTGTCTGGTCCTCGGGGGAACCTGTGAAATAGGTGTGATCACCACAGATAGAGAACTGAGTCTCCACAGCACTCTGTCAATATGAAAAGGAGAATCTACTTTTCGTCACTGTGTGCCAGGTACAGTACCAAGGATCCTTCACGTACAGCTTCCAGCTCCATCTCCCAATAACCTTGGGGGCAGCTATTTTTATCCTCGTTTACAGGCGAGAATAACTGGCCAAGATTCAATGAATTGTTCGAATGGCATTACCACCACTCCGTCAATGTGGTGAGCACGTCACTGTTACTGGGCGTGTAATAATCTCCTGCTGGGTTTACGTGGAATTTGCTTCTCTAATGCTGAAAGCACTTCGAAGCCAGTCCTGCTTTTCTCTGTTTATCCAGCATCTAAACACATTAGTTCTCCACCTGTTGTATAATATAAAGGACATTTAAAATGCCATTTTGAGCAGTGAGTGGGCAAATATCCAAATGGAAATTTCTTCAGGTGGGATATCATGTTTTTTTTCAAGTTTCCTGAATGATTCTAATGTACGGCCAGGATTAGAACCACTGGCCTGGGGCGCAGAGTGGTCGGCTACGTGACCATCACGCTCTGATCTCCTCTGGAACTCGATTCTTTCCCTACAAAGTAAATTGGGGATGACAGATAATAATATCATTCTTCCTGGCCTCGCGAAATCTGGTAGGAAAGCACCACGTGAATTCGGTCTGAAAAGTCGACATCTTTGTTCAGATAAGAGGGATCATCACTGATGTTAGCAGATCCAGTTTAGTATACGCTCTATCCAAAAAAATCACAAAACATGCTGAGCAAAACTAAAGAAGTACTTTACAGACTATCTAGTCCGATGTGGCAATTTTCAACATGAGGAAACCAAGGCTGCGTGATCACAATAACCTTGACCAAGGTCACACAGTGCACTCCGGCTCCCAATCTGTGAGCTAATTCATTGGTCACACAGCCTTGTTTAAAGATGTGGCACGATCTAAGGGATTTCCTGCAAAACCTCTCACTTTCGGTTTTGATTGACGTAGAGAAACAAGGTACATTTTCTAAGAGCGACTCTTTGCATAAAGTCATGCTTAATGTGATTCCCGTTAAGTGGCCACTGAGTCTGATCATACTCTTATAGCCAAAAAGCACATTTCAGGCTTCTAGATAATTATAAACCAGTCACATTTCCACAAAGCCATGATTAACTTATTCAAATATACAACAAGTGATTATATTCTAAGAGCAATTTCAGCTAATTACATTACATTAAAAATTAGAAATAAATTAATTCTAAAAGCAAAGTATATACTCAAGTTTTCTGTGTAACAGCTTGGGCATAAATATTTAATGCATGTGAAATCTTTGATTGGGAGTGTTTGGCAAACATTCACTTGGGAAAGAAATCAACAAATTATGTGATAATTGCTTTTGTGAAGCTCAGAACAAGAATGAGAGGAAATTAAATTTGAGAGTTTCAGGATAAAAGATATTCTCAGACCTACATGCCTTAAAAACATCGTCCACCTCTCTGAAATCTTAACACTCGTTATCTGTAGTATTCTCCTCATATTGTTTTTTCTACTTTATACTGAAAAACAAAAAGCGTATTAAGGTAACGCTCTAGACTCTACGTAAACGTGGGTTCCGACGTGCCCAAAAAAAAAAGGTCATATTTTGCAAATGTAACTTTGAATAGCATTTCTTCTTTATTGTAAATTTATTTAATTCATGATTCATTTATTTACTTTAAAGTAATATTTTAGAGCATTGACCACATGGCAGGCCCTGTGATAGGCACTAAAATTCAGGAGAACAAGACAAATGTTCCTTTGTATGTGTGGTTTATGTTCTAGTAAGAGGACTTTTTTTTTTGTTTTGCAATTTCAACCATGATGAAATATCACCGCACTCCTAACGGATGGCTGAAATGGAAAATTACCGTGAGAAAAAAATAGTGGCGAGGACGCTAAGAAATGGGATTACTCACACGTGTTCTATTTTTAAGGAAAAAGTTCGCAAGCTACGGAGGTATTAACATTGGGACAAAGGCTGTGAGCGGAAAGCTGGACAAAGTTAAGAGCATGGGATGAGGCATCTTACTCCATCTGGAGAGGTCAGGGAAGACACCCATAAGTTGAACCCTGAAGGAAAAATAGATAATACACATGCACTTAGAAGAAGATGCAGGGTTATGGGAGGTTGTTTGCTAGGCAGGAAAAAAAATATGACGATGTTGATCTCTTTTTCTCCTAATGAGCTATTATGATATATTCATAATAACCAGAAAACTCTGACCTGTTACACCCATCGCTGCCTCTCTAGGTTGATGAAGCTTTTAAGCGGTTACCGGAGTGGCATGGATAGTCAGACCTCAGAAGGCGAAAAGGACACGGCCAAAGCCCAGACGGCGTGCCACTTGGCTCGGCACGGCTGGTGGACGAGGTCACGCGGAATCGAAACGCAGCCTGAACACTGAGACCTCAGAGCCACTGACACTTCAGCTGTTGTTGATCTATTTAATCTTTCTCAATTCTCCTTCCATAATTTTGAGAGCAATTTCATCTAAAATATTGCCCTTGCCTGCACATCCTCAGTTATCTCTGCGTCAGGGGAGAGAAGAGAGGAGAGCAAGGAGGCATAGCAGCGAGCCATCGGCTCCTGCGTATTTCTTCAAGGGATCTCCCGTTACACTTGCTTGCAAGGCGGGTCACGGGGAGCGGCCACTGGCACCTCCGCTGGCTTTCGGTCTGCCACAGCAGTCTTTACTTTGTTATTCGCTATTTTTTTTTTCTTAGCTCCAACAATCCTATTCTTCCTTCAGCCAGCCCGACCTATGAGTTTTACTCCGACACTCAACCACGGTAAGGGGAGATCTAATCTTCATGGCTGGCATCGTTAGCGAGACCTGTTCTCTGAAGGTCTCCTCCACCAGCGATGGGTTCCCTCTAAAAATTCCCACCTTCAGGGCTCAAGGGCCACTCAAAACCATTGGCCTTACATTTGCGAGGCGAGAGAAAAGACAGAGAATGCTGTCGCCTCTCTATTTAATTCTCGCCTGTCCTTTATATATTTCTGTTCCACTAAAACTTTTCTCATTTCTGTGGCTGGAAGTAGCCCCTCATTTCTCTAAATTCCCATAGACCTGTATCCAAACGTCTCTCAAGTCACTTTTCTTAAGTGACATAAATCGGTAGGTGAATGTTTAGAGACCAATATTAGGTTTTCAGCTCCTTAAAGGGCATAAAGATAACGTTTCTGGTCATCTTTGTATCTACCATGACACAAGGTATATGGTTAATACAAAGAGAAAGAGAAGGGACGACGATATGAAGTAGGGAGAAGGGGAGGGAGAGGAGAATGGAGTGGAGGGGTAAGGAAGAGCCCAGTGGAAAAAGAAGGTCAGTGTAAAGAGGTGCCTCATATATGTCGGGAACGAAGGCAATGTCGCACATAAGATATCTTAGCATACATTTATTTTTAAATGAAGTATATGAAACTTTTTGGAAACGATGAAAGATCGATATAATGGGCATCTTCGTTAGAAATTGGGAGTGATAAATAGAAATCAGGAATAATAGTTATCATCCTGTAATTCTTCAACCTTTAGTCCATTTGATTATTTTTGTTACATGAGTAAAAAAAAACAAAAAACAAATCATAGAGATTAGTATTTACAAATGGGCAGTATTTTCTTAATCTCCAGGAGAAGCCTGGAAATTACACACTATTATCTTTTCTTTCTGTCCGTCTCGGGTCTCAGGGAATGCTAACTTATCTGAAGTCACTCAGCTAACATATAGCAAAGACAGAATTCCTACTTCGAAGTTTTTTCTCAGGAACACAATAGATTATGCAAATCTAATCAGGATAAATGAT
>NW_011889005.1:1128344-1143815 GCF_000151845.1 Pteropus vampyrus
CCAGCGATGGGTTCCCTCTAAAAATTCCCACCTTCAGGGCTCAAGGGCCACTCAAAACCATTGGCCTTACATTTGCGAGGCGAGAGAAAAGACAGAGAATGCTGTCGCCTCTCTATTTAATTCTCGCCTGTCCTTTATATATTTCTGTTCCACTAAAACTTTTCTCATTTCTGTGGCTGGAAGTAGCCCCTCATTTCTCTAAATTCCCATAGACCTGTATCCAAACGTCTCTCAAGTCACTTTTCTTAAGTGACATAAATCGGTAGGTGAATGTTTAGAGACCAATATTAGGTTTTCAGCTCCTTAAAGGGCATAAAGATAACGTTTCTGGTCATCTTTGTATCTACCATGACACAAGATATATGGTTAATACAAAGAGAAAGAGAAGGGACGACGATATGAAGTAGGGAGAAGGGGAGGGAGAGGAGAATGGAGTGGAGGGGTAAGGAAGAGCCCAGTGGAAAAAGAAGGTCAGTGTAAAGAGGTGCCTCATATATGTCGGGAACGAAGGCAATGTCGCACATAAGATATCTTAGCATACATTTATTTTTAAATGAAGTATATGAAACTTTTTGGAAACGATGAAAGATCGATATAATGGGCATCTTCGTTAGAAATTGGGAGTGATAAATAGAAATCAGGAATAATAGTTATCATCCTGTAATTCTTCAACCTTTAGTCCATTTGATTATTTTTGTTACATGAGTAAAAAAAAACAAAAAACAAATCATAGAGATTAGTATTTACAAATGGGCAGTATTTTCTTAATCTCCAGGAGAAGCCTGGAAATTACACACTATTATCTTTTCTTTCTGTCCGTCTCGGGTCTCAGGGAATGCTAACTTATCTGAAGTCACTCAGCTAACATATAGCAAAGACAGAATTCCTACTTCGAAGTTTTTTCTCAGGAACACAATAGATTATGCAAATCTAATCAGGATAAATGATGGATTTGTACTAAGGCAGATTAGGCCGAAGGGCTATTATACAGAACAAAGACCCTGCTCCAACCCGCAAGGAATGCTCTCTGATCTTTGCCCAATTAGCTTGTCTTTTTAACCAACTGGCACAGCTGTTGCCATATTGTCAACAGTATCTCATTTACCTAAATATTATCTTAATATGCACAAAGCAGTCTCTTAACATTGAAGAATTTTAACATAATCTGTACATGATGGGTGATTTTTTTCCCTTCAAAATAATCTGAATAGCATACATTTCTCTTCTAGCCTAGTAATGCATTTTTTTTTGGTCAAGATGAAAACAGCCGTACTAACTTAGAAGCTCATAGAATGCATCTAATTAATTAATTTATGTCTTTAAATTTCTCTGCTTCCTTTTACATTCATTTTCTCTGCAAATACTTATCAGATGTATATTATTTGGCAGATATTGCGTTAAATCATAGTCACAGATAGACAAATGAAAGGGCAGGATAAAAATATTAGGAAACAGTTTTTTTTGGGGGGGTGGTCGAAGGGTATATTTAATTCGAACAAGTATTGTCAAATAATTCCTTTAAAAAGCTTTATCAATTTACATTCCTACTAATAACTCTATGAAAATGCTTGTTATAATCGAGAGACATATTTCCATTATCCAAAAAAGTTTTTCTGGGCACCTTTGCATTTTCATCTCCACTCTTGTATTCTTTTTCTTTTTAATCGTTTTTTTAAAAAATTTATTTATTTAAATTAGTTTCAAGTATACATTACATCGGTTAGACATCTATATAGTTCATAAAACAATCCCCCCAATTGCTCCCTCCCTCCCCTGGCCCTCCACCCAGCCATCGTATTACTGCTGACTGCTTTCCCTCTGCCGTGCTCCCCATCCCTGTGACCATCTATCAACTACTAACCTGTACTTCTTTAACCTTTCACCCCATTCTCCCAGCCCCCCAATTCCCCTTCCCTTTGTCACCAAAATTAAAAAAAAAAAATCCTATCGTAAGTAGATACTTTGATGTTAAGGAAAGCGGAACGCACACCGTTCCAGCAGTTAAGAAGTTGAGTCTGGATTCGGAGGGGAAAACGGGAAGGGCTCTGGGTTCTCCACTGCAGAGACTTTCTCTAGGGAATGCCTCAGTTTTCTCCGGACGAGGTTTGGTTCCGGTCTGTGAGTTTATCTCCCTCCTCCCAGACGTCTTGAAGTAAAGACAGACTTAGGGCGGTCTTATTTCCCTCCGAGATAAAATGTGTCCATGTCAGGTCATTTGGCAACACAGAGATTCCTTACTTAGGATTCTCCAAAGGTGACTAAAGGCACATGTGAAGTGGGGTGACCAACTACCCTGGTTTGGCTGGGACTCTCGGAACGTGGGACTTGCTGTTGCAAACGCAGGACGGTTCTGGGCAAATCTGGCCAAGTTGCTCACCCTGAGTTGTGGAGCAAAGCTTAATTTATTTGGCAGCACCGAGTGCCACCCGGGGCAGCTTTTCCGAGCAGGAGAAGTTTTCTACTTCAAGTAGCAAAAAATTATTCTGCAAGCTTAAGCATTTTAAGTAAAAATATTTATACACTTCCATTCTTTCTTAAGTGAACACAATTGAACGTTGTTTTTTGTTCATTCTGTTTTGTTTTTTGTTTTTTGTTTTTTGTTTGCAAGCTGATAATCAAAAAGAGATGATCCTATAGTCCCATAACTTGAATCAGGAACTGTCCCCAAACTTATTGGTCTGAAGTTTTCCACATTTTCAGCTATTGTTGTTTGTGATCATTTAGCCATCTGATTGTCTAATTGCATAGTGTCCACCTGTCTCTCCTACAATCTGTGGGCTCCTTTTAAGTAGGGTCTTTGTCTCAGTTATCTTTCTAATTCTCCCCATGAGCCAACTCTCACCATCCCAGAGAGAGAGAAGACCTGAGAAGATCTTCATCACAGAACACAACTCAGAAACAAGGCACAATTCCATTTATAGAGGGACAAGTTACCCCTGCTTGGTATTTACCAGACAGCTGACTGTTTCTCCTTGTTAATCCATCAATGGTTAATTAGTAAATAATAATTTAATTCTAAGTATCCTGTGATAAGCATCCTGTATTCCATTTACCATAACACTCACTATAATTTTTTTGTATTACTTATTTAATTTCTGGCTTCTCAACCACCCTTTTAGATACATAAGGGCAGAGCTATCTATCCGGGTCCAGCTATTCCCAGAGCTGTATCAATAGGCTTATCATAGTGCCTGGCAAATATAATTGTTGACTCAGGAAAATATTAGAAACGATAGCTAACATTCGTTGAGAATCAATATCATCTGAACAAATGTTAAACATTTTACGTATGTTCCTTGATCCCATTTGGTCTTAATCTAATAGCAACCAAATATTAATATTAATACTATTAAGTAATATTACTAAGTGATACTGAGATAGAATTTTGTTCTGTTACTTCCTGATATTACCATCTATCTTCTACAAATGCAGGTGATCATTGTGGGGATAGAGTAGGGCACAGGATACCATTTCTGATTATTTGGATAGATACATACATACAAACATCTAGAACTAATATCGATGTCTGTGTATACAAGGTATGTATACATCTATCCATTTCTTAGCTCTGTCTAGTTTATACTACCACAACCAAGTGATCGTGGTCGATTCCTCCAGTGATAAGTCATGATATCATATCATCCCCTACTCTCAGGTATGAAGTGAAGAGAAGATTATCTGACTCTGTTATTCTTCCCCGACCCAAAACCCCAGATAAATCATGCAAAAACAACAAAAAAGACGAATGTAATCACATTCTAAAAAACGCCTGACTAGATACTCTTCTCCATTGCCAAAGTGAAGCACAAGGAAGCCTGAGACGCTGTCACGGACGGGGGAGACTGAGAGGCCACGACAACTAGATGCTCTGTGGGGTCTTGGGTCAGAAAAACGACATTGGTAGAATACTGGTGAACCCCAGTCTCCTCAAGAAAAGTCTATGCTTTGCATAATAGAATTGTACTATGGTTATTTTCTTAATTTTGATAAATATTCTATGGTTGGGTATATGGTAATGATACATGAGAATCAGTTATACTATTTTTACTACTCTTTTGTAAGCCTAAAATTATCTTAAAATAAAAAGCTAAAAAAAAAAAATCCAAAAAGAAAACATCCTTCCTAGATAAGCTGGCTTTCCTCAGCCTTTTTATCCATGGGGCCACTTGTCTACATATTGAGTTCAGTTTGAGGATGTGGCTTGGACCAGGCTGGGTGGTTCTACTACAGGAAAGAGGGCTTTTGGCAGCTGTACCGAAGGAGACTGGACACCAGAGGAGTCCATAATGCAAGTCTAAATTTCTCCATGGGACATTTGCAGAATTCTTTAGCGATGTAGGAAGCTGGCAGAACGAGCCAGAAAGGCAGAGTGCTTAGAAGAACAGGGGGCCTGCAATAAACAAAGCCAGTCTCCCTTGCAAGATATTTGCAAGACTTTGAAACTGTGGGCAATAAGCTAAAGAGCTAGACTTAAGAGCTCCAGGAGGCAGGGATTTCAAACCTCAGGATACAGAAATCAACCCAATCCTTAATAAAAAAAGTTCAAGAGAATATCACCCGAGGAATCTACATGAACAAAAGCCAAAAGTCTGATTAAAAATGTGAAACCACTCAACCCATCTCAATTCATAATTGGTACTGTGTAAGTCAGTGTCTCATCCTATCTACCTAACAGCAAAGGGATACCTCTAGATGGGGAACATATCATATAGGTCCTCTGTGGTTTCTTTATACACTTGTCTGGCATATAACAAAAATAGAACAAAGCCTTATTAGACGTGTGTGGAGTCAAGACTATCTGAATAGAGAAAAAAGAAAAAGAAACAGTAGAAGCAAACCCGCAGATAATCTAAATATTGGAATTATTAGACAAAGACTTCAAAATAACTGGGATAATGTGAAAGAAAGTAGAGGAAGTCAAAATGGATGAAAAGCTGAACGCTTCAACGGAAAACTAAAATGATTTTAAAAATAAAAAAAATATATATCCCATATCCGAAAATTATGCAATATTTAAAATAAAGAATTTATTAAGTGCACTTATTCAGACTGGCCACAGCAGAAGTCGGGCTTAGTGAACCTGAAGATAGATCAGAAGAAACTATTAAATGGAAACACAAAGAGAATAATAATAATAAAAAAAATGAAGTAACAGAGCTCAGCGATAGGGCCCCGTAGGATACAAATGATTTAATATACTGACTCTCCACAATAACAGAAAAAGGCATAGAAATGGGAACATATTTGAAGAGAGATAATGGCCGCAATTTTCCAAAATGAATGAAAGCCATCGGCTCACAGATTCAAGAGGAGGATATTCATAGAATCTAAACTAGGTACCTTGTTTTCTTGCCCCAGAGGATTCTTTGATGTCACAGCATAGAATGTCTACAGGAACTACCTTGTACATCCTAAAAGAAAAGAGGTTAACCCCACGAGGCTATCCTCGACCACTGGGGTACCCAGTGTTAAGATCACAGTAAGATATGTCTCTAATCTCAACGAGCCTAAATGGAGTTGAAAGATAAATTGTGAATTGAAATGGATAATTAAGGGATGAAACAAATTTCAACAGATAGGTATAGGAGATGTATTGCTCTGATCGAGAGTACCTCTCGTTAGATGGGAAGCGAGTACATGAATATACATAGTTTTGCACTGACTTTTGAAGAACGACCACTGTTTGTTAAAGGAGAAGTTGAGGACGTGACATTGGGACGTGTTAGCTACTCCAAGCAGAATAACTAAGTGGACTCTGTTAGCCTTGTCTTCGTAACTATAATCAACTTCCTTCTGCCTTCATGGTAATTGTGGGTGGCAAAATAATGATGAACATGTCACAGTTTCAGCCATTGATTAATTTTCAGATTAGTGGGTAATAAGAGAATTATCTATTAGCTCCCAGAAATAAATACATGCACGGTAAGGCCTTTAGTTCACAAAGAGACTCTAGTCTCTATATGCATCTGCTAGAGTTCGGTGACAACCTCTCTTGCCCACGATTAGGCAGACAACGTTTGGAAGAGCTGAAATAGTTCAAATTCAAGTCAGCCTTCTCCACACGTTATATGTTCTTTACACACTTCACCATAAGGTAAGGTAGAAAGGGAAGCGCCATAGGAAAGGCACTATGGTCTTCCAGAAGAAGGAAAGACCTAGCCCACAATGTTGCATTCCGGTAACGGAATTCCTTACAAACGGGCACACCATCTGGTGCCATCTGCCTTCTTTGGTACGCATTTGCAGATTTTTGCCCCTGTGTTAAAAGGCCATGAATTCTCCCTAAGGGACGAGACTACATTTTGTTTCTCGTGGAGAGAGACTTAAGACCCAAATAACGAGAAGGAAAACTAACCACGCCGACAGGGCTTGTCAGTTTCTAATAAGGCTTAGTATGATTAAGTTCTGATTCTGATATAAAATATTATGCAAAGCAGTAAGGAAAAATGCGAGACGTGCTTATTGAATTAGATAGTGTAAATGATGAGTACCAGTAATAAAAGAACACTCGTTTCATATTCCAGTGGAATAAGTGCATCATCCTGCTATTTATTATTCAAAATACCAGAATGCAGTTCTCCCAGTTGAAAGAGTAACTTATTTAAAAATAAGGTTTGTGAATAATTATATATTTCCGTCACAGAGAGGCAGCATCAGCACCCTCATTAAAAGGCAAAGAGCCTTCCGGGATGACCCGAACCCAGTGGCATAGACCACATCGGTGTGTCACCTCACCTCTTTTAGTGTCGATTTCCTCGACTGTAAAATAAGAAGAAATGATTCCTGCCCAACTTGGTTTTCATCATGTGTGCGGAGTGATGGACACATTTTATCAAGCTCTTTCTGCAGTGGGGGGATGGACGCGGCGTAGTGCTGCCTTTGATCTGTGCCCTTTTGGGGATCAGTCTCGAGGTGTCTTCACTGTCCTCAGATCCATAGTCAGGTAATGAAAAACTACTCTGACCCATTACTTCATAGGTTCGTTGTAAGAAGTAAAGAAAATTATTTAGGAAAACGTCCATCACACTGTCCGTGGCTCATAAATGTTAACTTGGCCGAAGTGACTCTTTCCTGTTTGTTGTTACTGTCATCCCCACGTGACCCATCCCACTTTCCCATTGTGGGGGAACAGACGGGGCTTGAGAACTTCTGTCTGACCCAAGAACAATGCAATAATCTGGTCACCGTCTTCTGTTGGATTCCTCCAGAAGCCAGACGTGAAGCAAATGTAAATAAATCCCACTGGTAACCAAAAGGCATGAAACTCTGACCGTCTGGGCTGACATTCAAGAATTTCCATTGGTTTCCTTCTTAGCTGTAACTCACCTTTGAGTTCAGTTTATCCATTCACTCATTTACTCTTTCATCTCCCAAAGCCCCCGCCTCCTGATATCTTCACATTGAGTTGTTTGCTTTGAATATACTAATTTTGGGGGGACACAAATATTCAGGCTATGACAGAGCATGCTGGCAGGCAAATTGTTTGTTCTGTCTAGGAATGGGTTAACCCCGGGGGTGGGGTAGTTCCCCAGCTCTGCGAAGTCCCAAATGCCAAAGCATCAAAGATACAGAAAACAAGAAAACACAGTTGACCCCAGGCCTTTTGCATACTTGTCTGGCGATTACTCAGAGAAAGCCTGATAAAGCCTAGTAGGTGAGTCTCCGTAGGATAATATCTGTGCTAGGCAACAGGAAATATTATTAAAACATACGGGAGAAAACAACTGAGTGCCACACACGCTCTGGGTAGTCTTTGTTTCAAGTTATTCTTCCCTTTGGGGAATTCGTCAGCCATTTACAGAAAACAGCATTATTTAGCTCGGTAGTTAGTGTTCTCCTTTTCATTCGTCTTTCCCAGTAACGCCATGGCCATATGTTTTTTTGGCGTTCTTTTTAATTAGTGACAGATGGATGAAGAAACTTTAGATCCTACGTAGGATTCCACGCTCTTATAGTGCTTTTAAAATGGCAAAAACAAACACCTCGTAATAATTTCTTAAGCAACTTTAACTTCCCTTAAACTCTGCCTCATAATGGTCATGACTGAGGTTGGATGCAAGGTCTGGGGAGAGAGACTATCAGTTTGGGTCCCCTGTGGATCTCTGCAGCCATGCCTTCCGCCTTTTCCACACCGACTCCTCCAGGAGCGTGGTGCTAGCCTTCTTAGACATCGAATGCGCTGCGTTCGTAAGTGCGTGGAGGCACCACGCATGAGAGGAAGAGACAGGAAGTCTAGTATGCGGTAGTTCAGCAAGAAGAACAAGGAATACCTAAATTCTACGTTGGTCCAGTCACAACTCATTGTCAAGGAAAATATATGAAAAAGGGACAATAGGTATTAAAAATCCAGGCATCACTGGGTACAAGCTTGGGAACGGAACCACAAGGAACCGCTCTCTGGTCAGCTGTCTCACAATGTCATTCAAGGCCAGAGCCTAAAAGGCCACACCAGGGATGTGGCTCTCTCCTCCCCTTTTCCCAAACATGTGAGAGGTTATGTCCTTCACACTTGCCACCAATCCTGACTTCTTATACTTTCTCTCTCTCTATTTATCAGCATGGGAAGGAGGAGGAAGCAGAATTACGCGAATTGCAATGCAGGCTCTTCGTTGAAGCTCTTCTGCGTGCTTCAACGTCACCCATTCTCGGTCCAAAGTGTCCATATCTATCACTTAAGAGTCACAACGGAGCATTAGGAGGCATCCACGGGGATCACTGGGGGCCCGTCTATACTCTCCTTTGCTCTGATTAACAATAGCCCTACTTCTTCCTGATAAGAAGGCCCATCACTCTACCAGGAAGTGACTCCTCCGGTCTGCTAATTCCTAGACACAAGAAGGCGGAAGTGCCGAGGCGACAACTTCCCATAATTCAACGGGGCTCATGTGCAGCTCCTCTAAAATTGCACCAAGGACATCTGACCCTGCAGAACGGGACATTAAGTGTGAGGGCAAGGGCACAACTCCTGCTCTCACCTCTTGGTTTCTGGACCCAGGCATTCTTTCTACTGGGGACACAGAACCTATTCATGAGGACTCCACCCTCACGACATAAGCACCTACCGAAGGCCCCACCTCCAAATATAAGAGTGCTTAGGTTCCAACATGTGAACGGGAGGGGGCGGTAGGAATATTCAGTCTGCGGTATTTGCATCTTAGGAAAGTGTAGTATTAGATAGATAGATGGATAGATAGATGGATAGATAGATGGACAGATGTAGCATTTCCTCTGAGCTTCATTTTCAATTATAAAGCCTCTAAAGGGTAAAACAGTCAAAATGCTATTTTCTGAGTGTAAAAAGTTTGTGGTTTACCCTACAACCCCCAACAAAGCGGTGAGCTTACTTCACAGCATGCTTGTCTTTGATGCTGATTTGAATTTTTGTATAAACATCAAGGGTCAGGTGGAATTTTCTTTGTTATTTATCTGATGTTAAGCTTTCAAAGTAATTCAGCATGTACTTCCTGAGTATTTCTCTACACAATGGACTAAGTTAGTTGTTTAAGAAGGAATTCAAAAGAAAAATGAACTCTATCCTGATTCTATACATTTCTTAGACATTTGTAGACTCTATATCAGGCAATAGGGGTGCAAAGATGAACATCAGTGTCCTAACCCTTGAGGACCGAGGACCTCAACAAAAAGATCATTCAGACCTTAGGTGATGAGGACCCAGAGCAAGGACCTAATAGGCGGATACTGGTGTCAAGGGCTGGTTCACCAGGTGTGTGACCTCTAGTGACCCAAGTAATTTCTCTGTCTTGTTTCTTAACTTAGAAAAATAATAAAAAAAAAAAAGATTAAATAAATGAAGAATAAAATCATCTTGTGTATTTAAAATTAAAAATGTATTTATTATTTTAGGTGGCATAATCATTTTCTTCATAAATATAATTTCTTTAATGGTGATGATCTAATTTTTCTCATTAAGAATTAAAACAGGTACATTAAGCTATTTTTAAATTAAATGTTCTCCTGCTTTCTAAGATAAGAACTCTAAATGTTTGGGTATGTTTCCTTCTTTTTTTTTTTTAACAGTTTAATATATTTTTAAATATAGATTTCAAACTATTATCATCTTCTGTGTATAGTTTTGTGTTCTACATTTTTCATTTATTTCGTATTATACAAATTTTCTTGTGACCTCGAAAATTCTTTAGAAATCTCTTTTTAATGTTCCCATGTAATTTATATAGCCATTTTTCATTGCCGGATGTGTAATGTTATGTTAAGTTTATAAATAAAGCTGCGATAATTTTATGCACTTACAATTATTTTCTTTACTTAATTTTTCCCTTCAAAGAGTACGTTTAATATACTCCAGGGATCTGAGTTTAAATTCCATTATGATGTGATTTAAAAACAGACAGAAAGGAAAGAGGGAAGGGAGGAAGGGAGGGTGGAGCGAAGCTCAGATAAGCTGAAATGTGGTCCTAAGGAGCTTTGTTTCGGCAGGAAGGCTGGGGCTCGAGGGTGGGCAGCAACCAGCCTGGGGCATCTCAAGGCCGGAGTTGATCTGCAAATGTGGTTCTGGGGCAGGGCTGAGCAGAGGCAGCAGGAAGCAGAGATTCAGCTTCCCGGGGTCAGAAAGGAATCGGGAGGAGGAGCTCACGGAGCCCCACGGGGCCTGAATTTAGAGAAGACACGTTTATTCTCTGACTTGCCTCGGCCCTCGAAATCATGACCCAGAAAGCACAGACATTCAAGAGACTGAGTTTTCACACAGGACCTCTTTAAGACAGAGTTTGTTCACATGTGTAATGGGATTAACACACGAGACTGTGTCTATGGCCTGTTGGGAAGATGAAATTTTGATGAACATCTAAAAGTTCAGCATAATCCTAGGACACGCCGAGCCTTCAAGAAATGGCAGTTTAATCCAGCTATACTGTTATTCGTTTTCTACAACTAAGACTTTTGTCCATAATTCTTATCGATTTGTAATAATATATTGATTTGTTGTTTTGTTCTGTTTTTCTTTCTTTTTGACTCCTTGACCGGCCATTACGTCCAATTAGGGAAGGAACCAAGAATATTTTCTTCATTAATGCTTTCTTAGTAAATATATGTTAAAGTAAAATTCAGTGAAAACCTTTTGGTAATTCTCTTACGTCAGTGATTACCACATAATTTGCTTAAACACTCAAGCTTTCATGGCCTGTGAAAGACAGAGGTTCCTTCACAATCTCCCCTTTCTTAGGTCTCGAAGATTCCTTTTAAGCCTCTTTTCTGCCTCTGTTTGCCCGATTGTAAGGTCGAACCTCGTCAGAAACCCACTCAGACCGATAAGCTCACAAGATTATTAACTTTTAAGGAGAGATCTCAAAGCAGCAACGACTCTGCCATCTTGCCCCAGACCCCTCCCCCCGACTCTCCTTCCCCTCAGGAACAGAGAAATTATGCTTTTTCTCTGTTCATGAAACTTCGTCTCCTTTTCTGGAGTCTGTTTTCATGCCCTGGGTTCACAGTTTGCATTTTCAATTCCCAGAGACGTAACTCCTTCTGTAAGATAAGATGGAGATGAGAAACGGGGAGGAAATGGTCATGTGGCCCGGAGCGAGGGAGGGGACAGTAAAGGCACCATGGAGAAAGCAATGGAGAATCTCTAAGGTGACGAGTGCAGCTCTGGAGGGGAAGCACATGTGTGCAGAACTAGTCATTTGGAATATTTCTGGGCAGAGTTTGATGCTGATCACCTTCAAGATTCATTGGCATAATCGCTCAACACTTTAATTACACAGGAGAAATTACGTGGGACAGAGGGCTTGATGGATATTTGTGAAGTCAAAGCTATATACCCTCTACTTCTGAGCCAGAAGAAAGAGAAGCTTCTATGATCCATGGGACAAAAACTATGTAATTATTGACATCCTTCCTTTTCCCCGGTACTAGTTAAGTGTGGGAACCAAAACATCCATAAACATTTTGCTGCATTTGTGCATTTACTGTTTTTCTTTAAGCTTTGTGTCTAATAAAATATGTTCTTGAAGCATGGCGATGCTCTGGAAGTTTGCCACCACCTTCTAGCTAATTAATGCTTTGGTCATTTATGTTAGTCCAGTTCGAGACAGATGCTCCATAAATGTTAGGCGAGCGAACGAACGTGAATGGACCACTGTGGTGGATGCGGCGCATCATAACTCTATTTGTTATAATAATATTTGACCTATGAAGTTGCAATCGATACAAATTCCTATGGGCATCATATATAGATTTCTTCTCCTCTTAAATTATTACATTATAAAACAGGGGCAAGGAAGATTTATTTATGCAGGCTACTAATTCACAGGGGAAAAAAAGTCCGCTGACGGGTCAAGTGACAAAGCAACCTGTTATAGCTGGTTTTTAAAGAGAAATATAGAGTTTCCTACTGACTCGCTTTTTAAAAATAATATAATTCAACGATTTAGCAGACATCTATTGATCACCTGCTGCAAGCATCGGAGTGTGCTGTTTCGGGGCTGCGAGACCCGGCGAGAACAGGTAAAGGGGACACCGATATTGGGAATTCGACCTTGGTCTGATACTCATGGATGTGTGTGTATATCAAATGGATGATGGGATCGATGACTAAGTAAGAACATTCTTAGGATTTTAATAGGAAAAAAATCCAATTCTTAAGAAAATCTAATCTAAATTTGTAATTTTCTGCAATTCCCTTCCACTCCTCCATACTCCAGGCACTGTGAACTACTCACGCCCTGTGACAAGACCTACATCTTACGTCCCAATGCAATCATCTGCATATTGCCATGTAGCTCACCACAGACACAGACCACTCTACTGGACATACGCACGTCCAGACCCAGAGTTCTGTCTACTTTCATACATGGTTTCAAAACTTTCGTGTATCTTCCTTTTTTCTTCTTACCAGATCCAAGCTTTTCTAAATGAGGATTGAGATCTAGTTCAGTCCATAGCCTCAGGTTCTCAGCAGACTGATGGGCCAAAAGCACAGGCTGGTGAATATTTGATGAATGATTGAGAGCCTATATTCAATTTCACACTTATGTACTTCTCCACAGATAATACTACACATACATCTGATTTTACATGTCTAGTCGAACCTCAATATTTATTTATAAAAAATAACAGTAAGTGGAATAGTAACATGTATTGGAAAAGCAAAGTATTAAGATGTTAGGTTTGAAAATGAAGCAGTCAAAAACCCTGGTTTCTCCACTTAATAATTCATCCCCCCAAATTACCTCAGAATAGACGTCATAAGATGCAAATCCAATGTTTGTGTAACTGCCAATAGTTTCCACTATAAAGAGTTTCTGTCACTCCACATTCCTTCCTATATTGTTCATAGAGTGTGATTTTAAAAATATATATTTTATCAATGTCCGGGTATGAATGTATTTCACCGCGATATCAAATTTCATTTCCTTGACTAAGTGGTAAATTTAAGCATCTTTGAAATTCCCCCCCCCTTTTTTTTCAATTAAAATAAACATACAGAAAAGATAAAAACAAAAATTGCATAATTAAACGAGTAATTATAAAGTGAACACTGTGTGACCACCACCCAGATGGAGGAGCCCATTGCTCATTAAATTACTTCAATGGTTATCATAGTATTAGGGCTTTATATTAATTCTTGAGTCATGATGTTATAATTCTATAATATATTCGTTTTCAAAAACTTTCCACTTCATATAAGTTTTCTAATTTATTAGTATAGGGTTTTTAAAGTAATATTACTAATGTGTTTTGAGTAGGCCTGGGATATTTGTAGTAATGACAAATTGGATGGTGCTAGATAGATGATGACCAGATAAAATGCTCTACATCCCGCAGTGGGTAGAAAAGAAGACAGGCAGTAAACGCTTGGCCTCGCCTCGGGCACAGTGTGGCCACAAAGTTAGTTTTACCGACGCTTTGTTCTGACCATTCCAGAACCTTCTGAGGAAATAAAAGTTGAACTACTGGTCTCCTCCTCCAGAGGAACTTGCTGGTTGCCCATCAGCTTATTTGATAAGCTCAGTGAATTTAAAGAACAAACATTTGGGAGAACTGTAATGAAGGAAGCAATTTCTTCCTCTGAAACGTATTTCGAAGGCAACTATAACATTTTCTTCTAACACTTTCCCCCCTTTGGGGATTATATAAGAGCCCCCTGAAATTTTCTTTACTGGAGCGAGTGACAGGCATTCATTCATTGAGCCGTGTTTCTCTCTTGAGTGAGGGTACGTGGTCCAACCTCCTGAATTTTCCTCAAAGCAGCAGAACTTCACTTAGTCTCACCTCTCATATTCTCTGAGTCTGCTCCTATGTATTAAGCACGGCAGGCTCCGAGATTGATTCTGCTATAGGCTCCTCAGATGACTGGGTCAGCAGCCTGAGGAACAAAAGCATGGGGTTGCGTTTCCTTTGTTCTTTGCTGTATAAGAAGCATCTAAACAGTTGCTGGTACATAGTAGTCACCCAAGAAATATTTTTTGAGGAATGATTGAAGGGATGAATACATTGTAGGCACATCATTCACCACGTATAGGCCCAAAGATGTAGATTTGGGGAGTGCTGCAGGAGGCATATTTTTCTTAGATATAAACTTTATTCTCTAATGCAGATGTGTTAATCATTAAACAGACGAAAGTTCTGAATTCCTATTATATGGAGTTTTGAACTCCCAACATATATTTCTTAAATGCCTCAAGATTTAGAGAGGAGAGATTAATTTGTATTCTCAAATTTTAACAAAATATTCTAGGATTGGCATGAGAGTCATAAATAGGAGATTAATTCATTAGGTATGTATGATATTTAGTGTAATAAAAGAACGCTAATCATCATCTCGGTAAAAAATATCTTTCGCATATATGTCATCGCTTTTCTTGAGATGAAAACAGATATCCAGGGATCTTAGTGCCACAATTGATTAAGGTCACAGAGCTATTTGTTATAAGATTTAGGAGGAGAAGTTACTACAACTAACCTCTACTTTATCTTTTATGAGCTTTTGTATGATTTTAAAATATATACATACATTATTGTGACATCAAAAATAGTGACTCCGAAGGGTTTCAGATTGTTCTCAAGAAAAGAAATAAAACACTTGATTCACATTACCCATGAAGCAGCACGGTTTTCGTGGTGGCAGAAACAGTCTCTGATTTGCAGTGCAATAGTAAGGGACACTACTCAGCAACACCTGGTGGCCAGATGCGATGCGTGGGAACTCCCAGTGCCCTACATCTGCAGTGCAGAACTTGGGGACACGTGCTGAATCTCTGTGAGGCTCTGTTTTCTCGTTTGCAAAATCACTGTAAGATTGCCTGCCTTCCAGGGGGAATGCGAGGGTTAAAAGTGATGACCCACGTGGATGCTGAGCACACAGAGACAGTACGTGATAGATGCAACTACACCTGGGTTGGATCCATGCAAATTCTGATCAAAAGTTTGCGTCCGGTTGTCTCTGTTTATTGTAAGGGCCAAACATCAGAGCATTAAGCAGAGGGAAGCAGC
>NW_011889005.1:1144507-1152303 GCF_000151845.1 Pteropus vampyrus
AAAAAAGCATGTTTTTTGACGGTCTCTTCCATCTTGGATCCCCATAAACATTAACTGAATGCAACAGGATTTCGATGACAGTGAAATTTCCCCAGCATGCAACTCTTGTCCTAATTGTGACTTATGGATCAGGACCCAGTCTGCCACTGACGTCTGTCAACTCCTAGCACTTCGGGGTCCCTAGAGCTGTAGAAGTAAAAGACACTGTGGAAGTCCTCTAGTCCAGCGGTATAAAAACGTGAGCCTGTGTAATCTGAAGAACGGTAAAACGGAGGGGTACGCTTTTCTCCACTTAGGATTGCCAGATTTAACAAATAAAAACACCAGACATCCAGTAAAATTTGAATTTCAGATAATCAATGAATATTTTTCAGCATAAGTATGCCCCATACAGTGCATGGTCGATTTTAATGGGTGCTACTCAAATAACACCCTTTGCTTTTCCTTCCTCCCCAGGAACAGGAAGTGAACCATTTGTGGCTTTGGGCCAGGCACCCGGGCTGTGGACCGCTCAGCCTGGCTTCGTGTTCTCTCACACACTCTCCATCATGTGGGCATCTCAGTGACAAGACTCTGGCCCTGCTGGGAACCACTGCCTCTTGGGACCAGGTAGGTAAGTCTCTGAATCTGGGGTGCGGAATTTGGAAGCTTCGTTATGCTACTCCTGAGCCGTCTTTTCCATTTGCTTGACAGAATTTATTTATTTATGTTTGTATGTATGTATTTATGTTTTTCTCTCTCAGTTGGTTCAGAATTTGGGTGGGGGAACTCAGGGAGAATCACATACTATGAGGAAACGCGTCCCTAATGCCCCGAGCACCCGGCAGGACAGTAAGTAGATCAGCTGACAAAGCCGCTATGAAAATATAATATGCACTTTCTGAGAACAGAGTTCAGAGAAGAACCGAAGAATCTGATCCATTCTTCTTCGTGACTTATTTAGACACTGAAAATATATGAAACTTCACAAACCGAAACGAGCAACAAGCCAAACATACCAGATGTCGCTCTCGATGTTCCTGGTTTTTGAATGTTATTCTTATTCTGGTTGATGCGATGAATACAGTTTAATAAACATTTCACATAAAACAGCTGAATACAATGTGTTCTTATCAGGTGGCACCCACATCAATAAACAGGGGTGCCAAATGAGTCCGTGCAGAATACAGTCCATACAGCATAGGCGTGCCCGCTGACATCTTCACTGGGTAACGTAGTTGACTCTGGTACAAAAAGCTGGAAGCTCTTGTAGGCTAGGTACTTATAGACTATGTAAAATAAGACATCAATTCTTTTCTTTTGGGGATGCACTGAATGAAAAAATCTCATGTGGCTAAAACTCTAACGAGTAGAACAGTCTTCCACAGGTGACTTGCCTGCGGCCACAGGAAATCAGGTGAACGAGCACTTAGGAAAGGCAGGGCTTCAGCAGCCATGTTTTTATAACTGCAGGTAGGAGCGCAGGCGAGGGCGTGCCACGCCCCACGGCTAGTGCACAAAGTCACGCAGGGCCTCCCTCTGACCCGCCCTCACACATCTGGGGATGGATGGATGGTCACCAAGCACCTTGCCTACCCGACGCTAGTCCTGGCCCGGCCCTGGAGAATCAATGAAATTGTAAACTCCGACTCACCTTTTAATCTAAAACATGCAAAACAAACAAACAAAAATAAATACAACCAAAAAGTTCAATAAAAGAAAATATTTGTGTATTCAGATAGTTAAGATTTTAATTACATTGTCAAACATTTCACAGTATTAGAAGGCATTGTGGCTATGAAAAACATTCATGAACTTTTAAAAATACTTATTCTAATCAGTTTTATGTTCTGAAACATTTTTACATTTTTACAAATTCGAATATTAGTGATTATTCGAATTTGAAATAAAGATCTGCCTTATCTATGCTTCTGGAGAACTTAATGAAGCAAATTCTTAAAAACAAGAATATGAAATACCTTTCGCAATTGCTTATCCACAAGAAAACGAAAACAAATTCTAAGGTATTTTAAAGACAGAACTAAAATGTTATTTATTATTCTCAATTTAAATATCTGTATCAAAATGGTACCCTCGTTTTTATCACTTCTTTTCAAAAGTTAATATTTTGACCCTACATCGATAAAACTGATCCACTCTCTACAAAGAGCATTGGGTGTGTCCTTGTCCTGGGACTCAATGGGAACTAGCATGCAAGGCCTCTGTCCCCACGGAGTTTACGTTCTAGGAATACAGAAAGATTGAAAGCAAATAAATAGGCAAGAATTTTCATTTCAGTTTGTGACAAGTGCTGTAAAGGGCAGAAACGGGATATTGTAAAAGAATATTTGTGAAAGGTCAAATTTAAAGATTGCTCTGGGAGACCATCCGCAGAGAGGTGTTGTTCGGAGTGAAACTTGAAGAGTGAGGGTGATTCCGCCACGGGACAAGCCCCGGTGGGGAGGGTCCTTCAGGCGGAAGGGAACCAATGCCCAGCGTGAGGCCTGCACGGGCGCGTTCACACCCAACAACGCTACCTCGGGGCGGAGGAGTGAGTGCGGCCAGAGGCCCTGGCAGCGGGGAAGAAACAAACCATCGCACGGTTTGAGGGCCCAATGAGCACTGCGGTCTTCATACCGTTCACGGAACTGCAAAGCCTTTTCCATGTTTCAAGTAGGGAGCAACACTTGAATATTCACTTTAGAAGGAATATTCCAAATACATGGGGGTTAATTGGAGAGAAAAAGGCGAATAGAGCTAGGAGACTTGTACAATATTCCCAGGGACAGAAGTGGCAACTCGGGCTGCCTGGTGGCAGACAAATGGGAGGATAAAGGACAGCAGAGACTTCTGGATGCTTCCACGTACAGAAGCGTCTCAGAGGGATAAAGAGTCTAGCTTCATTAGTCGGATCGCCACTCGGGCGCCCAAGTGCCAGCCTAGAGCATCTGCAGATTCTGAATCACAGAGACCAAATTTCTCTTTATCCTTTCTAGTTACAATATGTTGTGTCGCATGCTTCTAAATACTTCAAAAATATTCATTCACGTATCGTATCGATGAATGTATTTAGTAAATTAAGCAACGCATGAGAAAATACAGTAAGAGTTTGAAAACATAGAAAGAGGTTACAACACAACACATAAGTGACTTTCTTGTCCTCTGGCTGAGTATAAAAAGATGATTTAAACAAAATGTTATGTTTTAGAGATATCATCTGGTTAAAATCAGGGCTGCTTTTCATGAGTTCCTAACTTCTGGGTATATGCATGTCTTTAGGAGAATTTCTTTGATTTTGTTTTTCCTTTAAATTCACTTTAATATCCTATTATCTCTTTAAATCTAGCACGCACAACCAAATCACGGAGCCGCTGAATTTGATGTTGTAGAGATAAGTCAACTACCCCACCCTTTAGTTTACAGAGGAGGGAAGTAAATGAAAAAGCCACTTAAGAGGAGAGAGAAATGACGGATCCAAGATCATGCTTAGTGAGCCCGTGACAGGAAGAAGGGGGACTCCTCATCCGTAAATACAGTGACCACGTGAAAATTTGCATGGTTTATTAAGAATAAGATATCCTGAGAAAAATGAGCCTTGCGACCCTTCTTGGCTCCTCGACCTTGACTGTGTAGAAGAAGAGACTGAAAATGTGCTCCAGGGAAAGGACGCGATGTTCCAAGCAGACCAGCGTTAGACCAGAGAGAAACAGCGGAACGTGAGGGAGAAGAAGAATTTGGAATTTTTTTTCTTAATTTTTTTTTTCTTTTAGAAGTTACCTAAGTACAGTTTGAATATGTTATCGACACAGTCTTTATTATTTCTTGTTTGTTGAACACATTTATGATGATGTTAAAATATATTGTATATAATATACAATATATAATATCTTATATTCCATAGCAAATGTTCAGTATTCTTTGTTGTGCATTTTATTATTCTTATAAAATCTGGAGGTAAAAAATCCTAGTCCAGGTACCGTTGTAGGTTGGTATGGAGTCTGTGTGCACATTACCTGACTGTCTCAGGTGAACGGGGATGTGTGATGACGGAAACTAA
Organism: Pteropus vampyrus; assembly: GCF_000151845.1. NCBI lineage: Eukaryota > Metazoa > Chordata > Mammalia > Chiroptera > Pteropodidae > Pteropus > Pteropus vampyrus. The sequence continues at coordinate 1,148,544 of NW_011889005.1, forward strand.
GTTAATTGACTTCTCTTCATATACTATCTTAACCAGGCTTATTTCTTCCTGGGGTATATTTTATTCATCTAAGACAGAGTGAAGCAGAGATGGGATAAACAGATGGGTGTCTAGTTGAACATGGATTTTTTTGAGGCTACGTTAGCCATTAGTCTATAACATAATAGCCATTCACTCTCTTTTGTGCCTGGACTGACTCTGAAGCAGTGGATTGACCAAGAACCCCAAGGCCATCATGACCCCATGCGGAAATGATGTCAGAGGTTGCATTTAGTAACTAAGCATTAGGCGGGAGGAACGTGAGGTGATGATGCTTGATCAATTCCACCAATAAAACCTCAATACATTTCTTTCTGCGGAGAACTTGATCTTCAATTTGTATTTATAGGAGTCACAGGGAAAAGAGGGAGAGAGGGGGACAATCTGATCTAAAAACGCTAAAGACATTTCCTCTGGTGTATTTTAGAATTGTTAATGCTTATTAAATCTGTCAGTTCAGGGAGACTCAGAACAAAAACGTAATAATAAATAGCACGTTAGATGTTTGGATGCTTTTTCCATCACAGGTGTACAGAAAGCGAATGATGTCACCTCCGGCAGGTACAGATGGTGCAGCCATTTTCAAAAGAAGACAGAAAGAAAAAACAGCCAGTATTTATTTTAACCATGATTGCAAATTTGAATCACCTGGGGGCCTTTTAAAAAAACACATGTCAGAATGTCCAGATCCTACAATTAGAGAATCTGATTAAAATTTGTCTGCAGGTGGGAACTGAATGTCCTTAAAACTCCCAAAGTGATTCTAACATGTAGTTAAGGGGAGAACCATTGGTATAGAAAAACACAGGTCAGAGATGTGACTGTATCTCACATTTAAAGGAAAAATAAATTAGAGATTTAAACTAATTGTAAACTCCATGTGAAATACCTGGGTGATATGATTTAAAAAAAAAGTTGATGTAAATTAATTGAGAGTATTAAAAATATTCAAAACAAAAAATGCTAAGGCATTGTCTCACACATTGTTACGACTTACTCAGCTCAGGAGTATTCAGTGGACATGATTCATTTCCTGTTAAAACACAGTCACAGAATAATTGAAGATAGGTATAGTGATATGACTACTATGTCCCAATGCTGACCACAACTTCGAGTGAGATGTCCTGACATCCTACACTGTCAAACGATGTTCCAATTCTTTAGAAAAGTAGCAACGTCTATGGCCAAATACGTAGGAAGATCTAGCATGTGAGAAATCTCTTATGCAACGTGGAATAGTCTGGAATTTATCCAGCTGACCACGGAGAATGGAACAGAAGTGCTTCGGCAAAGCCGGGACGGTGCAGGAAGCTGAGGGGGAAACACCGCATGGACGGAGAAGAAACGTCGGTGTCTTCTTTCTCAGCAAGACATGATCAGAGTCTGGACCAGCTACATCAGGTAAGAATAAGGAGGGAAAACTATGTTTCTGATCGATTTTTGAAGTAGAATTGCTAAAAATATGGCGACATCACATATGAAGACCAAAGGAAGACTTAAAAACAATTCTAAGGTTTTCGCTGAATAATACGGACATTCTCCAAAATCAAAAATAGACATTGTGTCACAAGGTTGTTTGAAAGGCAGGGGTCCACAAAAGATGCGAAACAAAGAGTCTTAGCCTGTAATGAGGGGGAAAAGGACACGTCCGGCCGAGGTCAGGCAGGTTAAGGAAGCACACACCACGCTGTGACTGCGGAAGACGCCGGAACTTCAAAGCATCGACGGTATGAATGAGAACAGCCACTGTGTCCCTCGAGCACGAGAGCCTCACACGGAATTGTCATCTGTTGTTATCTGAACTGTTTCTGTTGTTTGCAGGCAGCAGAAACGAGAGGATGCGAATTAAAGCCACAAGCAAACACAGACCTGCGGTCGTGTGTGTGTTCAGCACACGTGCATTTTCAGAGTGAACCATGAGGGTCACGTGCAGGAAGAGTTTGTGTGAGTTCCACGTGCAACACCAAAGACAAGTGAGCCTGAACACAGTACCCGTGAAACCTATGCGGCCGCATGGCAAGAACGAATTACAGAATGAAGGATGGAGATGATTAATGGGGAAAAAAAGAAAGGAAAAAACCAGGAAAATTTTTAATAAAATTTAAGTAATAACGTAGCAGACATTATTATTAATAATCAAAGAATATAAATATTTCTATTAAATTCAGGAACAAACAAGGACATATATTACCAATAAAACTATTCGGCTTTCTGTTAAAGAAATAGTACGAAAATGACCATTTTTGGTTAACATATAAAAATCTTAGAGAATTAATTTAAGAAGGATGATAAATAAAAAGAGTTTAAAATCTGAATTTCTCCTAAAGTAGATCCATTTACACGGGGCATTTTTCCCACCTCCCTACTCACGACACAACTTTTACCTGGATAGATCCGAAAACCCTACTAGTGCTTTAGGGCTTGGAACAGACCGGAAACCATCTGCATCAGGCAAGATGCCCATCCGTGCTCCTGAATTCTTCTCTGTAAAATCATCATCACTGAACTCACCGCACTGTCTTCGAATGATTACTGAATGCTCCTGGATGGCACATTAAATAGGGCACTCGCTTTGTCTCTGTGTTTGTTTTCTATGTAATTGGTATTTAAGAAGCTACTGAGACTCCACGCTGGCCAGTATTGACAGGAATTGGCAAAGCTTATTAAGAAAGTCATCGTTTTGCTAGATTTTCACAAAAGCTTTGCTCAACTCAATACAGACCTTGCTTAACCTTTTTGTACATTCATAGGCTTTTCAGTGCAAAGGGAGTCTGAGACTTTTTCTGTAATAATACGCAACTGAATTTACTTAATTTCCATTCAATTAAAAATAAAAATCATGAGGACCCACAACATACTAAGTCGCCCTAGATGCCTAAGCCATCATCATTCTTCTGCGTATAATGATACAACATACATTTCATGGAATTATGATGATGATTACAACTCAAACTATCAACTCCTGATCTGTGGTAAATACTCAGCTGAAAGGTGTGTGCAAGGCCCACTGGGAGAGTGAGGAGCTGATTAAGTAACCACCTCTCCTGGGAAGTAGATCCCGATCTGGCCAGTGAGAGAGATGACGTGACAGCACCATGAAACCAAACATCTAGACTTAGTACATCTGACTTTAGATGAAGGCTCTGCCACTGAAAGTAGCTAAACCTCGCTGGTTGTATATTTACATCTATAAAGACCCCTACTGTCCCGGGCACTGTGCTGGGCATCTAGGATACACTAAGGGATTAGAGAAACGGCATCTCTGCCCTCATGCACAATAGACCTATATATATATAAGCATGTGCCGTCTATAAACGCGATGGGATAATATGGACCCGCTCAGTTTTTCTGTGCAGTTCAAACAAGATGACTTCTGTAAAAATTCTTTGTAAAGCAATCGTTGCTCAGGGCTCATCCATCACGCTGGGCCAGTCATTACATTAGAGGCTGAAGCAGCAAGGCTAACACCATGCGCACGCTTTAAGGGCGTAAACTCTAGGAAAGGGAGGGACAGAAATGAAAACAAACATTTTCTGTAGAGTGAGATAAACAGAACTATCAAATGCATTGAAGGATTGGATAAAAGAATGTCTAGTGTCATTTAAAGGCGTGGTATTATGAAATACTTGACAAAGCTTTTTGATATTTGAATAGAGCTTGAAGGCAAGTTTGCCTGAAGGATCAAGAGAGAAGAAGAAGTAATAGAGGAGACATTCCTGAG
>NW_011889005.1:1152353-1164274 GCF_000151845.1 Pteropus vampyrus
CCTACTCACGACACAACTTTTACCTGGATAGATCCGAAAACCCTACTAGTGCTTTAGGGCTTGGAACAGACCGGAAACCATCTGCATCAGGCAAGATGCCCATCCGTGCTCCTGAATTCTTCTCTGTAAAATCATCATCACTGAACTCACCGCACTGTCTTCGAATGATTACTGAATGCTCCTGGATGGCACATTAAATAGGGCACTCGCTTTGTCTCTGTGTTTGTTTTCTATGTAATTGGTATTTAAGAAGCTACTGAGACTCCACGCTGGCCAGTATTGACAGGAATTGGCAAAGCTTATTAAGAAAGTCATCGTTTTGCTAGATTTTCACAAAAGCTTTGCTCAACTCAATACAGACCTTGCTTAACCTTTTTGTACATTCATAGGCTTTTCAGTGCAAAGGGAGTCTGAGACTTTTTCTGTAATAATACGCAACTGAATTTACTTAATTTCCATTCAATTAAAAATAAAAATCATGAGGACCCACAACATACTAAGTCGCCCTAGATGCCTAAGCCATCATCATTCTTCTGCGTATAATGATACAACATACATTTCATGGAATTATGATGATGATTACAACTCAAACTATCAACTCCTGATCTGTGGTAAATACTCAGCTGAAAGGTGTGTGCAAGGCCCACTGGGAGAGTGAGGAGCTGATTAAGTAACCACCTCTCCTGGGAAGTAGATCCCGATCTGGCCAGTGAGAGAGATGACGTGACAGCACCATGAAACCAAACATCTAGACTTAGTACATCTGACTTTAGATGAAGGCTCTGCCACTGAAAGTAGCTAAACCTCGCTGGTTGTATATTTACATCTATAAAGACCCCTACTGTCCCGGGCACTGTGCTGGGCATCTAGGATACACTAAGGGATTAGAGAAACGGCATCTCTGCCCTCATGCACAATAGACCTATATATATATAAGCATGTGCCGTCTATAAACGCGATGGGATAATATGGACCCGCTCAGTTTTTCTGTGCAGTTCAAACAAGATGACTTCTGTAAAAATTCTTTGTAAAGCAATCGTTGCTCAGGGCTCATCCATCACGCTGGGCCAGTCATTACATTAGAGGCTGAAGCAGCAAGGCTAACACCATGCGCACGCTTTAAGGGCGTAAACTCTAGGAAAGGGAGGGACAGAAATGAAAACAAACATTTTCTGTAGAATGAGATAAACAAAACTATCAAATGCATTGAAGGATTGGATAAAAGAATGTCTAGTGTCATTTAAAGGCGTGGTATTATGAAATACTTGACAAAGCTTTTTGATATTTGAATAGAGCTTGAAGGCAAGTTTGCCTGAAGGATCAAGAGAGAAGAAGAAGTAATAGAGGAGACATTCCTGAGAGAGAGAGGGGAGGGGAGGGAGGAGAGAGAGAAAGACAGAGCGGGGAGGAGAGAGGGATGCATCAGTCCCTCCGAAGGGGCAGGGAGGAGGAGGCTGAGAACCTCTGCAGAGAAAACTGGGTCCAGGGTCTTGAAGAAAACGAGGAATTTCTTTCCCAGTCCAGCCTCTGGTTCTCTGCGTCTCTTCAGAGGTTATGTTAATTCTCTCCAACTGCTATAGAGCAAAACTACAGGAGATAGAGCTGGCACTTCTATCCACTTCCAACGTGAGAAGCCCAGGGAACATCTGTGAGTAGCTGAGTCTGAGTATGTGCACGGGTCACACATCGGCCCCCGTGTCCGAGGCAGGCAGTTTCTGCTGAATCAAGAGCCTGTCCACGCCGACACCAGTGGGAGCCAGAGGATCTGTCCACTCGAAGGGGGTTCAGGCAAATTCTCATAGGGACGGGTGAGGAAGGGACTGGCTAAAGGGGAGAGGAGGGTCAAGGACGTGGCTCTGAAATTGAGCTTGAAAATGATGGCAGCTTTAGGCAAGGGAGGAGGTGAAGCAGCAGAGCATGGGGTTCAGGAAGAGGCGGTGGCCTGTACAGGGCACATCGGGGGACGCGATTACACTCCGACGACTGGATGTAGACGGGAGGAAGATGAAATGAGCGTGTCTCGGGGACCAGATGAGGGACGCCGTGATGAACTGCAGAGGTTCATGACTGACACGTCTCCCAAACAGATGCAGGATGAAGATGAGACGCTACTATTGATGATATGGTTTATTATTTTCGTCCTTTGAATTACGTAGGTTCAAAGCATGTTAATTAATAAATTCTCAAGTCTTAATTATGTTTAATGGCAGAGCCTAGATCCTAAATAGCAAAATCAAGAAAAAGAAAGCTTATTCATATTAATAATAGTTTGTTTCAGGCCTTCTTTGCCTAGAATAAAAAAATTCCACCAGAGATTTTCATCCGAATTCCATGCTAATCCTCCGTGACTTCTGTGGATCCTGATGGGGTCGGAGCATGTTTTTGGCAACAGCCCGTGTAAATATTTGCAAGTGCACCGACGTGCAGAGCATCCTAACGGGCACTTAGGGCAGAATCGTTCTTCTCTTCAGCTCTTATAAATCTTGCCAATTTTTCAGGCTGCTTAAATGTTGCCTCCTCTGTAATATTTAAAAAAATCTTCTCATCCTCCCTCCAGTCCTTGGATAGGACAGATGGCCTTGCCTGTGCTACAGTTCCAAAGCAGTGCTTAATACAACGGCTTCTAGTTCCTCCCCCAGCGTGTTTCATCATTAGATTAGATCGTCCTGGCCACTCAAGCCATTCTTATTCATCTCTGTCATCCTGGTACTTAGGACATGCGTGACCTGGAATATGTTTACTCAATATGTAAATGTTGCAGTAGAATGATGAATGAATGAATGATTGAATGAATGAATATGTTTTGTTCTGACGTAAATGTTTCAGAGAATATATTTCTGATTTGGATGGGTTCAGGTGCTCCATCCCTTACTGTTAATACCTCCAGTATAGATGGTATGCAAAATAGTTTGAGCAGGGAAAAATGAAAAACAATATTTTATTTCCTTATCCGGAGCAATCAGTTAAAAATATCTACATTAGAAGGTTTTTCTGAGGGTCATATAATTTATTTTAAATGAGACTTTTTAGTGATACATCTTGATACACATATAAGGGCTTATGAGCAAAGCCAAAGGCCTAATATAAAAGTGGACACGGGGATAAATCGGACTTTAGCACTCAAATTGACTTTCTATTTGGAGATCTAAAATGTGAGCCTCGGCACTGTGCAGGTTGTGCTGTCCCTCCCTGACACCTGCCACTAACCTGAAGGACCACTGTCTGTCCCCTTTCTGATTCCTTGCCTAAAGGGTACAGCTAGTGTAAGAGGCAGCATTGAGGTCCTGGAGAATCGAGTTCAAGCCTGTGTCACTGAGGGTGGCCCTAAATGGGGGCGATGACCATCTCCCGCTTGATAAGGTCACTTAACCTCTGTGCATCTCAGATTCTTGTTTAAATAGGACCTTCCAAAACAGAGTAACAGCGGCCAAAAGCTCTGTAGCTCAAGTCCAATATTACAGTTAAATTTTTAAAGTAAACTTTTTAATTGGAGCATGGTATATATACAGAAAGGTCCCTAAATCATAAGTATATAGATAAATGTATTTTCATAAAGCGAGCCATATCAGGAACACACACGAGGAAACAGAGAGTGACTCATCCCTCCACAGTCTGCCTCGCCTCCCATTTCGGTCCGTGCTTAACTCCCTCCCAGCTCTGGACAGAAAGAATAACTAACCTGGCTTTTCTCAAGTATCAGCTAAACCCTTCTACCAATACTTAATTTCAGTTTCTTCCCTTTTCTGTTCCAAATTTTCTTTATCATCATCATCATCATCATTAAGATTCAATTTCACAAAAACCTGTGCTTTTCCCTCTGTATTCCTAAGCATATTAATTATGGTTTTGTAAAGTCTTTGTCAACATCGGTAACTGGATCCCATGTGAATCATTTTTCTCCACGACTTTTATTTTAGTTTTTAGCCCAAATCATTGCCTACTGCCAACTTATTCATTTTTAGATTAATGTTAATCATTGGGTAGGAAAAGCAGAGAGAGACAGAGCTTCGAGATAAGAGAGTCATTGGTGAGCACGCTCACTTCCCCGATCTGCAGTTTTCTCAAAGCTCTGTCTATCTCTGGCCTGTCCCTAATCCTGGAGCAGAACCTTCCAGATCTTTCAATTGAACGGGCCACCGGAACTGCCCTTACTGGGCCAGGAAGGAATGCACTGAAGGGAACGTCAGCCTTGTGTTTCAGCTCTCCTGTGTGCACAGTCAGGCGGTGAGAGAAGGGACCGTGTCTCATTTGTCTCTGGATCTGTCCCAGTGCTCAGCACACAGCCTGACGCACACTCAGTAGACATTTGCCGAAAGTGTAGCCTCAAGACATCTCCTTCTGGGAGGATTGCAAAGATCTTCACAGGACAGCCCACATCCACCTACAGGGCAATGATCAGCAGCACGGCAGCCAGCACCAGCAGGCTGTTAATAACCTGTCTCCAAGGAAATACTGCCCAGTGCTAAAATGACTCACCACCAAGAGGTGCATTTTATGATGTCTTTTTTTTTCTGTGATATTTTGTGCCACATTAAATTTTATCCATAGCAATCGAGAGTCTAAATCCAAGCTTAAAGGCAGAAGGCCAGGGAGGGGGCGATCATTACGGTGATACTGGGAGCCATGATTGCATTCAGCAATGAAATGGAGATTCTGTTTCAGCATTAACACGTGCTGATTAACTGGGAGAAAGCTTTTCCCATGCCCTGGGCGAAAGGGTTAAATTCTGATGTCAAGAGGATGAGCTGAAGATAGAATGCATGTGCCTCCAGCTCTCTGTCACACTAGCAGATCGCATCTGAGGAAAAGTCAGAGCTCATTCCTGGAGGAGGGATCTGGTTATACTTCCTTGTTCATTCATTCATTCATTCATTCATTCATTCGATTAGTCATGTAATCTACATGCAGATGCGCATCCCCAGTCTGGGATGCCCATCTCCTACCCCGGCCCAAGTCTCCAAACCCTTCCCACGGGTCCTCTGGGATGCAACCTACACACAGCAAAACCCAGGCCCTTCTCTTTTCTGCTTTTACTAAACACCTGCATCACCTGTCAGGACTCTACTTCTCCTGTAGCCCTGAGCCTACAGGAGGGACAATTTTGTCCCTATGGCATTTCTAGATCATTCTCTCTGGCCACAGCTCCACACGGCATCACACCGAAATCAGAGTTCAGCATATAAACCGAAGGGACATTCCATCCACGCAGATGAACAGCTGAATGTGGAGGCCATTGACACTAAAGTCATCTATTTAGCTCGCAATTGTAATCTTCAAAAACCTCTTTTACTCAGCATGTCTTGATTGTTTTTTCAGCCCAGGGATTGATTATAGGAAGTACCTTCAGCTGGGCCTTGGTCTGATCCTGGTCACGTCCTGGAGGAGGACTAAAGTTCCGAGCCCCATTTACATGGGATTTTAGGGACGACTGGAATCCAGCTCTTCGATGCGAACATGTTACACTCTCCTGCTGAGCCAACCGTGAGGCGCACTTGCCCTGCAGCTAACGCTTCGTAACAGTTACGTGCTCAATAAATGTCCACCCGAAATATAGATTTCACCAAAAATGCAACACTATAGCCACCCCGAGGGATTATGATCCATAAATTATTTTGGAAAATGGCTTGATTCACTCGGAACAGTAAAATCTGAGGATGTCACGGCTCATGACGACGTTCGAAGGAGCAATCCCCCACGCCAACTGTGCGCAAAGAAATTGTGCCAAACTGTCTAAACGCTGTGCCAACCCTGTCCCCAACACATCGGGTGCGGCCCACCCTGAACGCTCTGATGAGGGCCAAGCGAGACTGACCCATGCTTCATTTTCTGCCAACCAGGCAGGACGCCGATGCAGGCGTTCCGCAGGAAATAAACCTGGCTAGGAGAGGCAGGGTCTGGTCTTAACTGAGGCCCAGCATGTATTGTGGCCTCAGTTCTGGACCCTTCCGTTCTGTTCCCCACACACAAAAGGGTTTCTCATATTTCCCCAAATAAACTCTTTCTCCTCACCTCTAAGCATTTACAAAGAGGGTTATCCTTGCCTGACCTGGGCCTAAGATTCTTCAAGCCCAGTTGAACGCCACTTTCTCTAGGAACGTGTATCTTACTTTGTTATAAGTATTTTTCCCTTGAGAGCAGGGGCTGTTTATTAAGCAAATTCACACTTAGTAGTTGCTCATTTATGTGTGTTTCGGTGTTACTTTTATTTACGGCGTTCTAAATATTAGACATATATGTCGTAATTTTACTACAGTTAGAATTTTAGTCCAACTGTACCATCTGATGGATTCAAAAGAACAGACAAGAACAATTAAGAAACATGTCCAAGAACACACAGTGGAAGCTTCATAACCAGACCATCTCCCTCCTTTCGGTGTTGGACTTGACATCTGCCCCTATCACGCGGGCTGCACTGCATCCTTTCCAAAGGATAAAATGTGATGATGTTGCAAAGTGCTCGGCACTGCAGTATCGATCGATGGCAGTTTTTATTTGCACGTTGTATTGCTATGATCACTGCCCCTTGTATCTGCTTTTTGCAAAACCACTACAAAGGAAATAGTGTTAGCCTCGATTTCCATATGAGGAAAGTGAGGCTGACAGTTTTTTAAATCCTTACAGAGATCAGCCTGTTACGTTACAATAATTACAAGCTCAATAACTTCTATTATTTGTTTATTCAAATGTCTTTCTTCATCCGTCTCAGCATACACGCTGCGTGGTCAGTCGGAGAGAGCTTGGACTGCTTGTCTGATCTCTGGGGAGACTCAGTGTCCGCAGTCCTGTGTTCTAGGATGCCACTGTCTTCGCAAGGAAAGGACCAGGGCCCCCGAATCACCGAGCATTGTCTGCGGTGCTCAGACAATGGCTGCCTCCAGAGCAACACAATCGTTAAGGAGCCTGATGCAGAGCAGGCTGTTTATCCGGTTCTAGTTTTCATGAGCCTAATTATTCATGAAATTATTCATCATGGAAATAATGAAAATTTATTAGGATGGAAACATTCTTAAGGCAAAATGACACGAAACTTCAAGCTTCCGTGACAGCAATGCCCGCGGCAGCCACCCTGGTGGTGCCCCCTGCTGTGCCTTTCGGGCAGAACGAAAGCCGGTCTCGCTGTTTGGTCAGATGCTTTCCTCACTATGGGAGAGGAATCAAAGAGCTCCTCGACAAATATTTAGTGAGCACCTGCTAAGCAAAGCATATGGCGCACATGATGGATGGCACAAAGAAATACACTAGAAATCCCCTTGCCCTCAGAGACCTAGAACCCATGCAACTCTTCGGCATTGCTGGAGGGAGTGTAATTTGTCACACTCACGTTGGGGAACTGGCAGTAACTACTAAACAGAGCATACATTTGCCCTCTGGCTCAGCAACTGTAGTCTTATTCATATTTCCAAAAGCATTAAATGTCTATGTCCACCTAAGACACAATCAAGAATGTCCATAACAGCTTGATTTAGAAGAGCCCAAAATAGAAAAAAAAATCTCCATGGACAGTAGAATGGATGAATAAATGGTGATCTATTCATATGCTGAAATAATACCCAGAAATTAAAAAAGAGGTAACTATTGCTATATGCATCAATATAGATAAATCTCACAGTCTTGATATTGAGCAAAAAGAAGCCTGACATCAAGGAGTACATATTTTATGTTTCCATATATATGAAGTGCCAGGAAAAGCAAAACTAAGATGATAGTAGTCAGAATAATGTTTACCTTAGTGGAATGAGATGTTACCTGAGGAGATTAACCAAGGAGCCTTTGGGGTGCTGGGGGGGAGGCTGCAAACGTTCTGTATCCCGATCAGGTGTCACATAAGCAGTAGTCAAACTTCATTATGTAGGTACACAAACATGTGTGTAGATACTTTGAGCTGTATCCTTAACAATTGTGCCCTTTTCTCTATGTTATACGTCATTCGTTAAAAAAAAAAGCACAAAAAAGCAAACAAACAAAACACACCTGAATCTTTCATTGGTTACAAGACGAAAAACATCAGGATATAATGATTCTTCTATATATTTTATATGTTATAAATGTTATGAAAACAAATCATGTGCGTAAACACGATATGGTATCTTTTAATAATCCATGCTTCTTATGCCACGTATTTATTCTTTCCACAGCATCTCTGAAGGCCCATACCACATAAACTGGAATAAAGAGGAGATACAGCTCAAATGCTACCCTGTGATGACACCAGAAGCCAGACTAAACCGCTATAAATCAAAAGCTATCAAAACCTCAGGGTAGCCCAAAACAGCAAAACCATAATTCAAGCGCTTAAATTTGAAGAGAAAAATTCCGATGCTCAGAGGCATGGTAAGATTTACTCAGCCAAGCAACACTCGGAGTAGAAGCTAGTCTTCTCGCAAGCGAGCGAGTGCGCCTCCGCTATTGCTCAAGGCACTGGATGTTCCTGCTCCAAGTGTCCTAGTTCCGAGAGGCCGCGGGAGTGGCGATGTGAATGCTGGAGGGAGCTTTCGAACGTGTAGGCATGGTTTCTGAGCTCCCGTCCTAGAATAAACACTCACTGCATGACCACGTGACTGTGGCCTGTAACCAAACGCTCGGAGCTCCACTTTCTACAGCTGTAGGAGGAGAGCGAAATTGCCTACAAAATGCTTTCCAAGACATAAAAAATATATAATCTCAAATAGCTTAGTGTGATTTACACAACCTTTACGAGTGGCTCCCAACTACCTTTCAGCCTCATTTTCTCTGTGCTCATCAATTATTTGTTGAGGGCCCATTGTATAGTAGAGACTTTTCCAGATGCTACAAGCCAAGATGGAGCTAGGTTCTGGAAGGAGTCAGGCAAAAAATAAGTAAAAAATAAAATAATAAAATAATGTAATTCCACAGAGGATGAAGTGATATGAAAGAAAAAATACAGGAGGTGTGATGGGGTGAAAGGGTGGCTGACTCTGCTTTAGTGGGGAACTTGAAACAGGGCTAAGAAAGTACCATTTGAACTGAGCTCTTGCATGATGTGTTTTGAGCCTCAACACCCATCCTGAGGTAACTTCTTACTGTAACTAGTTTCAGCCATCGACGCTAAGGAACTGTAAACTGGTGGTTCCCTGCCTCACCCGCACCCTGTATCTCTTGCATTCTATCAAGGTTTCTCTAAAGCTGCACTTCGCATGCCCGTGGGGAACCATGAGGCTCTTAGAGACGTGTGAAAATTAACACACTGTGGGTGACCCTGAGCCAATGGCAGGTGACATCCAGAAGATAAAAGCTCTTCCCTTTCACCATGTGAGTTCATTCTGCATGGCCTTCAAAAGATGTAAAACCCGAATCATCCACAGCAGAACGCAGATTAAATGTGTTGTCTTCTTCTCTGTTCCGCTCTTATTATCTGCTCACCCCATTCCCTGACAGACGTCCCGGGCTAGACTATCTGCGTGCAAGCCAGCGCTTCAGGCTCCACTCTCTGGGAAAAACCACAGATAAGGCAGACCCAAAGGTTAAGAAGGAGCCGGTCATGTGACAATGAAGAGGAGAGTGGTCCAGGCGGAGGAAACAGCAAGCAAAAGCACCTGGAGTCTTAGTGGGACCATTACAAACTCAGACTTCCTCAATGTCCTGGGGGTCCCACAACTATTGCTGGAAAAGCGTAATAAAGTTCACGTCGTGAGGGAAACGTAGGGATCATTTGGTTCTACAGGATGCTGATTGCCCCAGTAGGGGGTTTGGCCATTATTCTACATGTGCTGGGAAGGTTCTGGAAGATGTAGAAGAGAGCTGATCGGATTTACACTCTGAAATCTGGGTGTCCGAATGGAGGACAGGATGTAGTGGGAAAGACAGGAAAGCAGGAAGCATAGTTTGGAGGCTGTGACAGGAGTTGGTTCTCCAGGTCAAGACAATAATGATGCCACCTCTGAAGAGGAAAAGAGGGAGAAAATGCAACTCTATGGCACATAAGAGGCATATCAACCAATTTCAATTTAGATACCGATTTAAACAAAGTCTATTATAGTATGTAAACATGTATCTATATCTATACCTATTAGATATAGGTCAAAAGATAAATGTATAGATGTACAGATATAGATATATACACAATAAAGGTATAGATATATCTATCTATAGATATTTATACAAACACATACATGGGTACACGTATATATGTGTATATATGTGTGTATATATATATATATATGCATGTACATGCCATTTATGGAAAATATGAACACTGCCTGAATACATAACAATATTAAAAGAGAATTTAGTTATGTGCGGTGAACATACAATGCAAAATATATATGGCTGACTGTTGAATTGTACACTTGAAACTTACTGGATTTCGTTAACCGATGTCACCTTGGAAAAAAAAAAAGAATGCATGAAATTGTAATTATGTTTTATGAGAAAGAGTCCTTATCTTTTAGAAGGACATACTGAATTTTTTTTTTTTGGATAGAATAATACAATATTTGGGATCAGATGCAAAATAAAGCATGAGCAAGGGCGATGGGTGCGGGTATGGGTTAAACAGCATTGGCCATCGCGTGATAATGTTGAAGCTGGGTGATGGCTACAGCACGATGTCACTCTGGTATCTGGTTGAAATGTTCCACGATACAAAATAAAGGGTGTGCAAGTGTGTTGTGTGAGTTCGTGAGAGAGAAAGTGAGCGGAGAGGGGGTGCGGTACAACGGGGCCCAGACGACACGTGTGGCCCTGAGCGCTGACAGGAAGTGGCGAGAACCCAGAGTGCTTCACAGGCAGCATGAGCAGGGCTTGCTGATGGATGTCGACGTCCCCGAGATTTTTGGGCACACTTTGTTCTGTAGTCAGTGCTGAGCCACTGGAGGCGTTTTGATCAAGAAGCTTCTATGATCAGCTGTGATTTGGGACTGCAGCTGACGGCATGGGAACAAAGCCAAGAGTCTTGGCACTTTTTCAATATGGGATGGGACCTCTGAGAGGCACTACGCTTTTATTCTAAAAGCCTGGACCCCAGTGGGTACGGAGTGCGTCCACCTCCATATTCAGCAGTGCTCATCACGTCATGCCTGTGTTCAGCAGTCAAGCACAGGAGGAGGAATGCAGATTCTAGAATGGATCAGTGCGCTAACGTGTCATCAGCTGGGAAAGCCATGACCTACCCAGGCCTTGTTAAAGAAACGCTCACTCTGAATGCCTGAGTTTCCACTTAAAGCCCCGCATAATCCACCTTTCACATCCCCTTATCCAGCGTTCATAAAATGTCCCAAACGGAAGAACGCTTCTCTGAAGAGTGCTGCGTACCGGCCTCCCACATTTGCCTCTTTTGGGAGAAATTTCAACTGCGCACTGGATAGAAGTTCTCAACTCTTGGGAGGCTCTGGTGCTTCTTTCATTTTCTCGTTTAATTTCCTACTGCTTCCCTCAGGCCCAACTGAGACAGACTGTACTTGCATCTTCAGGAAGAGACCATTCAGGAGCTGAGCTATAAGCACGCCTCACAGAAATCCACCTGCGTCCCTCTGCTTACAAGACATTTGGGGTCTGAGGTGGCCTCTCCTGCACCACCCAAGTCAAAGGCCGCCTTCTCTATGAAAACTGCCCTCAGTATCAGGCACGTGTCATTTCCCTTCTAGACTGATACCACAGCTATGTGTGCCTCCAAATGAATTCTTCTGAGAACCCTCCGTGAGGTATAGGTTTAGGCATAACTCGTCTTTCTCTACAGTCAGGCTGTAAAAACCCTTAGCACAGGCAATTAAAAGATACTACTTAGAAGTTTTCTCTCTGGAGAGAGACAGCTCTGCCACTTACAATTGGTGCAACCTTTCTAAAGACACATCTTATTTCTAACAAGGAGATAACAGGACGTTTTCAGGGATTATATCATATAAAGCATGTAAAATTGTTAACATGGACTCCGGCACGTGGTAAGTAGCCAAAAAATGTCAGCT
>NW_011889005.1:1164324-1178384 GCF_000151845.1 Pteropus vampyrus
CATACTGAATTTTTTTTTTTTGGATAGAATAATACAATATTTGGGATCAGATGCAAAATAAAGCATGAGCAAGGGCGATGGGTGCGGGTATGGGTTAAACAGCATTGGCCATCGCGTGATAATGTTGAAGCTGGGTGATGGCTACAGCAAGATGTCACTCTGGTATCTGGTTGAAATGTTCCACGATACAAAATAAAGAGTGTGCAAGTGTGTTGTGTGAGTTCGTGAGAGAGAAAGTGAGCGGAGAGGGGGTGCGGTACAACGGGGCCCAGACGACACGTGTGGCCCTGAGCGCTGACAGGAAGTGGCGAGAACCCAGAGTGCTTCACAGGCAGCATGAGCAGGGCTTGCTGACGGATGTCGACGTCCCCGAGATTTTTGGGCACACTTTGTTCTGTAGTCAGTGCTGAGCCACTGGAGGCGTTTTGATCAAGAAGCTTCTATGATCAGCTGTGATTTGGGACTGCAGCTGACGGCATGGGAACAAAGCCAAGAGTCTTGGCACTTTTTCAATATGGGATGGGACCTCTGAGAGGCACTACGCTTTTATTCTAAAAGCCTGGACCCCAGTGGGTACGGAGTGCGTCCACCTCCATATTCAGCAGTGCTCATCACGTCATGCCTGTGTTCAGCAGTCAAGCACAGGAGGAGGAATGCAGATTCTAGAATGGATCAGTGCGCTAACGTGTCATCAGCTGGGAAAGCCATGACCTACCCAGGCCTTGTTAAAGAAACGCTCACTCTGAATGCCTGAGTTTCCACTTAAAGCCCCGCATAATCCACCTTTCACATCCCCTTATCCAGCGTTCATAAAATGTCCCAAACGGAAGAACGCTTCTCTGAAGAGTGCTGCGTACCGGCCTCCCACATTTGCCTCTTTTGGGAGAAATTTCAACTGCGCACTGGATAGAAGTTCTCAACTCTTGGGAGGCTCTGGTGCTTCTTTCATTTTCTCGTTTAATTTCCTACTGCTTCCCTCAGGCCCAACTGAGACAGACTGTACTTGCATCTTCAGGAAGAGACCATTCAGGAGCTGAGCTATAAGCACGCCTCACAGAAATCCACCTGCGTCCCTCTGCTTACAAGACATTTGGGGTCTGAGGTGGCCTCTCCTGCACCACCCAAGTCAAAGGCCGCCTTCTCTATGAAAACTGCCCTCAGTATCAGGCACGTGTCATTTCCCTTCTAGACTGATACCACAGCTATGTGTGCCTCCAAATGAATTCTTCTGAGAACCCTCCGTGAGGTATAGGTTTAGGCATAACTCGTCTTTCTCTACAGTCAGGCTGTAAAAACCCTTAGCACAGGCAATTAAAAGATACTACTTAGAAGTTTTCTCTCTGGAGAGAGACAGCTCTGCCACTTACAATTGGTGCAACCTTTCTAAAGACACATCTTATTTCTAACAAGGAGATAACAGGACGTTTTCAGGGATTATATCATATAAAGCATGTAAAATTGTTAACATGGACTCCGGCACGTGGTAAGTAGCCAAAAAATGTCAGCTATAATTCTCACTATTATTCTAAGCCCACATCACGATGTTACCCACGAGTGCCAACTATCTGAGTAAGCTGAAATACATCAGTCAAAATAATCGATAGTTACTTTAAATTTTCATGTGAATAAAAACTTGGGAAATAAAAATGCATATTCATCATGATTCATCACAAGCACCAAGCCGATGGCCACGTTACTGGCTCAGACCTCACACCGAGTAGCGAGGATCTAGAGCTTCGGCTCTGTGAAGAATCATTCTAAAGATGGAGAATAGGGACTTTGGGAGGAGTGGAGTTTAAGATTATTACCTGCAGGCAATACATGAGTGAGCACAGGACCGTCAATTTTGTGGATAGCCTCTATTTATCTAGTTTATACCAGGACACACAAGAGCTAACGCTGAAGTCAGAGATTAATATTTCTCCAGCATAATGAGGGGAGGGAGGCAAAGAGGCAGCAAAATCTGGGTGCGGTCACATGGCTTTTAGAAAAAATGAGCTTAGAATGCACATCGGCACATCGCAGCCATAGTTGTACCATCTTGGGCCATACATTACTCCTCGGAGCCTGTCTCTTCTTAGCTGTGGTTGGCAACGCCTTCGTGATAGTTCAGGGAGACGATGGCTCTGAAAGGTACCAGCAGAGTTCCTGAAAGGAGGGCTCAATAACCTTGGCTTCCAATCCTGCCTCCTTACCTGTCCTGTCTATCTGTGGTTAGAGAATTTCAAGAAATTTGTTAAGGCAGTTCATATAGTAGGATATGGGGAAGGGACCAAGAGGGACAGTCACTCTCTGCATTCCTAACATGTACATGGACGGGCCATGTGCCCGGTGCCAAAGACACAAAACCTTCTCCCTGTCCTCCAGTTAGTTGTCTGTTGCATGTTCTGTTTCCCGTTCCTGCATCCCGGCTAGGCCAGGTGATGCAGTGCCTGGGAGCAGACCTCCCTAAGTCCTGGGGTGACCACAGGTGCTTGCCTTTTCTAGTGTCCGATCCAGTATGACCTCCAAAGAAGAGGCAGAGAAAAGAGAGATCTCTGTCCAGCTTGCCGTATCTCCTACTGCGTGCCTCACCTATAAATTCTTCGGACTGATGATTATAAAATCAACATACTTTTATTTTAGAAAAGCAGAATCAGGAAAGTATAAATTACCCATAATCCAAACACTTAGGCTGTAAAAGTGTGTGTGTGTGTGCACATATGTGTGTGTTTGTGTGTGCATGTGTGTGTACTTTCCCAGTCTAAGAATATAACTTCACACCTCGATTATGTATGTATTTAATACGGAAAGAAGTCGATTTCCATTGTTAAGAATGTGGACTTGGAAGTCAGGCAGGTCTGAGTTATCGGCCCTGCTTCAGCTCTTTCTGCTGTGCAGCTTTGAGCAAGGTACTTAATATAGCTATGTCACAATTTTGAGGATTAACAGTGTATCTAAATCAATTTACACAGGTAAATACACATATAAAATTTAAATAAATACTAAATATTGTTATTTTATTAACTATCCTTCTATGAGTATATTCCCATATTGCTGAGAATCCTTCACAATATTGTTTTTATTGACTATGTGACAGTCTATTCTGAGGATGTTTCTCGTACGTAGCACACCACAAATGGCTATGGAGTAAGTGAATGTACAATAATTTACTTAAATATCAATATCTAAAAAGCTTTGCCAGTTTTGTAGCTGAAACTAATTCATGGTTTTAAATTCTATTCTGGAATTGTTTCACCTTTCCTCTCTTTTTTTTTGAATTGTCTGCTCACGCCCTAGCTAATTTTTATAATAGTGTTAATATTTTACCATATGCATGCACATAATGTATATGATGTACCGCTTATTATTATCGATATTATTATTATTACTATTATCATTTGTTTGCGCTCTTTTTTTGTTAGTGGCAAAAGACTATAAGCTACTGGGCAGAAAAAATCTATGGTAAAAGTTATTTAACCATTTTACCTAGAACCCATCCTACCTGGTTAAGTCCTAACATAGCTAGGATTTCTCTTAGGGCCATGTTCTCCCTCTAAATCTCAGTGGCTTCTCATGCAAAAGGCACCTGGAAGGAATTCCCAGACAATATACATCATATGTTGTTGAAAAGGAGGCTGCGTAAATAATGTCTGGACCGGAAATAGCATCCTAATGACAACCATTGTATTATTAGTGAATTTTCTGTTAATTACATTTGTGCCACAAACATTCATATTTGGGTCATCATACCTATATAATTATATGGTACTATCATGCCTTAAAAGAAACGAGATATATGATTTCCATGAGGAAATCATATATTTATGATTGATGCTTTTACCTCGTGTATATGAGTAGCATCCTGCCCAAACAAATCCTGAATCAATCATTTAAATGTAGTGCAATATGCTGGTTGGTTTCTAACACAGCAAAGGCCAAAGCTGTAGCCAGGGGTGGTGGCCTATTCCTTTCCCAGACAATAATCGCACTTGTCTTTTCTTTCTCTAACGCTTTGGATTGATGCGAATACATCAAGAAGTTAAGAAGAGAAAAGAGAAAAAACCGAGAGAATCACAAACAAAGAGCAGGAAATTGCTGTTATGACAAAAGAAACAAAGGAAAAAGACTTGGCTCTATGGGAAGTCCATCATAAATACAAAGGAAGAATCAGACATCATGGCGGAAGCAAAACCAAGTAAGAATTCAAAAGAAACGAACGCCGAACACCTCGGTGAGCTTTCACTTTTCCCTTTCTGTTCAGCTGAATGCTTCGGGATTCCTTCCCTCTGAGTCTGTGTGCCCAACCAAGCAGCGGCCACATGTAACACCGGGCACCCCTGCTGTGTGCACTTCCTTACGTTCCCCGGTCCGCTCTGTTAAACCCTTCAGGCCACCAGACAAGCTGTAACTGCATAAGCGTCCCAAACAGCCTTTCAGAAGCTGGCATTCCATCCTGTGAAGGCCCACGGAGTCCGTGCGCGCGGATCTCGCGGTGCTGAAACCCGAAATGTAGCGGGAGCAAAGCTCTGCCTTTGGAATGTGGGGATCTGGAGTTTAGACCGGATCACGCCATCGCTCGTTGTGCGATCCTCAAGAATCCTTACATTTTGTAAATGGTCAGTTTCCTGAGTTTCACAGGAGAAGAGGAAAGCTTAATCCCTCTGGGTGACTAAAAGAATTCAATGCAATAATTTAATGCTAGCATTTAACTTTGTAAATATAATCCTTTTTATGAGATTTATGATTAACATTGAAATTATATATGTATGTGTTATAAATAAAACATAACCATACATACATAATTATCTCTATAACTCATCTACTTATCTACCTATCTATCTATCATCTATCTCAGCTACCTGTCTAAATTCCACTAAATTCCACTGAATTCATTTTAACTGTGATTACCCTATGAACCATCCAACAAATTATGCGTGGAGGTAGAGACGAGATTACAATCTCCACGCCATGCATTCTTGAATCCCATAGCGTCTGTCACAGCATTTGCCTTCTGCAAATATTCAATAGATATTTGCCGAAAGAATATTGAATCTACCAATGAATGAAATCATTTACAGGGCCTGCGAGCGAAAGGTACCGGTTTGCGAATGAATATAAATATTTAACTATTTCATGAGCTACTCTTTTTTTCTTGATCTATGACCTTATTCCCCTCATCATTTACAACTGAAATGTTATCTAAATTTAATAACAATTTCGAAATAATTCAAATTGATCCCTGCGTAGCTAGCTAAAATAATACACTCGAAATGGAAAAAAATAGCCAAGCAAAAACAAAAAGTATCGCTCCTAAAAAGAATTCTTAATAATAACACCAAATTAGTAAAAAAAATCTATATCTATCTAGAAATCTGGATTGGAAAGGGGAAGAAAATCTCGTTAGCTTGAGAGTATCAAAAAATAAATAGAAATTGATAAAGATTCTTTCTTGGGTTAGGGTTAGTCTCAAATTATCTCAAATTATCTCACAGGATGAGAAAAACTGAATATGTTTTGTTTTTTTAAAATATTCTAGGAAACCCTGAACAATAAGTCATATTGTTTTGTTTCAGAAATGGAATAAAAGTGAGTATGAGAGAAAAAAGAGACATTTGGACCCTGCATATATAAAACGAATAAAAATTCCCCTAAGGAAATTTTAACTAAGATCCATAGGGTAAAATAAAAGGAAAAAAAACAACCTAGAAGCAGCACAAGGCGTGGCCTTCATGCCCTCTTTTGTAACAAGGAAACATCTCCTGAAATCCGTACCCTTAGTAAGGGATGAGGAATATCCAAGAATGGTTGAGAAGAAGGTAATATTGGAATATATGACATTTTTCAAACTCCCTTCATAATACACTAATGTGAACTTACATTTCCGAGAGAAGAAAATAGAAAATGAAGGCTTACATGTGTCTTTTTAGAAAACTAAGTTTTAATTACCATATGTCAGAAGCTATTTAACCAATAAAAATGCATTATAAAGAGGTTTGGAAAATTAAACATTCTTAGACGAATACAAATGAGTATTTTTCATTTATTGCACTTTGAAAAAAGAATAAAGAATGAACAGAATTATATCGGGATAAGCTCGAATTTCATCATTTATACTTTTTAATGGTTGATGTTGTAATCTTAAGGAGTACAGATATTCATACTTTTTCTTAAACAGGAAAATCATTCAACCAACATTTCCCCCTAATTGTTTTTTTGAGGTCTTAAGAGATGTGTAGCTAAGGATGCGGAATGAAACACAAAGAATCCTTTCTTCCTTTCTCCATACTCAAATAGAACAGCAACGGTCCATTTTTTATTCTGTCATTTTTTATATTGAAATATCAAAGGGCATCATTTACTCATACCAATTGTTGCCAGTTTTGTAGCTGAAACTAATTCATGGTTTTAAATTCTATTCTGGAATTGTTTCACCTTTCCTCTCTTTTTTTGAATTGTCTGCTCACGCCCTAGCTAATTTTTATAATAGTGTTAATATTTTACCATATGCATGCACATAATGGATATGATGTACCGCTTATTATTATCGATATTATTATTATTACTATTATCATTTGTTTGCGCTCTTTTTTTGTTAGTGGCAAAAGACTATAAGCTACTGGGCAGAAAAAATCTACGGTAAAAGTTATTTAACCATTTTACCTAGAACCCATCCTACCTGGTTAAGTCCTAACATAGCTAGGATTTCTCTTAGGGCCATGTTCTCCCTCTAAATCTCAGTGGCTTCTCATGCAAAAGGCACCTGGAAGGAATTCCCAGACAATATACATCATATGTTGTTGAAAAGGAGGCTGCGTAAATAATGTCTGGACCGGAAATAGCATCCTAATGACAACCATTGTATTATTAGTGAATTTTCTGTTAATTACATTTGTGCCACAAACATTCATATTTGGGTCATCATACCTATATAATTATATGGTACTATCATGCCTTAAAAGAAACGAGATATATGATTTCCATGAGGAAATCATATATTTATGATTGATGCTTTTACCTCGTGTATATGAGTAGCATCCTGCCCAAACAAATCCTGAATCAATCATTTAAATGTAGTGCAATATGCTGGTTGGTTTCTAACACAGCAAAGGCCAAAGCTGTAGCCAGGGGTGGTGGCCTATTCCTTTCCCAGACAATAATCGCACTTGTCTTTTCTTTCTCTAACGCTTTGGATTGATGCGAATACATCAAGAAGTTAAGAAGAGAAAAGAGAAAAAACCGAGAGAATCACAAACAAAGAGCAGGAAATTGCTGTTATGACAAAAGAAACAAAGGAAAAAGACTTGGCTCTATGGGAAGTCCATCATAAATACAAAGGAAGAATCAGACATCATGGCGGAAGCAAAACCAAGTAAGAATTCAAAAGAAACGAACGCCGAACACCTCGGTGAGCTTTCACTTTTCCCTTTCTGTTCAGCTGAATGCTTCGGGATTCCTTCCCTCTGAGTCTGTGTGCCCAACCAAGCAGCGGCCACATGTAACACCGGGCACCCCTGCTGTGTGCACTTCCTTACGTTCCCCGGTCCGCTCTGTTAAACCCTTCAGGCCACCAGACAAGCTGTAACTGCATAAGCGTCCCAAACAGCCTTTCAGAAGCTGGCATTCCATCCTGTGAAGGCCCACGGAGTCCGTGCGCGCGGATCTCGCGGTGCTGAAACCCGAAATGTAGCGGGAGCAAAGCTCTGCCTTTGGAATGTGGGGATCTGGAGTTTAGACCGGATCACGCCATCGCTCGTTGTGCGATCCTCAAGAATCCTTACATTTTGTAAATGGTCAGTTTCCTGAGTTTCACAGGAGAAGAGGAAAGCTTAATCCCTCTGGGTGACTAAAAGAATTCAATGCAATAATTTAATGCTAGCATTTAACTTTGTAAATATAATCCTTTTTATGAGATTTATGATTAACATTGAAATTATATATGTATGTGTTATAAATAAAACATAACCATACATACATAATTATCTCTATAACTCATCTACTTATCTACCTATCTATCTATCATCTATCTCAGCTACCTGTCTAAATTCCACTAAATTCCACTGAATTCATTTTAACTGTGATTACCCTATGAACCATCCAACAAATTATGCGTGGAGGTAGAGACGAGATTACAATCTCCACGCCATGCATTCTTGAATCCCATAGCGTCTGTCACAGCATTTGCCTTCTGCAAATATTCAATAGATATTTGCCGAAAGAATATTGAATCTACCAATGAATGAAATCATTTACAGGGCCTGCGAGCGAAAGGTACCGGTTTGCGAATGAATATAAATATTTAACTATTTCATGAGCTACTCTTTTTTTCTTGATCTATGACCTTATTCCCCTCATCATTTACAACTGAAATGTTATCTAAATTTAATAACAATTTCGAAATAATTCAAATTGATCCCTGCGTAGCTAGCTAAAATAATACACTCGAAATGGAAAAAAATAGCCAAGCAAAAACAAAAAGTATCACTCCTAAAAAGAATTCTTAATAATAACACCAAATTAGTAAAAAAAATCTATATCTATCTACAAATCTGGATTGGAAAGGGGAAGAAAATCTCGTTAGCTTGAGAGTATCAAAAAAATAAATAGAAATTGATAAAGATTCTTTCTTGGGTTAGGGTTAGTCTCAAATTATCTCAAATTATCTCACAGGATGAGAAAAACTGAATATGTTTTGTTTTTTTAAAAATATTCTAGGAAACCCTGAACAATAAGTCATATTGTTTTGTTTCAGAAATGGAATAAAAGTGAGTATGAGGAAAAAAAAGAGACATTTGGACCCTGCATATATAAAACGAATAAAAATTCCCCTAAGGAAATTTTAACTAAGATCCATAGGGTAAAATAAAAGGAAAAAAAACAACCTAGAAGCAGCACAAGGCGTGGCCTTCATGCCCTCTTTTGTAACAAGGAAACATCTCCTGAAATCCGTACCCTTAGTAAGGGATGAGGAATATCCAAGAATGGATGAGAAGAAGGTAATATTGGAATATATGACATTTTTCATACTCCCTTCATAATACACTAATGTGAACTTACATTTCCGAGAGAAGAAAATAGAAAATGAAGGCTTACGTGTGTCTTTTTAGAAAACTAAGTTTTAATTACCATATGTCAGAAGCTATTTAACCAATAAAAATGCATTATAAAGAGGTTTGGAAAATTAAACATTCTTAGACGAATACAAATGAGTATTTTTCATTTATTGCACTTTGAAAAAAGAATAAAGAATGAACAGAATTATATCGGGATAAGCTCGAATTTCATCATTTATACTTTTTAATGGTTGATGTTGTAATCTTAAGGAGTACAGATATTCATACTTTTTCTTAAACAGGAAAATCATTCAACCAACATTTCCCCCTAATTGTTTTTTTGAGGTCTTAAGAGATGTGTAGCTAAGGATGCGGAATGAAACACAAAGAATCCCTTATTCCTTTCTCCATACTCAAATAGAACAGCAACGGTCCATTTTTTATTCTGTCATTTTTTATATTGAAATATCAAAGGGCATCATTTACTCATACCAATTGTTGACACATAAAATGCGCATCGGGTAATTTTTTGTGTAAGTCGTTCAAATGTTAAAAAATAGGACAGATTGAAACATAGTATTCAGAAAGCACATCTCATTATTTTTAAGTAAATTTATGTTTTGATGCCCACATGTGTTAAATCACTGTGGAATAAAAAATTTTTATTAAATTTTACCTACGAATCTCCAGTTATGAGAAAAAGTGTTTGACACGTGATATTCAATAAAATGTATTAGATTGAATTAAAATCATGTTTTCTGCCATCTTTCAGAGTCTTCTTTATCTTAAGAGGAAATGTTATTCTGAAGAGAATATCTCTAGATCACCTTTGAAGTTGTTTAAAACTTGTCACTACAAATGAAAAACATGCCTTTGTACTGGCCTAAGAATAAATATTTTATGAATACCACTATGGATTCTTCATGAACAACATGTGTGATTTGCACAGTTCAGAAAACAGGTCTTGGCCTCAATTCCTCTACCGGTCAATTAAGAGAATCGGATGTCATCATTGTAAAGTACTCTCTTGCTCTAAATGTTGATGGTCCTCAGAAAAAATGGGGAAGCATCTGGGCTGTGATAGATTGCTCAATCTTTACAGCAGCTAGACTAACAAAAAAGGAATAACAGATCTCTGCAAACTTGCTTTTTCCAACAAGACAGAGCTATGGAGCAGACAAGTGAGACACACAGGAGATCCTTCCAAAACGGATTCTGTGCAGCCCCCAGTGCTGCTCTGAGCCAGGCTCTGTTAAGCAAGCCCTTCCTCACAACGGCCTTCTCCTCTCCCCTACGGTGCCACCCAAGAGAAGGGCATCCGTCAGTCATCAGTCAAGCGGTCGTCATCAGCCACCTCTGGATTCATCGTATGTCTTTTCGGTGACACTCTCTACCGCTAATTATCAGCAGATAGCCACACTAAGAGGTTTTGAGCGGGTAATTGGTAGGGAGAAGCTTCAGAGTCGGTGTGCTGGTTATTAAACCATTGTGGTAGAAAACAGTATTTGGAGGGCTGGGTTAGGGGCTTGATATCTAGGATTTTTACCCTGGATCACAAATTTATTAGATGTCTGACTTTGGACACGTGACTTCCTCTCTAGATGTCACTGCATTTATCCTTCAAACGAGCACAAAAAATTTCAGGGAGTGTCGTACAGATAAAAAACATTACACTGCATGCAAAAGCCCTCTGTATCATCTGGATGTGACTTCACATTCTCTCTCTCTCATACACACACGCAATTACTCATAAGAGATGCGATCGATTTTTTTTTATATTTTTCCCTCCTGATTTGCTGAACAAATACAATGTGCCTTAGAATAGAATACTCAACAGGACGAGCTTCCTTTGTCACTCTCATGTTTCCTTATTTTTTACAACTGATTATGAAGCTCCTTGAGAGTGAACACCGTGCATTTGATTGGTCTCTATTTCCTTTAGCGTCACTGTGAGCATGCTCTCAGCTCCCAGTCCCTGGAATACTCCCTAGCCTTCCCTGCTTCTAGAAATTCCACTTGTAGCTTCATTGAAATACCTGCCCCAGTTGACTGTTTTTCTTCTTGCTCCTCCCAGCCTATCATTTTAAATTTTTTTAAAAATTTTTATTATTTTTTTTGCAAGGCTTCTGAAGCAGCGACCCCAAGGTGGGAAGCTCACAGCCTAGTGATTATCATTGTCTGTCTTATCCAGGTCACAGGATGAAGCTACCGCTTAACCCAACTCTTCTCCTTCTGAAGTGCATCCTAATTGGCCACAGATAAGAGTCTTCATAATCGTGATGCTAAAATGTGCAAATGAGGTTGACAGCACCCCACTTACTTAAACAGTGAGATCTTTATTGCGATATCGTTTGTGATTGGCCCAGCTGCAGGATTCCCCCCGGGATGTTTTTTCTTAGTCCACTCCGAGGGCTCCCTGCCTCAGCCCAGATTCTCTCTGTAACAGAGCCTGAGTCAATGTATTTATACCCGTAGTTTACTTAAGAGCGGTCCCAGGAAGCAGGAGTGAGGTGCTCTGTCCAGCAAGGAAGGACAGTTTATCTGTTCTTGATTCCCATGGTTGGAGGGTCACCCTGGGGTGTGGTTGCGGGTGCATGTGCACCTGAGCAGGACTCCGCTCACCAAGCTATGGCGTCAAAGACACTGGATCGGAGAGACGGAGAAACACACTGTGGGTCTGAAGCGAGAAGCCTTCTGTGATAAGGGAGCCCACCAAGCACGGAACTCTGAGCGACAGCTAGAACCAGAGCTGAGGCTAACACAAGAACAGGCTCAAAGGAGGACACAGATACCCACTCCTTCTCTGTCAGCGGGTGAGACGGCCCCCTCTGTGAGTTGGCACAGTCTTTGAACACACTTCGATAATGACTAATAAATTTTTTTTTGGCTGGACCCTAAGCTCTTGCAGACACACACTAAATCTTATTTTGGTTTGTATTCTTAGTGTGCCTTGGCATGTATTAAACACATAATCCATATTTTCTGAATGGATAAATAAAAGATAAAAATGCACACGAGAATACATCCTTAAAGTTATTTCCTATTTTTGAAAAACGTCACCTTGCATTACATATTTTTAGTTTTCTAGTCTTCTAAGGGGTCATGTTTTATCAAACCCATTTTATAGAATGGAAACTATGTGAAATATTCCAAAGATCAGAGTTTGAATCAATCCCTCAAAGATTTTCTAAGTAAGCAGGAAGTAAAAAATGTTCCCTGAAAATAGCAAACATGACTTCAACTCGCACAAATGAAGTATAAATTACTTACTATTGGATCCTTTTTGCAGAGCAGGCTTGACTAGAAAGAGGCTGAAATCTGAAGACACAGTGAAATTTGTCAAATAAGAGAGTATTTAGACACGGGATCCTGGGCACCAACAGTAGACTTTACCATTTTCCAGTGATGTTCAAAGTTCATATCAGATGTTAAAAGTCTATTTCTCCAGGGTCAAGTAACAACAGTAACCATACATGCTCTGCCTGACCTCATATTCCAGTTGCCATAACAACTTGAAGCAGCTCTAGAAAAGCAGACGTGTTTATCGTACGATTTTGCATTGATAGAAAAAGAGAGAAAGGGAGATGCACCCAAATATACATTTTTCTTCAGTGTACCATCTGTGATGTCGAACCCTTTAAAGAGTTCTTTAATTAGCCTACATGTAAACACACTTGCTTTGAAGTGTATTGGCTCTAATCGCACTTCAATTGGAAATGGTTTTCTGCTCTTCTAACGATAAAGAAAGGGCTTATACGGCTATCCCAGCCAAGTGTAGTGGAGATACTTCTGCATGGAAAGAGCTGCTAATAACCTCGATTCACTCATTCGTTGTCACAGTGGGAACCTCGCTAGAACAAGAGTCATAACAAAGGCAGCAGAGCGCCAAGGAGCGAGGGAGAGAGAGCTAAAAACTCCCACAGGGAACAAGACCGTTGGACGTGGCGGGCTCTGGACCAGGGAAACGAAAGAGCGAAGGGCCGAAGAGGCGATACCATTTTGGGGGGCCTTTTTCACAAACAAGAAAGACCGAGAGAGGTTACCTTTGACTCAGTTCTCCCATCTGTAAAATTCCCATTAGGTTAGCCTGGTCAGGACGCTACAGCAATTAACTGAGATAAGACAGTGTTTTACAAACGGGTTTTAAAGACTTGGCTTCTCTCTGTCAGGATGGGGTTCTGATATATTCAGCATTACTGCCATCCTTGGTTTTCACAGTTACGATCTACAGTTTACAAAGCAACTGCGCAACGACCCCAATTTACAAGCAAGGACACGGCAGAGGAAATGTGAAATGGTAGCGGGGACACTGAGCAGAAGAAAAGCTTGACCCCCATCTCTGCCACGCTTTAACTGTGTGACCCTGGACTCGCCTACACCCTCCCGAACTTGGTGGCTTGATATGAAAGTCAAAGGATGAAGTCTGGCTCAAAATCTTACTGTGAAGGTAAATGTACTCCATATGCCCGAATGTGTTCTATGACGTAAGTCTTTATTTTAATTTAGAATTTCACAGTTTTTTCAGACTTCCCTGATTAGGAACTGAAATCTGGTTCCTGCCTTGACCAGACACTGTCTTTAGTCACATGACTGTACCAGTGTAAAGAGAATGCATTGAAACTCGCTACTAATATCTGCACATTTAGCGTTCCTACTTAAATAGAAAAAAAAATATTATAATACATTAGTCGAGCTTCCCAGTATCACTTGACTCACTCGTAATTGAACGTCTAAAGCAGAAGTCTCCATCTGATCTCAGGTTAGGAGACTTGGGGAAAGCAGAGCAGAAGGAGAAGCGGGGTGATAAGGTGTGGTTTCTGAATGTCACCCGAGAGTGAGAGGCGCTAGGTGGGCCGGGGGATTCAGGTGAGTCAAGCTCCACTGGGCTGCTATCAGCACTGCCCATGAAGTCACGCAGTCCAGATGTCTGTCATAATTCAGTCATGGGTCACTCACTGAGTCCCTTAGGATCGCGCAAGGAATATGCTCAGTAAATCCCTTGTCACAATCCAAGAGAAAAGACTGAAT
>NW_011889005.1:1178434-1219869 GCF_000151845.1 Pteropus vampyrus
ATATTATAATACATTAGTCGAGCTTCCCAGTATCACTTGACTCACTCGTAATTGAACGTCTAAAGCAGAAGTCTCCATCTGATCTCAGGTTAGGAGACTTGGGGAAAGCAGAGCAGAAGGAGAAGCGGGGTGATAAGGTGTGGTTTCTGAATGTCACCCGAGAGTGAGAGGCGCTAGGTGGGCCGGGGGATTCAGGTGAGTCAAGCTCCACTGGGCTGCTATCAGCACTGCCCATGAAGTCACGCAGTCCAGATGTCTGTCATAATTCAGTCATGGGTCACTCACTGAGTCCCTTAGGATCGCGCAAGGAATATGCTCAGTAAATCCCTTGTCACAATCCAAGAGAAAAGACTGAATCGGCAGTCACAGGCATTCTCACGTATTCTAATGGTTGTCATTTTCAAAGAGAGGAGACGAGTTGGGCATAGCTCACCGGGGACATGTGAGGTCCAGGTGTCAAATGTTAGTTCAGAATAAAGACGATCATTTTAAACACGGGAGCTGTTCGATAAGGATGGTGTCCCTGGACTTGGGAGTGCCTTGAAGCTGAAGGGGCTAAATTAGAGTCGGGGTGGTCATCTGCCTAAGGGGTTGGGGATGAGCCTCGTGGAGAAGTGAATATAGACTGATAATAATAGGGATAATAACAATTGCCGTTTGGGAAAGGCAACAGAACAAAGTAGTACTGAAAAGGCAGCTCTGCATTCAACTCCCAAGGATAAAAAGTTAGCTCTACCTTATATAATCTTAAGTGAGTTATTTAGTGCAATTCAAAATCCTAATCATTAATAGAGAGCTAGTTATCACGTCTAACACATAAGAATATTGTAAAGATTACAGTAAGGCAAGTAAAGTTGTTAGTAAACTTCCCGACACATATATAAACTCAAACCTAAAACTGCTCTAAAACTAAAGTCTATTCGAGAAAAAGAGAGAGACCCCGAACATGTTTTGTCCAACTTTGTGAGAAGACAGGAAGTCCACGGGACGATGGGATGTGTGTAAGATGCGCATCAGTCAGTAATGGCAGCTCTGGAGTTCTCTGTGTCAGACTCCTACAAAGAGGAAGACACGCTTGAGAGGAGGGCAGGCAAGCATTCCAGGGGCAGAGAGTCCACGTATCCAGGACTCTGAAGTGGGTAAAAGCAGGGGCTTTAACAACGAAGTGTAGGCACGTACGGTTGTAGGAGAAAGAGTGAGGAAAAAAACACGTGAGGTTAGGAAGCTGGTTAGAATCAGACCAAGGCCTTAATTCATAATCTAGGGACAAATGCAAGTGGTTAGATTCTTTTAGGCAAGAGAATAACGTAAGAAATGTGTTGAAATTAGTTACCTTCCAGCAATAAAAACAACGGATTAATGAAGAACACGTTCCCGGCGAGGAAGTTAACGTATGGACTAAGATGACAAAGTTGGGATACAAACAACCACCCAATTGAGACACGTTACAAAAGTAGCCTCAGCGTGACTTAGAGATTAATTGGGTATGATCAATTACTTGGACGTTAATTGGAGATGGCCAGGAGACAGAGGAAGGGCCAAAAAACCCCTCCAAAATTTCGAGAATTTAATAGGATCAGTGATGTGTATGGTTTTGCCATTCACTTAAAAATAAAACAACAACAACAACAGAAACGAAGAAGAACCAAATATAACAGTGGGCCACTGGAATTCGGCTATGAGCATGCTGAATTTACATGCACGATCTGAAGAGCCATCGAGGGAAGGGTGGTCATTGCATTTGTGACTGAGACTACAATCGGCTCTAAAGAAAAAACAGGGAGAGGAAAGAAAGGGACCCAAGACAAAACCTTGAAGACAAGACAAAACCTAACATTTAAAGTGCCTTAGAGAAAAGTACACGGCCAGAGCAGGCAGTGAAAAATCAGCCTAGGCGATGTCACAGCAATCAGGGAAAGAGTCCTTCAGTAATGCTGGAACGTTCCGCAGCGTTTAATGCCACTGAGAATTCAAATGAGAAGAACTTCAAAATAAGATTATCCAATTTGCCCCGCTTTCCAAACACAAGAAGACGAAAAACCAACCAGAGTAGAACTTGTTATTTCAAGTTATTATGAAACAGTAAACCTTTATACTGTTTTCCTCTTAGCATTAATAAATGTGCATGGGGCTTATTCAGATTTCATGCGCTTTTAGAATTTCTGTGGTCTAGCAATATAAAAAAAAAAAAATCAAAGTTTTTCTGTGAAATTGAGACGATGTGCATTTTGTGGAGACCTGGTCTGTTTCTTGAGTTGATATCAGTTTTATGTACTCCAAAATTAACTTGGGGTTACTCGGCCCTGAGGTTGAAAAAGCAACGTGACCTCAGAATCCACATGGATCGGCAACATTTAGCGTTACTGGATTGGTCTCGATAGAAAAGTCAAATAAATCATTTTCAATGCTACAACCTTCTGCCCAATGGAAGTAATCATCCGGCAAAGCCATTTATATCATAATTTTTAATACACAGTTTTTCCTGTGATTTGGTCACACCGTCTGAATTATGTTTTTCCATTTCTGCTTCCATCTAAGACATTAACCAAGGGCTGACAATGCATGAGATTCCATCTTGGGTGACAGGGACACAAAGGAGAGTGAGTCCAAGCCTCAAGTCCCAAGACGTTCCATTCAGTCTGCCCAGAAATCAGGCACAGTATTCTATAGGATCATATATTTAACCTTTCAACCGATTCCTTTTCTCTAATAGAGTACTGTATTTTTTAAAGGTCTGACCTACTTGCATTTGATTAGAAATTAGCTAATCTTGCCCCTCTGATTTTAACACAAGCATCAGTTGAAATGGGGGTTCTACTTCTTACAAATGTCTCCACAGCAGTCTCTAAGACATTTTTTTTGTCACTTCAAAATTCCAAGATTTACTAAATCATCAATTCTGTCTGCATAAATAAGAGCCTCTCTTTTCTGATGGGAGTCATCCTGTCCAGGTATTTGAAATACTGCAGAAATCAGAGATCATTGTCATTAATAGACCTTACCTACCGTCTGGATCATGCTGCGATTACTTAAATTCAGTATTGTCTTAGTCAAATCTGAAGGATAATCACGGGATAAATACTTGCTTTATAGGAATTATGAGAAGCAGGCAAATAAAAACCCATAATCTTTAGATCAAATTTAAGAATGGTTAAAATTTGGGAATGTATCCTGAAGACAGGCCAACTCCTAACACAGGCAATGCTTTGGTGCTCTTTTCAGAAAATCAAAATAAACACGCTATTCTAATAATATACTGTATACAGTAAGTCCTCACCTAATGTCATCGATAGGTTCTTGGAAAAGTGGCAAAACTACATATATCAATTTGAGCACAGGCTAACTGATATAAACAAGAGTTACGTTCCTACAGCGGCTCCTCAACGTTGTAACGACATGACAGTGATCGGACGATTCGAGGACCTGCTAAAGTAGATTAACAGGTACGTTTCAAAGTTCTTCTATAGAGAATCCAACTTCTGACTGATAAGTTCAAAAAATACACAGAAGCTTGCCTTGCTAAAGGCAACAAGCATTTATTCTCTAAGTCTATTGCTTAAGCAGCTGTAACTGAGCATCATTCATCCAAGACCCTCTACCTAATACTCGGCGTGGACGAGCAGAGTCCTTACCTGGGCTCCGTATCAGAATAACCTGGGAGGATTTTATAAAATACACCTGCTGGAACACACCCCCAGAAACTCAGATTTACTGAAGATTGACTGGAGTCGACTATGCTCATATTTTAAAAGCTCCCCCAAGTGATTCTCATAGGTACTGCCATTGGGAATCAGTATAAACAGCAACAAGAGTACTGTTTTTTAAATACATTCATCAGCTTTGTCACTTGGGCTTATAATTACTCTACACATTTGGCGATGTGGGTATTTTTTAGCTGAGACTATCTTGTTTTAAGCAACACCATTTTGTGCTCACTTCCACTTACTTAATAGATGAGGAAGCTGAGACCCAAACCCAAGTCAGCAAGGCATTTTATTCCATTATCACCACTGTCTGTGGGGTTGTGTGTGTGGGATGCGAACTGATGAAAACACAGATATATATTATGATGCTAGAGGGATGGATGGATGGATGGATGGATGGATAGATGAATTAAGTTTCCAAAAGAATTCAGTTTATAGGAAACTGTTGACAACTTCTTGGACCCCACACTATATTTGACAAAGGAATGCAAACATAAAATTTCATGAAAAATATAAGGTCAGAAACATTAATCAATAATTATAATATAGTATAATGGACCCTAAATCTAATATGACATAACTTGATAGCATAATAATTTAACGATGGAATCACAAGGTAATATAGAAGAAGAAAAAAGCAATATTTATCATTCGATATTTATATGCCATTACCCTGAGGCTTGATGTCGCCTTTTCAGCTGGAGGGAAAAATGATGCAGGATTTGCTACATTATTTTCCGTTTCATTACAGGGTTGTACCTTTCCTGAGAGCGAACCTTATGCATCTCAAGATGATGAGGAGCTTGTTAGTTTGACAATCATTAGGATGTCAGTAATGGACCACATAGCCACAAACACAAGAACAGTTTTTACGTCACTTAAACTTAGTCTGCGATGTATTCTTTATGGCCGATCTGGATGTTTACACAACACTTTCCCCTCCTACAGCATTAGGATGTGCCCTGTTGAAACAAATTCATGGGCTCTGAGTCAGGCAGCCGTGGCTTTGACCCTGGGCTTCACCGCTTATCTTAGGACTTACCAACTTGTGTGAGAGTCAGGTTTTTTACTGCAAAGTGGGAATAGCGCCTAAACAGGGTGTCCGCTCACCAATTCCAGCGTCTGTGAAGGGAAGGAGGCGTCCCCACACCTCCGACAACTAACTCTCAGACACCAACTGGGCGTTCTGCGATTCACCTCAATTCTGACCCTGGCCACCTGGTCACAGCATCAGATTCCACAAGTTGAGGACTCAGTCCTATAAGACTGACCCACTCCCATTTCAGAGGCCACTCGGAAACACGAGTTGGCACCTGTGCTTCTGACCTACAGGCCACAGAGAAGAGGTTCCCATGATGCCCTCCTTGGGTTGGATTAATATGACAGAGCAGCTCAGAGAACTCAGAGAAACACTTGACTTACTAGAGCACTGGTTTATTATAGAAGGAAATAACGCAGGCATAGCTAGACCAAAGGGATGCATTGAGGGAGGGAAGGGAAAGCGAGGGGCGCCTCCGTGCCCTCGAGGAGTGCGTCATCCTCCACGACTCCCGTGATCACCAACCCAGAAGCTCTCTGAATCTTGTCCTTTTGGGTTTTATGGAGGCCTCATTACTTAAGCATGGTGGATTAAATCATTAGCCGCTGGCAACTGAACCCAAACTCTGCCCCTCTACCCTCCCCGGATATGGCTGGGGAGGGAGGAAGAGGGGACAAAGGTTCTAACCCTCTAATCACAGGGTTGGTTCTCCTGGCCACCAGCCCCCATCCTGAGGTTACTCAGGGTCCTTCCAAAAGTCGCCTCATTAACATAACAAAAGAAGACACCTTTATCACGCTCATCACAGGGAATTCCAAGGGTTTTAGGAACTGTGAGCCAGAAAACTTGAGCGAAGACCAAATATTGATGAGAACTATGCTTTGGTCGCCTGAATGACCAGATATATATTTCTTATACACAATATTACAGTACCTGGTTTACTGGGTTCTTATGGATTAAATAAAATAACACAAGATTTTTCAAGCCAAGTCTCTGACCAATACATATCCGGTAGGGATTGGACACTTTTATGTTATTTTATTGAATCTGATGAGCTCATATTGGTCAACCAACCAGGACTGTGGCCACTGGAGGAACTTTGTACCCAGTGTCAGCAGCAGTTAGATGCAACAGGCCAGTTGGCAGAAGGCACCGATGGGTGGGCACACTACACTAAGAATCTCTCCTTGATATGAAGACCTGTGTTCATGGGTGGGCGGAGCCAAGGACTATTTTAGATACTATTTGCATGATACTTTCTGCCACTTGATAGTTTCTCTTCTTTTGGGTTTGGCCTGAGAAACTAAAAGTTGAATCAAAGAGTTGGGGGTGGGGGGGAATGAGTTTCCTAAGTTTGACACACTGCATTTCAGCACGAAAAAAAGTCCCATTTATCAAATTGTCTCATTGGGATAATTTTAGTTTCCTAGGATGAGTTAGCTGGCACAAGAAATACACCACCAGCTGCATTGTTTTCACTGGTGTTCATCATAGAGTAGCAGAAAAGCCACCTGTCTGATTGCTCAGCTCAGCTGCCCTTGACTTGAGCAAGAAAAAGCATAATGCAGAAAAGGAAGCTGGCTTTGCAGAAGCCATTAAAATGACAACCATCAATCATTCGAGCTTCTGAGCCAACCCGTTTAAAAACAAGACAACAACAAAAAGAGCTTCTCCGTATAAGATGGGATCTCTGATTGTATGTTTGGAATTTGATTAGCTTAAGGGAAAAAAAATAATTTTACAATTCTTCGAAACTCAACCAAGATGCCAATATGCTTCTTATTTTTTAAATGGAATATATTCCATTAGAATATAAGCTCAAAAAGAATAGAGGTCATGCTTGTTCTGTTCCTTCTCTATCTTCAGTAACTAGAACAATACCTAACAAGCGCCCACTGATATACATTGTATAAATAAATCAGATAATTTTTCTTCTCCAAAAAGCTTATACTAAAGAGTGACCTTTTATTACCCGAATGCTATAATACAAATGACTGAATTTTAAAAGGAAAATAGCAAGGCCTAATCCAGTAATAAATAGAATATAGCCAGTAATCTCATACATTACTATGATAGTAAATGAAGGGGCAATAAATATGGCATTATGTCAACAGAGCCTTTTAAAAGGCTTCTCCCTAGTAGACTCACTTGTACTAATATATCCTAAAAGGATAATCCTAACTTTTGGGGGAAAATTGTCATATATAATTTTCATGGTTTCATGTATAAAGAGCTTTTACTTTATACAGAACTAACACAAGCTTAAAAAGCCAACAATGGAAATTAACATATGTAATACTGTACAACTATTAAAATGAAGTGGTCATAATTGTACTATCCCAGGACTTTGAAATTCCGTATCTTAGATGAAAACCAGTAACCCAAGTCTATGATTATTTCTTCATTAACTGATACGGACAGAAGGACAATGGACATGGTAGTAAATATTAGGCAGTGTCTTAATTGCCTTCCTAGGCAAAATGAAGCTGGGTTACTATTCCACGTCTCAGGTCTCAAAAGTTGAAACTGGGTATGTGAATAAGAGCAGGACTGATCCTTGGGTGGCGAACTTCAGAATCAATAAATGTCCAAAAAGTATTCACGGAGGAAAACAGAGTTGGACAAATCCTTAGTGCTATGATCAGGGAAGAGAAGAGAAAGTCATATCTCAGACAAGAAGTTAGCAGCTAGAGACAAGAGGAGACATTGGGAATAAGGTCGGTATACTTATCTGAGAATGTGCCCTGGGGGTACAGCAAGAGTCAAGAGAATTAAGTCACTCAGGTGTGCTGAGCACAGAG
This sequence comes from Pteropus vampyrus, assembly GCF_000151845.1. Lineage (NCBI taxonomy): Eukaryota > Metazoa > Chordata > Mammalia > Chiroptera > Pteropodidae > Pteropus > Pteropus vampyrus. Next base: position 1,185,979 of record NW_011889005.1, read on the forward strand.
TTCAAGGGGAAAGCTTTCCTCCTTCCTTTTCACTCTGCCTCTCATTCCACAAGGCTTAAGTCGGGAACTCTTCAGACACCGGGTGTACGTTGATAGAAAAATAAATAAATAAATAAAGACAGACGCCAACCCGGTCTTCTTCCTCACAGAGCTTAATTCCTCTTACAGCAGGAAGATGTCTATTCATATCTAGTGCCTCGAGGAAAGAGCGAGTGAAAGCATCCTGGGGAGATCCACAGCTCAAGCTGATGAGGAGGGAAAGAACCCGGGGTTCAGTCGAATAACGGTTTGGGGAAATAAATCATGTTACAGGAAAAAAAAGTCCTTGTAAGTTTGCAAGTTTATGCTGACACTCAGTTCCCAAACAGTTCGCTACCAATTCGGTGGCCTCAGTTTTCCTATATGGCTGTTTTTGTTAGCAAAGACTCTGAATTTCACTGGAGGACAATGCACACCTTATGGATCAGCATCACGCCCTACACTGAGCTGTGCGTAGCAGAGCGCACGCGACCTCACATGATTTGAACCATGCCGATGACGATGGTGACCGTTAAGGACTGTGAGAATGACCTGTACTTCATGAGTTTTTACTTACACTTTACGGTGCATTAAGAAACTTCTATTGTGAGTCCTGATTATATATGAGGGACGATAAATAACTTTTCTAGTTATAATAGTACCTTACTTTGCTGGTACTTTCCCCTTTAGAGAGTGGTTTGAGTTGACTGGAGTGTCATGATAATTACATAAATACCCTTTAGTTAGTATCTAAGGAGGATCCGTCTGACGGGGTGGCAAGGCAGATGATCCAGGATGGCAGTCTGCAATTTGCATCGTAATCCTGTCGCGTTTTGGGGCAGTCACTCTCCAGCAGGAAGTCAGTGACTGAGGAAGAAAGGCTCTGTCCAGGTGGACATCAGACTTTGGTGAGGACACTAGCGAGTGGGTTATGGGAGTTACACTTCCGGTGGAAAACTTGAGAGCTCTGTAGAAAAATGTACCCAGAATGCATCATACATCATAGGGTCAAGGAGAGGATGACTATTAAACGCCGACACCCTGATGGCTCAGTGACGCTGTGTACATGAGAAACTCGGGAGTGACAAGCGAGCCTGGTTCCGGGTCCCAGACCCTGCAGGTCTGGCCCAGTAATTGGGTGAGGATAATTCTAGGGGTAAATAGCATCAGATGATTCATGTGAGAGGGGCCAAGGTCAGCAGAGCGTGATGGTAAGCCATCTTCTGTGATTAATTATGTGCCGACTTGGCACCAAGAGACTACAAACGCAACGGATGTTAATGAAAAATATTAACCATCTTAGAGAAGAGAGATTTTCTCTCTCATTCGCTTTTTCTCCGTCCATACAATGATTCCACTTTTACGACACTCCACTTCGAGAAACTGTCCTAACTGAAGAAAGGAGAAATGATTAAAGTTGTTTCTGTATTAAACATCGATGTCCTGCTCAAAAATAAACGACCATGTCAGCTTATGTCACTCCTTGTAATTTATAGCGACAGCCACCTTGTCGATTATATTAGAGAGAATTGCAGTGTACCAACTGGGACAGATGTAACCGGCCTCGACACACTAAGGATTGTAAGAACATGCTCTGAGTGCTGTAGCATACACCGTTTGCAAAATGGACTGTCACATTCTCGTGTATTCGTAACATGTATGCTACCTGGATCAGATAGGCTACATTTACGGCGGACTAATCATTACAAATAGTTGATAGATTTAATGGCTGAGAAAGTCCTCAATGCCTCTTCTTTCAAGACACAGTTTCAGAGATAAAATCTTGCCACTCATTATAGCACCAGGCACTGGAGGCCCGGTTTTGGGTGATTGAAGATGTTTATGGCCACTGCTTGGTTGTCTGTGTTAATGACAACCCTCCTGCCTCTTAATGTCTCAGCAGTTTTTCTTTTATGAGGTGCTTGGATAATGTTCTAATTGTTAATGCCAATTACGCCAGGACAACGTTGCCGATTTTCCCTTTCTTACTGGGAGAGCAATCTGGCTCATTTGTGAACAGACTTTATGCATAGAAAAGGTACCGCTGAAACCTGGGGAGACAACAGGACTTGGCATTTGAGAAAGGTGTGAGTGTGGCTGATTCTTCTGCGTAATGGCTGTATGATCTTGGGCAGCTGCTCACCTCCCTTAAGGCTCATTTTATCTACCTGAAGGCTGGTGATAGTCCTGTTGTTTCCTATGGCATTATCTGTGAGCCATCCTTTCCCTGGTCTTCGACCTGTCGGTATTTCAACAGCGTTCATGATGTGGATGGCATAGGTCTTCATAATATCACATGTCACATCTTTGGGAAGAAAGCTAGGTTTATTTTCTACTGAAACAAAACCCATTTTCTTATTATTGGTATTCCTGACTTTAGAGACTATAGCTTTGTTTCTGGACCCTTGCTCTTGGCAAATTGCACAAATTCTACTGCTTCTGGCATGGCTAGACAACCCTATTACTCTCTGAACTCCCCGAATATGGACAAACTCATCAGCTCAGATTAGTCACACGATTCCAAATCCCAAACCGCTCCTCCCACCCTCCTTCTTTCCACATCCCAAACGAAGTGGATTTAATCATCCTAACGGTTAAAACAATCATTATTAAAGCACTCGGAAGACAAAAGGCCAGGCCCATAGCACAGAGGTGGGGAGAGATAATCAGCAATTCGACGATAATTTGTAAAACCTCCTATGTAAAGAGATTTTGTTTATATTTGTATGTGTTTCACAAATTTAAAATAGATTTACCGATTTAAGTAAATTCCTTGGAAGACGCAAGCCATGGCTCCTCCCTTGATGCAAGGTAGAAAGGTAAGAGAGGGAAGAAGTAAATGGTGACTACTATAAGGAATTTCAGGCGCAGAAGGAGAACACAGCTTGTCCAAAGTGCCTCAGCTACACAGAGTCACAGCAGGAACTAGAGGTTAATTGTGCAGGCTCTTAATGGACGCCAGGTCTCACCCGTTAGTGAGAGGGATTATCTTAAAGGTGCTGCGGGAATGGCCAAACCATGAGTGCAACCACGTGCTAGCCCAGCTTACCTGCACTTATCTTTGAAATAAGATTAAATCCCACATTCCCGGACTTACTTCTTCCCTATTGTTGCTCTAGTTACATCTCTTAATCCCAGTACAGTTCTTATACCTCCCGTGAGACCAAAATAAACAAAGGAAAATGCTACTGAATATACGACTCAAAATGCTCTCAACTGCAAGCAACAGAAAACGTGACCCAGAGAAGCCCAACCAGTAAAACAATTTGACACATTCACAACAGGATGTCCGAGGAGCTCATTAACACAGCCGCGATCCCAGCTCCTTTCTCTGTGTTTGCTATTCTGTCTTGAGCACTAGTCTCCACCTAAGCCTGGTTCTGAGCATCTTAATTGGGTGACCAAACAACCCAGGTTTCTGGGAAAGACCCAGCCGGTACCTTTTACCCAGGATAATCATTAATAGCTCTCCCTTCTGTTTCAGTGGTGTCCTGGTTTGACAGATGATGAATTACAAGGTCACCTGCATCACATTTTTGCTGCCAGTTACAAATGAGGACACATGGCTTTTTAGATCCAGTGGGAGGAGGGATGCTCTTCCAGAAAAGGGAGACATAACCTGTAGGCCTCCAAAAATCTCTCTTATTTGACCAAATTATGATATAAGGAACGCAATGCTTATTATAATAAAAGAATCCGTCCTGGAGCTGGGATGGAACCCCAAGCTGCACGGGCTACAGCGAAGAGAGGCAGACATGTGGGCAGCACTCGAGTTCTCTTGGGAAAGAGAAAGACGGAATGCAGAGTGAAGCCACCACGAACCAAGCCCTTGACATTGAATCTGCTTCTTACTTTTAATAACTTCTCAAAAGATGAAGTCTCGTGCTATGATGATAGCAAGACTAGAGAGAGCGACACTCGAGCTGTGGACTAGGAAGGACTCAGCGCAGGGAGAGGGTGGCGCCTGTTTTCAGCGTTTCTGCGTGAGGCTCAGGACTGTCGAGCAGTCGCTGCGTAACGCATGCTTGCTTACTGACTAACTGAAGGACCAACGCACTTGTCCTTTCGCTCGGTCTTGGCTCATTTTATCCCAGAGACATAACAAAGTGAATACAAAAACTCCAAGTGAAAAGTACTGATGCCCTCACGCAAAGCGCATTAGTAATCTCTGTTCTATCCAAACCACCCGAGCCTGACCCTTTCCGCACGGGCTCCGAGCATCCCCCAGGTCACAGCGTCACCCCACTGACTGTGTCACTGAGCCTGCCCCACTCTCTTTTCCCTAAGCTTGTGTTTGATTTCAATCATCTTTGTTTCAATCACCTGCAGCAATATTTTTTTTAATTCATTTATCTCTTTGTATTTGTGGTTATATTTTTAAGTTTCTGCATCATTTGATTACATGATACATATTATGTACCACCGTGTTTTGGGAATAATTTAGGCACAAGAGAAACAATAGTAATATTAGGCAAAGTATTAGCTTCATGGAATTTATATTCTGACAGAAGACAGACATTAAATTAACAAACACGTAATACGTTAGAAGGTGATAAGTGGTCTGGGGAAGAAAAAAGGTAAGCCAGACGGGGCGTGTGGAGGACGGCTGGGGACAGGGTCCCTCTGTGATAGGGGTGGTCACGAAACAGTAGCACTTGAGTAGAATCTAAAAGATTCTGTCCGAAGGAAGTGAAGGACCAAGCTATACCGATGTCTGTGGAGCGGGGGAGTCCTGAGGTCCAGGGCTGTGATCTTTCATCTAAATGTCCCCGGCGCCCAGTGCCATTCCTACAAAGAGCACCCCGTAAATGTTCGCAGAATGCATCTAGCTTTCCTAATGACTCCTTACGGCATGGTATGGAAGATTCTGATCCTAGAGATTAGACCGATTTCAGCTCTGCCAGGAGAAAAAGAGGACAAAAAGTCTCCACCTTCTCTTCACACCGGACGCATGACTTACATTCTGGGTTTCCCTGACCTTTATCGCCGCAAACGAAGCCACTGAGGGCACATCGTTAGGCAACGGCTTTCTCTCATGATGCATTCAAAGAACCTCTAAATACGTATGACCCCGTTTCAATTTCTCTGATGCCATTTGCCTGTGTGTTTTGCGGCATGCAGGAAGCATCTGGGAAAGTGACCATCGTGTACTGGCCCAATCACACGACCAATCACATGATGTTCCCATTATAGAGTAAGTAATAAACACTGCTGCGATTTTGTAGTGGCCGCATCAATCTGCCTCGATGATGTTTTTCTAAGACGTTCTCAGAGTCTGCGTTCCAAGGGTGTGGAAAGCCACCTGCCCCGAATCGCCCTTTATTGGATGAGCAGGCAATCTGCACTACTAGGCAAAAGTGATCTTCTAGGAAGTAGAGGATCAAAAAAAAAAAACAAAACCACAGAATGCACCATCGGCTGTCCAAGAGTATTTTTCCTACACTTATTTTTTGAATAAAGAAGTGAATCTCAGCTACTGAGCTCCAGGATAACAATCAAAATCATTTTCATTGTGTGGGATAGTATTTTCATGAAATATATTTTTCTATCATTTCATTATTAGTCTTTTTGTATCTTTGTATTTTACATACCTTTTCTAAAAAACAAGTAATTGAATTCCATTTTTGTGGTGGTTGTTCTTGTGCTAACTTGGCAACCTTTGTATTTTGGAATGGGGCATTTAATCTTCAGATTTAAAATGATTATGTAAATATTTCAATTTCGACTTGTCAACGTCTTTTGTACTTTTTATGTGTCCAATATGTTCCCCGATTCGTTACCCCCTTTTCTCCTTTGTGTTCATATTTTCTTTCTTTCTCATTCGACTTTTCCCCCTAGGAGTGTTAAGTAACACACTATTTGGAGTATTTTAGTGTCGCCTAAGAAAGTACAAAGGCAGAGCTAATTTGGCACAATCACACCCTCCCCAAACCACACAAACTTGAGAATGCGTTTTCATTTCCGCTCCTTCAGCATTATACTCTGTTATTTAATTCCATTTTATTTACTTTAATTTCACAGATGTTCTCATCTTATACCGTGAAATCGTTGGATGATCTGTGGGCATCTTTTGTCATCCCCGCCCCTACTTTCTGCCTCCCTCACTTGGGCTAAATCTAGAAGCCATAACATGAGTTTCCTGGGCAAGGGTGCAGTTTGAATTCTAGCACTGAGAGGCACTGACGTAGCTTTGGAAGGCATGCAAGAGGCAGGCGCCATTATTGCGCCGGCAGGGTAATGAAGCTGGTCGTGGAGAGGGTTTTCAGGGAACTTCTCACAAGTCGTCCCTCTGCTGCTGAAGAGACTGGCAGTGGTGTCCCACAGCTTCTGGTATTTACGACTTGCTAATCGCTGAAAAGCAGCTCTCACTGATGTTCACTAGTCCAGCCCTTTTAAAGTTTTCATAAGTCCCTGTTTCTCTTGATTTAAATTACATGCTTTTTGAAATACTTCAAGTGCTTTCTCTTCTTCAGTATACCTCGACTCAAAGTATTTAGAATGGAAATTTGTTCTGTGAAACATATTTTCATCTGTGGGAATCTGTGGTAGGTTATTTGTCTTAGTTAAATATAAAATAATAAACACGTCAATGGGTAATGGGATCCCTGTAACCATGAGTTAAGTTGTTACCTCTACTTGCCTGGGCACTACAGACAAACCTTTGGGACATCAGGCTATGGCTGAAATACAACAATATGGAAAAAATAAGGGCTATAAGCCTGTGAGATAGAATTCTAGCCTGGATTATGCTGGAGGATTTATAGAAAGTAAACGAGTAAACAACAAATTTAGGGCGTCAACACCTTTCCCCGAGGCACAGGCGGAGATTCTGAGAGCTTCTGAGATGTCCTAACAGACTCTCCTGACAGAGTCAGCATTTCTGAAGTCGGATCCTGTGATACCTCAGTGTGTCTCCCCAGACGCAAGTGCTGAACAAAGATGCCAGCACAGAGCGGTTTGTTTGGGCTGTGACTTCAGGGAACACCAGGGGGGAAATGGGACGTGAGAGAGGGAGGGAAAAGCAGCCAGCAAGAATGTGCCACTGAGTAAGTCACTGCCGCGGGGGCCTGGGGCGGCAATCCGCTGGAAAATTCCCAGCATCAGTGCAGAACGTGCAACGCGGCCACCCCTTCACCCCCCGCCACCGTCAGCACTCAGGTGTGCTCACAGATCAGCACCAGTGTCCTCAAGACACCCCTACACTCGGCACTCCAGACCCGCAACCAGAGCCCCATCCTGCGAACGCCTGATGGCATCAGCATGTTGTTCACGGAGTTTTACTAACAGGACATTCTTTGTTCTTTGTTCCTTCTTGCAAACCCAACAACCCATCTGAAACGTCTCCCCAAATACATCCTTTAGCATCCCCTTCAGTATATGTCTGCTAATAACATGAAAGGAAAAAAAAAAATGAGATTTTTGTTCATCTGAAAACTTGGCACTTTTGCTTTCATTTACAAAAATATATTTGGGGAAGGGGGAAGTAGACAGGGTGAAAGGGGTCAAATATGTGGTGACAGAAAGAAATCTAACTATGTAAATATATATATGCCTTACTGTTAAAATGTACCGCTGAAACGTATCAGATTTTATTAAGAGTGTCACCATATAAAATAAGTTGTAATTAAAAAATACATACGTATATATATATTTGGCTTTCACTTTAAAAACACGTTTTCTCTACATGTATAATTATTTCATTCTACCGAAAATATCATTTTGTCTTTAATTCTGCTTTCGAAAAGTTAGGTGAGTTTCTAAACGCCACGTTTTACACGCAGACTGTTTTTCCCTCCTCCTCCTTTGACATCTGAAGATGATCTTTTTTGTCGCTGTGTGTTCTAAGTTTCTCTATGAGGGTCTCCATGTAAAGAGCTGAAATGCTACTAATAGACACCCTCCCTCCCCCCAAAAAAACTGTATAGGAAGGACAAGAAGTATTCATAGACCTGTAGTGACGGAAAACATACAACTGCTCATGTTTACACTCCCAAGGGTTGAGAGATCACTATGTATCGGTAACAGCATTTTGTGAATGAATTACTAGTTGAATGTAGCTGAGCTGAGTTGGGTGGGACTGGAGAGCTGGGCGTTGAGTCAGGCACGTGCTTAATGCTGTGACAGATGCAGAAATGAGAGAGAGGCAGTCCCTGGACGTGCTGTCTTAAATTCTCTGGCTTGTCTGTACTTATGGAAAGCTTTATGCTGGATCCTGACTTGTAAGGGAGATAATCCCAGCACTGAGAATCGAGCTGGATCATTCTGTGCCGGGATCTGAACAAATGAAAAAATAATGATCCCCTGTTCCAGAGAGCAATTTTGTGTTTTAATGATTACGTACAAAATGTTCTGATGTGGAAGCTCATACAGTTATAGCTACATATTTGCTAAAATAAAAAATGCACCACTGAGACTGATGTACAAATAATGGCCAGTTTAGTGAAATCTTCAAGAAGAAAAAAAAAATAGTAGAATCACACTATCCTTTAATAATCCATGTATATTAAATCATGGTAAAGAAAGAAATAATGCACTATTTACATCAAAATTTTAAAAAAACAGGACGGTCAGGCTAAGGAGGTTTCTGAAATAAATGAAGCATGTCTTTCAGTTATATTTTAGGAAAAATGTTTGGAAATAAATCCTTTCAAAGTGACTGGGGCTGCAAATCCTTCCCCACGATAAACTGCACCGATCGTATTTAGAGCAACGCCAAGTTGTTCTAAACGCAGCAATGGCAAAATGTTGTAGTCCGAAGGAAAAATGTCCTTGGTCTCCAATAGAGTCAATTGCTTTGAATCACTGTCCTGTCATTGCCTCATTATGTAATCATAAGCCAGGCCCTTGTCTTTGAAATTGCCTTCTGGTTCTGTTTTGGTTTATAAAATGGAGACCGTAGAGCTAAGTAAGCCTATTATAAGAATCCAACGAGGTACAGAAAAAGACAGAATCTCTGGACAGTGCTCCCACCTGGGAGGCAGGAGCGAACGCACTTGGGCCGTCTGTGCTGGAAACGCACGAAGGCCGAGTGCACGACGTTCCGAAGTAAATACGGTCTTTTCACGGTAATGAGTGGAATTTCATTGGACAAAACTGTAAAGAGTTGTAAAAGCAATAACTGTCATTATCATAGTCACTATGTATTATGAATGTGTGGATTCGTAAAATGTTTTCTCTCTCTTTTTAAATAATCACCTCTGTCAATGTGCCCATTCGACTTCCTTTATCCTTCGAGATTGACGATGGGTCTCCTTGATCATCAGGCACTGATGCTCTTAAAATGACCGCCAGCATGGCCCTACGGTTATCTGTCACCTGTTTCAATTACTGAGCGCTGCATTAAGACCCGACACTGTGAGCGCGACGCCATCAGAAGAAGAAAGGAAATGAGTTGGGAGAAGTAATAAATCTTGAAAACAATCTTCTAGAATGGATTCGAGCTGACATTTGAGGGGAGAAGGGAGGACTGGGGAATGAACAAACGGGAGCGCGGTTGACAATTCGGGGGAAGGCAAATTAGATGTCACACTGTGAGAGGTTTGGAGAATTGGTTATTAGGTCTCTGCATCCTGACAGAGATAAATACGTGAAGAGATCATAAGAAGAATGTTTGCTAAGAGCGAGAATAATCTGTCCACAGTGAAGTCTCAAAAACTAGATACCTGAAGAAAAGAAGCTTTGGCCGTAACATTGGTTTCTTCTTTTAGAAAGGAAGAGGCGAACAACTTTAATTTTCTTAGAAAGGAAAGAAAAATATGACTGAAGAACAATTATGTTTCTGTCCGTGGCACACGGAAGAGATTCAAGTATTTTGCTGAGGCAATGATTTCAAGTGCGAGTGTTTCTGTAACCTAGGACAACCAGTGTCTCCTGATTGCAAAGTACTAGTCAGCTCAAATCTGGACAGCCCCATGTGTACGTGGAACCTTGTAGAATGCCTGTCCCATGTAACAAGACCCTGTACCCTACTATCCAGACAGTCGGGAAGGCTTTCTTTAAAAGCATCCTGTTCATTCAACTCAACCTGCAATCATAGAAGTTATGTAGGTACGTCTACTTATTCATTCATCAATTCACTCAATGTTTATGGAGACAAGGACATTGTGTTAGATGTTTAGAATACAGCAGTTAACAAGGACACGGAGCCTCAGTCTGTTTGGAGCGCCTCTCCCAGCTTGGGGAGGCATCTAGTTTACACACGAGCTAACGAATAAAATAAGCTTAGGGGGTGAAGAAAACAGAAGAGCATGATCGACTGTCAGTGTCTGTTACTCGCATGGTCGAGGAAAACCACCTGGAAAGCTAATGTTTCAGTGGAGACCTGAATAACACGACGGAAAGGGACGTGAAACTATCTGGAAGTGGAAGGGGAAGAGAAAGGAATGGGAAGAAGGAAAAACTCAAAAAGAACAGCTCTCGACACGACGTGGACACAGCAGGGGAGGGTCGGAGCGGTGAGGGGCGGGGGAGGCCGAGCCTGCAGGGCTGTGCCCCTCAGGGAATCGAGCACTTTTCTGTACCCCCCACTGCCGAACCTGACCCTCTTCACCTCTGCTTCCTTACCTGTCACTTCCCGGAACGCCATCATGACCGGGGCAGGGGTGTCACTCCTGTTACCGTGAGGACCCTGAGTATAAACGAGGACACCGTGCGCAGGGGACGGCGTTACTTCTCAGCCTGGACGAGCGCCTTCTGCTTTGCCGGGTCCGCCACATGTGTAACTTGAGTAAGTCCTTGTAGCGGTCACAAACACGCACTTTCCTGTGTCGAGAATGTCCTTTTTCCCTCCTCAAACTGCCATGCTTTTTCGCCAATTTGTACATTCTTTCCTGACACCATCGCTGACCCAAATCGCTCTCACCCCGTGTTCCCTTCACAGCCTTTGGTAGAACGTGTATTATGTCGCATGACCATCGTTATGCTCCCTGCCCCTCTCTGGACTACACATAAACTCAAAGCAGTGACTCTGTCTTTTTATCTCCGGTGACTATTGCAGTATCTATTAGATGATTCTGAACAGACAACAAAGGAAGCGTTTGATGAGAGTTTTTTTTTCCTATTTCAGTTTCCTTAAACCATGTTCTCACCCCGGTTTGTCTAACATTTCCCGAGGGCTCCTCTCCATTATCTTCCTAAGTAGCTGCTCTAAGACACTAATGTTTGCTAAGGTGTCAATGTTTCTAATGACTTCATACAAAAGCCCAGGAACTAACACAGCGGAGCCTTCCTGGGACTGTTTTCATGGGGTGACCTAGATTCCAGGCTCTGGGGAAGACAGAGCGATGACATCACTTGTTGCCACTTGTCTAATTTCCCCTTAATGCAAAAGAGATTTTATACCCATTCAATCACATGTTTATTGAGACGATACAAAGAACAAGGCAGTGGGTTAGGGCCTAGGGTTAAGGGCGACCCTGCGCGACACAGCCTTCCCCACTAAATGATGTCAAGGAAAGACACAATCACAAAACGCCCTCTAAGGAAGCAGTAAGACGGAGTGTTTAGAAGAGGCTGGTATTTCTATATTAAAGGGCTGGGGAAGATTTACTAGAGAATGTTGGCACTTGAATCTGGCCTACCTGTCGCGAAGTAGGTGGCTCATTAAATATCAGAAGAAGGTTTGCTTGACTATCTACAGAGAGTCCTAAAAAATGAGATACTAGATGTGAACACGTGTCTGTGAGTGCATACCGGTATTTGAGACAGACAGCTACTGGTTTCAATGAGCTGGTTTCAGTCGATTCAAACCCCACATCACTAGCCCTGCCAATGTGGTCAATGTGTTTAACACCCCTGACCCTTAGTGACAGCCTCCGGAAAAATATCAGTGAGAAACAGCAGTTATTTGTGGGGCTGTTATCAGCCTCAAGTGAGATGACACAGGCAAAGCACTTGGAACGATGCCTGGACGATGGCCTTTTCGACACATTGTGTTCTTTGTCGCTACGGCTGTCGTCCCTAATACTATAATGGAGCTAAGGTAGAATTATTGTTGAAAGTGATAAATTATATATGGAAGAATTCAAAATTCTTAATGTTACACATGGGGAAACTGAGGCCACTGAGACCGACATTCTCTGACCTATGATCACGAGGTATTTAGAGCAGAGTTGGGGCACAGGTGCCCATCGCCTGTGCCTCTAGCGGTCTCTGTGCCCACAGAGCCGCCTCCTGCTTCCCCTTCCCATGCTGCTAGCCACCTTCTCCACTCACCCTGAACACATTGCTCAAAGCGTGGGGGATTCACCCGTTATTGACCTCTATCTCCCCTAGATTACCAACCGAGGAGCAGAGGCCAGAGCATCGACAGACAGCTCATCTAGCAATTAGTCGGGGGAGACGAGGGGGATAAAATCTGTGGCGCATTGGAGAAGCAGTTTTACTTCATCGGGGGATAAAATCTGTGACACATTGGAGAAGCAGTTTTACTTCATCCTCTATGACTCATCGCCCACTCATCGCGCATCCTCCAAGAGGAGAGCTGAGACATAATAAATAGAAACGCGCCACAGGCAATAGTTGGCTGGTCTTGGTAATGTTGACCTTAGAGATAAAGAATACAGGCAATATTATTTCTTTGAGATAAGGAGGTATTCAGAAAATTTCTGATGCAGAGTGACTGACAGACCCCAGTCCCACCCCTCTCAAACTATTTTCCTGAAAAGACCAAAGGGCAGAAACTACTGAGAGAACAGATGTGTCTAAATACGTCTGGACGACAGGAAGCTATGCCGGGAACCTGGGCATTTCATCAAAGAGGAGAATGTTGAGGAGATTTAAACAAAAAAGGATTATTTGTGACTTACGAAAATCATCCTGGATGCAAGATGGAGGATGTGTTAGAGGCTGACAAGACTAGAGACAGAATCCCAGGTGGGCGGCTAGTGCAGGTATCCAGACAACAGATGGTGAGCACTTATAGGGAACTGTCCTTAACACTGAGAGGGACGAGTAAGCGGCAGACAGAGAAGACAGTGGGTGGATGGCTGAATTCAGAGGTGTGGGAATAATTAAATCAAACTGGAAAAGAGTCGTATTGGGTTGAACTATTAGAATGGAAAGGTTGGAGAAGACAGGATTTTAAGAATAAAAGTACAGCGGCGATGTTCTGGTAACCAGCTTTTCAGGAAAAATAAAAAACCTATTTATCCTAAAGAATGTGGAATAATTCACATATAATAAAATGTATATCGATACATGTCATAAATTCCACACATCTTAAATCAATCCCATAACTTCAGCATGACCTAGTATTTCTTGCAAAATCTACCATAAGTTTTTAGCTTTTCATGGCCAAGACAGTGTCACAGAACCAAACATGAATAAATGTTTGCTATCCCTTAAACAAATAAGTTGCTCACAGCATTGACAAAAGAATATGGTTCCAACATAAATGTTGGGCAACGTTTTCATTTCCAGTAACAAGAAAAATGAAAGCGAAACAACGAAAGTATGTGTCACAATTTCACCTGTTAACGGTGCGAGCAGCCTCTCCGCTGACTCGAGTCGTCGAATCCTGGATGAACACTTCCTTAGCATTCTGTGCCGCTCGCCATGCGATGGGTACCAACGTGCAACACAGATCTAATCTGCACGATTCACATGCTGTCCAGCTCTTTCTTAATCAACACATTAAACCAAGCTCTGATTTGCAGCATTTTCCAGTTTCTGTGGTGTAAATACACCCACCATGGCTTATTTCAAGCTACCAATACGACACCACCGAATGCGGAGCTGGTGCAGCATGCACGGTCCCAGAGTACTTCCTCCACAGATACTCAAAGGTATAGATGATACTGAAATGCAATAAAATACTTAGGAAGGGGTAAGTTTCCATGTCAATCTCTGGTTTTAACGCAACACGTTACATTTTCTGTAATTGTAAGGGTCCATAATGTAATTTTAAATAATGGCTGTTTAACAACCAGCTTGCAAAATTCCAGATAGTCAATTTAATAACTGGCTTTCATGAGCCAGTAAGATGGCTCCAGTAAACTACTCAATGAGAGAAAGATCAATGCCGGAAGTAATATAGAGTCACCAGCTAAAGTCAGATTTGAGGCAGTGTTACAAATGTTAATTTTCTGTGTGTGTGTGTGTGTGTGTGTGTGTGTGTGTGTGTGCGCGCGCGCGCGCACACGCATGTGCTGGAGGATGGGTGAGTTCTGAAAACATAAAGATTTTTCCTGAACTAATCTTATGCTATTCTCTGGCTATTTTGGTCTATGATTGTTTTGCTCTGTCGGACTCTGCCTGGTTTCCTGAACTTGACCATTGTTTCCAGCTCTTAAAAATCTACCACGGGAATGATCCTCCTTCACACACAAGACAGGAAGCTGTAATCAAAGAAGAATGTGAAGGTGATTCTTAGGACCATTCGACATCGACACTGTTTCTTACAAATCATGCAAACTGATGGGCAGTTTACCCGCCTTTGTGCTCATATCTGACGGGCTCTCTTTTGAACTCCCAAATCCGGGCATGTGTCAGTGCTAGGAAAATTTATTTTCTAAACCGGTTTATTCCTTCTATTATTATTATTATTATTGCTTTTCCAAGGAGGCAAATGTTGGACAATAAATTGCAATGAACTCTTATTATCGACTTTAAATACAGGAGTAAATGACTCTCAAGGTCAGTGGAAGGTCATTTTGTCCTCATGAGCATTGCCGGCATCTTGATTCAATTCTGCCCATGAAGCTTACCCCTGTGTGCTCTGGCTCCCCACAGCCTCTTGGGAAAGAATGAGCCACTGAGGAGAGTTTAATGACCCTGACAGCTCTCCATGGCTCTCGTGTGCCTTTGACAGTCGGGTGCAGAAAGCTCCCCCGGGGCCATTAGGACAGTGAGATCTGAGAGTCGAAAGGCAGCTCTGCCTGGAGAGTATCTAATAGAACTTTCTTGTTTCTCCCGTGGAGTCACTAAGATTCCCAGATGAGCACTAACACTCCCAGAGGCGAGTTTGCAGAGCTGGAACCAGAACCTAGTCTGCGTCTCCGCCCAGGGAGGCTTCCTCATCACACAGGTGCCTTCTAGACACCATAAGAGACGGCGCAGTGTGCCATGCAGACATTGCTGTCAGACTCCAATGCCATGGTATCTCAGAAGGAAGTTTGCAGAGGAGAAATACTCATTGAAATGTTAACATAAATATTAACATAAACTGGGACTCTACTAGAGAAGACTGAAACGGGCCTTGAATAATTAGGAGAGAATCTTTATCTCAAGCACAGTATCTGCAGTGTCAAAGCAGCTGCATCTAGATGCATAGTATAGTGGCCTTCAGTCGCAATAATTGATATTACCCTTCTGTAACCATGCGGTTCATAATTTTTACCCGATTTGCAGAATAAAAAAAAATAAGGCTTAGAGAAATGAACAATTTGGGGGAAAAAAACCATTCCTCTATTACATAAAGAAAACAGGTTTGTACCAAGATTTTACGAAATTAAGTGTTCATTCTACTGGGACAATCCTAAACACTAAAGGACATGTAGCAGTGTACACTGCTGAACAGGGCTGACTATCAAGGGTAACCTATATAGGGTGAATGCATAGGTCTTAAGTTTATAGTTTGAGTTTTCCAAAACGCATGCACCATGTAACCAAACTCTCAGTGAGATGTAGAATAATTCCTTCCCTTCAGAAGGATGCTCGCCACTCCTTTGAGTTAAATCTCAATCCTTTCCCTCCCTTAGTTTTTACATGCATGCCGTTAACCTGGTGGATTCTCTTGATTGCTTTTTGAAAGTTAAACCGCGCCGGCTTGAACACCATCTAGGCCGGCTACATCATTCCTGCTCATATATTGTTGAATTTGATTTACTAATATTTCGCTTGGGGTACTGGAACCTATATTCTTGAGGGATATTGGCCTGTAATTTTATTTTCTCGAAATGTTTTGTCTGTCTTTGACATTATGGTTATGTTGGTCTTATGAAATGACTTGGGAGACCATTCTTCACCCTCGATTTTCGAGTTTGAGTGAAATTTATGTTATTTCTCTCATAACCGTACTTCATCTGGTTTTTATTCTTTTAGTTTAATCTCTGGCTCTTTATATTTAAAACATATCTCTTGCGAAAGGGAAATAGTAGGTTTTATGTTTTTGTCTAGCCCGACAGTCTCTGTTTTGCAGTTGGAATGTTTAGTTTGTTTACACTGAACGGATGTATTGATATGGTTGGTTTTAAGTCTAGCATATTGTTACTACTTATCAATTTGTTTAATTAGTTTTTGCTCCTCTTTCCTGCCTTATTTTGGATGAATTAAGCACTTATTTGTTTGTTTGTTTGCTTATTCCTTTTATCTCCCCCTTTGTTTTTTTTTATGAATACTGATCTTATAGTTTCCTTTACTTAATGGACATTATATGTATTAACATAGGCAGTGTGAGCTCATTATCATCTGCTATAAATTAATATACCATTTCATGTATGATATAAGGACTTTATAAAAGTACACGCCCATATACATACTTTCCTTCCTTCGTTCTATTCATTTCACACATTTATTTCTATGTACGTAATAGACATTATGATGCGTTGCTTCCATTTTTGTTTTAAAGAAACAACTGTCTTTTAAAGAAACTGAGGAGAGGAAATAAAATTTCACACACTCTCTCTATTTCCAGGGCTCTTCACTCCACTGTCAAATCCGAGTTTCTATCTGGCATCTTTTCCTTTCTGGAAAACTTTGCTGGGTTCTGAGATACTAAAAACAAAAAACGAAACGAAACAAAAGAAACAAAGAAAAGAAAAAAAAAAAAAACCTTCCCTTTTCAATCTCTATTGTTCAGTCTCAAGTCTTTTTAGAAACTTTAAAGATAAAAGTAACTAAAGCTTTAGTTCTAAAAATCAGTCAAATCGTTTTCGGCAATTTTCCACGATTATTTATCGAGGCTCGTGTTGGCACTATCATGCAGCATAAAACCTGACTCTTCACTAGAAAAGCTGAAGATATGGCCAACTGCTTATAAAAACAAGAAGTATTACTAAGAAATGCATTCATGTATTTTTAAGACTGCACTTAAACGTTATGAAAAAAATGGTTACTAATGTTTTAGCTTTACTGTGTGCCTGGCCCTATGCTAAAAATATTAAATACTTTATTTTTATCCTGCATTATAAATATTGTTATCCTCTCTTTTAAAATGAAGGAACTAAGGGTCAAAGAACTTAAATATCTCACTTCAAGTCTTATAGTTTGAAAAGGTCATATCGGAATTTGAACACAAGAATTGACTCTAAGTCAATTCATTTTATCGTGTCCCCAAAATACTAGCAAGAAGTTGTTCCAATGAAAGTTTATTGGGAAAACATTTTATAATTCACATGTGATTCAGTGTGCTAATGACTTAGAGTTAAAAGGCCAGGATTTAAATGCCCTCAGGCAAGCCATTTAGTTTTCTGAGTCAGAGTTTTTTGGAGAGTTATTGAGAATATCAAGTGGCTGGAATAGTGTGGATGTTCCATAGGGATTTTTTTTTAATGACTATAACTATAAATAAATGTAACCTTTGCACTACTGATAATAATATAAGTATAAGGGTTCAATCATAATAATAGGAAAGATGATTGAATTACTATTTTTAAACAAGAATTTTGAAAAAAAATCTTATTTATTTGAAGTAGGGTCTGATAAATTACTAGGACAAGGGATTTTTCCCAATCTACTTTAACGCAAAAATTTTAATCACAATATTAGTTATTTTTGTTAAAATAAATATTGCTTTATCTCTTAGAATAAGTCACTCATGTACAGTGATGTTTGCTACATATGATTATTTGTTCATATTATGCCTCCTGATTCCATAAAATGCAGACACAGTCAACAGTTTCTAAAATGTGATTAGATTTTCTTATAGAATCAAAGAGGCTTTAGCCAAATATAAAATTCGAGACATTAAAAATCAGAAATAAGATAGCTTTGGAGCAGAATGATGTGATTAAGAGAATGATATTTGAAGTCATTGAAAATTTCATATGAATTCTTGACTCTGACACACGATGGATGATCTTGGGTATATTAGTTGACATCTATTTGCCTCAACTTCTTAATCTGTGAAATTAGGTAATGACAGTACCCATGTCACAGTCTTGCTGTAAGAAGGAAGGGAGATAAGGCACACACTGCATTACCACAAACATAGTCTTTGATAGAATATACAAGCAATAAGTTAATAATAGCAATTAGGTAGCATATTTATATTCAACTGCTTTGATTCAGGTCTCCGGTGTGCCACACACTGTGTGACCTTGGATGGATTACTTAATGACACGGTGTTTTCTCATCTACAAAACGGAGATCTCGATACTAATTGCATCAGAGGTGTGCTGGGATGTTTAAATGAGATGATGATAAAGCTAACATTAACTGAAAGTCTGCAGTGTGTGAGACGGGGTTCTCATCCTTTGCATGGAGCGTGCTGTGTTTAAGAGGTAGTAAAGCATGAGGCGAAGAGCATTAGTCGGGGGGCCCTCCCGCCCAGGTTTATTTCTGGGTCCTACCACTCATCGACCAGTGACATCAGCAAGCTGCTTAACCTTTTCGTGCATCCGTCTCACCATATGGAAAAGGGATGATAATAATATCTAGCAAATAATGTCTGACAAATAAGGCTGTCACGAGAATTGGCGAATGATAAGTACTGTTCCTGTTAGCTGCTATTATAATCTTTTCAGAATTAAGTTCTGAGCTTGGAAATTGGCTTCCATTTCATTCTCAGGATTTCCACTCAGACAGCTGCTGAATATTGGACCTGTCGCTTCGGCTTTCTGCAGCTCATTACTCTCCTCCGTCAAAAGCGAATACTAAAACACAACCTGGCCACCGAGGCAGGTGCGACTATAAAAGTGCGAATGCCATTAAGGGGGTCATGACCTTTCACCAAGAAAGACTCTGGCGATCCAAAGGCTCACCCGACATTTTCTGCATTGGGAACCTCATGGTCCCAGACTCGTCCTGGGACTTGTCTAAAGTTCACACGTGGGAACCAGCATTTCCCAAACTTGACATGAGGACTCACGGTTTTCCAAACACTTTTTGGGGAGGATCCTGAAGCAGGGGAGCCACGTGTCAGATTCTCTAACCAAAAAACACTAGGAAAAGACCCGTTATTGAACAAGTCGGAGTCATTACCTGTCGCGCAGAGGAACAACACACATCACGAGGGAATCGTGACGTGTCGCAGTAAGAGAGAGCCAGAAAGGACATATTAATTACGGGGTCTGGACTCTGGGTGGGTGATTTGGGGAAAGACTAAAGGAAGAGAGAGTCTGCTCTAGATTTAATGCTGGCAGAGAGCAGGGGCAATTGCTTGATTGGGTATCTCAACAAATCTCTACTGGGAGGGCAGACAAAACAAAGATGAATCTGTAACTGGGAAAGAAGCAGCAGCCACTAATTTGGGCCTATGGGGGGGTGGCTGTCACTTTGTGGGGGGCATATTGGCATTGCTTTCGCCTGTGCTGACACAAAATCATGAAGTGACCTTACTTTGTCTCACTGGGTCATGATATCAGCGTAACCTCGTCTGAGGCTGGCGCTGTGAGACGCTTCACAGCCGACAGAAGAACACGGCCAGGCGTGGCTCTGAGTTTCCCTTCTCACAGTTTGACTTTGTATTCAGCTGTGTCACCGATGGTGACTAGGACCTTGGGCAAGAACTTTAACCTTTCTGTCACCCGGGCTCCTCACCTACAGGGTAAAGGCTGAATTAGGGCATCTATGTAGGTGACTTGCGATGTCACTAGAACTTCCAGAGGACAGCGGGACCCTACATATAACTGTGTTTTCTGGTGTGTCCCCTGTAAATGTTCCAATAGTTCTTGGATTCCACTGTCTAATTAATGCAATTAAGCGATTGGTTCTGTCCTTTGCCTCCTCACCTGCTCTGAAGAAAACCCTAGAAGACACTTTCGACCCTGCCACCCAGCTGTCCTCCCAGAAGGAAAACAGCCCAAACATAACATCCCTGCCAGCAGGAGGCCCCCTGGGACCTCACTGCACATCTCGGCCTCTCGGCTTGTCCAGTGCTGACGGGTCATGTGTGTTAGCTGCCTCCGTCTGTCTTGCTGTCTGAGAAGGTACAATGCTGTGTAGATCTCCCAGCTGCAGAGGCCTGCAGAGAAGGTGAAGATGGTGACAACCTGGGCCCACTCCGGAATCCTGGGTATCACAGGCTTTCGCTCTCGGGTGTTCAGAATGAGGAGAGCCCATGACCATAGCAGGTAAATGTGCTGTGAAGTTTTACGAACTGGCACACTTCTCTTAGTTCAAGGGTAGGAGGGGAACTGTCAAAATATCACATTTGAACTTTTCTATTCTGTATGCCTAGTCACTGGGAATTCTGAGAAAGAGAAAGCATCGACGCCGCTTTTCAACGGAAAAAGCAGGTGACCGATTCAGGGGAGAAGCCACACGTCCTACGGGCAATGTCGGAACTGACAGGCAAACAGAAAGCCATTTGCAAACTATCAATGAATAATCCCCGGTAAATCAAATGAGCAATAATGTGGGAAAAAAATGACTCAACCATCTATTTTCTCCATAGAAAATTATATTATCAAATCACTGTTAAATGAGGAGACAATAAAAAATATGCAACTAAAGATAATGAGAAAAAGTACTACAGAACTTTGCCAGGCAGTTAGTTAATACAAACATTACGTATTTTTTTATGGATGTTGTGATAATAGGGTCTTATTTATTTATTTTTGAGTGATTTCTTTAATTGTCCTACTTAAATATTCAGTTCTATACCTTATTTTTATTTCGATTTCGTATCTTTTCTTTAAACGAGGCTCCCCTCAAACTTTCGGGACGAAAAGCCCGTATGTACCGCTGGCTTAGCGAGCTCCGACACGGCATTCCTCCCAGCAGAGGATGATTCTCCATCACATGTCTCGCTACATATCTGCTAAATATACTGACATAGAAACGACAGTGGCTGGTAAGCGTCTCCACAGAAGGGGAGGAAAGGAAGAGCATTAACACTCATGTTTAGCCCGGGAACTTTAATCACAAACCGTAGGCTGTGACGGGTGAAGACTGGGATAATGGTATTTGCAAAACACGCCCCCTCTTACCTGTTTCTGCTGGATAATGTCTGCGTTTGTCTGGGTAACTGCGGTAGTCAGTTATCTGTCCCTCTGCTGCTAGTGTCTTTCTGCCGATCCCACGCTTCACACAGCTACCAGAACCTTCTTTGCAAATGCATATCCGACCGGACTTTTTACACCCTCCTGAGGCCTCTACTGGCTCCTACAGTACCTTTGTCCTTTGTGTAGATTATAAAATGATATACTTCTAGGCAGACAGAGTCCCACAGGCACATGGCTTAATAAACATATGAACGCTTTGTACAAAAAAAAAAAAAAATAATAATAATGAAGTGCCAGACTTAGGGCAAAGGCTTAGCTTGGCTTACAGAGCTTGAAAGAAATTTTGGTCTCGGCCGCCCAGGTGATTCATGCATTTAATAAGCTGAAGAGGCATCAGAGACCCACCTGGCCCGCCTAGTTTGCAGGAGGGATGCCAAGCCCCTTAGCATCTTACATAAGACCTTAACTGCCTACCATTGTCTTCTATACTGTGAAATCTAGGCAAATAACACTAACTGCTAGTTTTCTACTGCATCTTGATTTCTCCCTATTTCTTTGCTGTGGCACATGTTTCAAAGCTTGATTTTACAGATCCCCAAGCCCTTCTTGGCTCAGTAATTAATTCCTAACCATCTTTGAGACTCGGCTCAAGCATCTCACTCCCCCAGAAATCTTCACTGTCCGCATTCTGCACGGGGCACCCTTGCCTCTTCTCCAGTGGCATGCTGTATTCAGCCTTACTGTGCTCGGCATATGGTATCGTAATTTGGGGTTGGTTTTGTTACTTCATCAATGACTAGATGTAAACCAGAGACTTTATCCTTGAACTCTCCATCCTCAGCTTCTTCTAGTGTACCTGAAATATCTCCGTATTCACTGTTATCACTATCATCCTCATCACTCTGATTTATCGTGGATGTAGAAAGTGACTTTCCTGCTCACATATGACAAGGACCTTGGCACATTTTCTTACTCCATGCATACTCTTCCCCAGTTGCTCCAAATGCCACTCCATAAGATTTGCAAACTTTAAGAATAATATTGTTAACTGATAGAAGTAATTTTGGTGCCTTTTAATATAGCAAATCTCTAGTGAGCAGTAAAGTCACTGGAGAGCACAAAATATGCAGGCCCGTTTAATCTGACAGTAAGTCCAGAGCTACTTAAACGTGGAGCTGCCCCCGCAAGATCAGAGTCGTGGCCTCTGGGTGTGTACGGCTTGTCCAGTCACGCTGCGTAACCTCACGAGTTCTGAACCCTCCCTCACGGCGAACGCAATGGGTCTCGGTTTCCACAGAGGCCGAGTTCCTGTTCTGCCCCCACCTTGGTGCTCGTGTGGATGAGCAAATAAAAAATATAAAAACGTGGATATGTAAAAATACTTGATAAGTGTGAAAGACAATGCTGTCATTTTTTATTACATAATCATAGTCATTTAGCAATATGGCGACAAATGTCAGTTTGTTCAAGACACTAAATGCCCCTCTCAAAACAGAGCGTGGTCTAGGGCGCGTCGTGTCACAGCGGTATAATTAGTGACATATCCATTAAACGCTTTCATATATACTAAGCTTTTGCTTCCTTTCAAGGGATAGTTTTTGAGGCTCAGTTCTCAAGACCGATGTACGATCATTTGACAAATTGGGAACTCAGACTATGATGCTGACATTAAATGATTGGAAGGAGAGAGGCATCGAGGACCTGGGCACTCCTCCTCTTCAAAGAGGAGGCTTCTTTACTTCTGAACATTACCTGTCTATGCTGAGTACAACAAAAAGCACACAGTAGAAGCTCAATGGGTGTTTCTTAGATTAAATGGGATAGATATTCATCCAAAACACACAGCTTTCCTCTGTGTGTCTGTTATAGGAACATCTTACTAGAGCCAGAGAGAAGACTGGACATTTATTTTAATACTGTGACCAAATTCCTAGGAACAAATTTGTGTCCACTTGCTACTCAAATTTCAATGTGTGCACCTCATGCTCTTCACGCTGATGGGGCTACTAGGTAAGACTTGAAGTCGACATGGATGAGGCCATTCTGTATTCTATTACGCATTCAGAGATTTAGAGGACAGTGGTCTGCAGTGACTTCAGAGAACTTCTCATCACTGGCCGGTATTTTACAGTCCTAGTGTCTCTCTGAAGTCGACCTCGGCCTTTTTCATGGGTTGCCATGGGTGGAGGGAGGGTTTTCTGAAAACCGCTGCTGGATCGCATTCGGTTCCATCTTCCTCGCTACCTTAGCCTCGTTTGCCAGCAGTCCTGAGACTTCACTGGAGTTTTACCAGTGTGTTTCTGTCATGGAATAACTTTTCATTGCATTCAATAGGAAAAAAAACACTTAGAGTCAGGAGGAATCACATAAATGATATGTCCTACGTCAGAAGAAATCACATAAAGGATTTGTCCTGGTCCCTCCATATTAAAAGTACGTAAAACTTGGCCATGTAGAAGTCCATGATTTCTCCCCAATCATTCAGTTAGATGGTAGCAGAGCCGAAGCTAACGGTCACACTTTCTGGTCCCAGTTTGGAGTTCATTTTCTATGATTTATCTTATTCGGGATGCCATGTCCATGTTTTCATGCACTACAGAAATATCCCAAACCTCTGCTTTAAAATAATAAAGTAATTCCCCCAGTACAGAACCACACAGACACACACACAGACACAGACACAGACACAGACACAGACACACACACACACAACTCTAACCTGGGGAGACATCTGTAAGTGCATGTGCTCAGAAACCGTACGACGCAAATCATATGTCACCTCATTTAGTCCGCACGCAGAACAGTTTTTCTGATTTTGTGAATGAGAATAAAATGTTCTGATTTGTGGCTGAATAAGTTATCTTTCCAGCATTATGACTGGTAACGACAGATGCGGTTTCACCGTGAGGCGGATGTCATTGTGTATTCTCAACACGCTCACTCTCTCTCTCTTTTTTTTTTTTTTTTTTATGATTTCTCATATGTCAGTGTGTCCTGGAAAAAAACATTCAGGAATCGTGTGCCTTGTTCGTAAGAGAGAATGTTAAAGAACCCGAGCCCCAGGAGTTGGCTTAGAGAGGAAAAAATTCAGAAACTCAGCCATTATTTTTTCAGTAGCTGCATTAAATGGTTATGAGAGTCATAACCAGGACCAAAGTGTCTACTTTGCAGGGAGACGAATTCCGGCTCCGATTTAGGAGGGATTTCTGTCAGAGCGTCAAGGGAAGGGAATCAGCTTCCAGCACATGGGTTCCCTGTTATGTTGGGTTTTATGCTCTCGTTCTGGGGTGTATTTTCCCACGTGCTCCCTTTCTCTCCTACACAAGCATTTCGATCATTTCTATGCCTAATGTGTGCTGAGCACTATGGCTGCCATTGGGAATAAAGCAAGAACAAAGCCATACTTCGGAATTCTCTGTCTGACGGTGGGTACAGACTCCGAGGTCACTGTAACATATGGTGGCAAATGTAAAGAGAAATATGTACTGAGAAATTCAAGGATGCGTGGAGGACTACACCAGCCCAGGAGAAGACAGGAAATAATACTTCATGGAAGAGTTCAAGTCTGAGCTAAGTCTAAACAGATGCATAAGGACTGTCCAGGTGAAGGAGAAGAGTTGTGGAGGCCACGTGGGCCTTCTGAGCAGAGGACGCGAGCTGGTGTCACAGCAGCTGCACAGGGTACACGGTGGCACGTGAGCCACAGTAGGGAAGAGCCTGCTGACGAGGGGGTTAACGCAGAAGACGACATAGACCCAGACGGCTTTTCCCTATTGTCCTATGAATTTCTTTGCCTTTGCTGATTCTGTTTATTTTCCTTGTGAGTGCCCATGAGCTTCTCGTCAAGACTTTTTGAGTTGAGAGTTAAGTTACACACAAGATATTAAAAAGGATACGAATTTTCCCAAAAGATATAAAGAGAACTGAAGAGGAGAAAAGGAAGCCTCCTCCAAAACGAAAACACGCAACAGGTACGTAGCGCTCCCAAATTATTGATCATCGGCGTCAATGCCGTCGGACAACAGACGGAAGGAACTATTATGTCATTGGAGCATCCGGAATTGCCGTGCGGCATAGTTCCCCACGCTGATGTGGGCTGTTCCACCATCACCGGCCCTGTGGAAGAGTGAAGGACAAGTACAGGTGTCAGCGGCAGGGAGACCTTCGGAAGCTCCGACCTGGGTCAGCTGTTGACCTTGGCTGAGCTGCCCTCTACGCACAGGCAACGTGAGGATTAGATTACTTAACTCTTCTGATCGGGAGAAGATTCAACCAGATTTGTTTTCTGTATTCGGCCCCTGGATGAGTGTTGATTAGCCTCCCTCTACTATATTGTAAATACAAGTATATCCAAGGAGAGTAAGTAGAATTATAAAATACCAGAATCTGGAATTTCCATAGAGAGCATTTCATGGCCTTTAATGCATTTTTTCACCCATGTATCTGTTACTCATTTATTCACTTAATAAATATAAGCAGTCTCCGACGATGAGTTGAGTGTGGCATATGCCCAAAGATAAGACATACCCTTGCACAGAGGAAGTCACAGGGTCATGGAGACACAGACACAGACACAGACTTTTTCAGTCTAGTGTGTTCCGTAATAAAATGAGACACGGTATAGAAAGAAATGAGTGGTTTCCTGTGTCGACGGGTCACCTGTCAGGTTTGGGGCAGGTGGGCTGGATGAACATTACCCTCCATGCAACAGAGGGCAGCCACCATCTCCAGGAATGAAGACTCACACAGCGTGACAAAGCTTAACATAAGGGTGTTAGTGAACAAACAAGAAGAGCTGTGGCCGATCCAGTCATCGTGGCGTGCGCGTTATTAGGTAGAGCAGTCACTGCTAATACTGTCTTTGTTGCTGGGGAATTTAATTACCAGAATGTTCCTGGGGAACATGGATATTGAAGAGAAGAATGTCTGCGGGTGGCACCTGTGCACCAGATGATGTGATGACGCGCTGTATCAGCCTCCCGTTTCATTGTCATAGGAAATCTCTGTGGTGGGTATTAGAATCCTCTTTTTATAAATGTGGATAATGTCTGAAATTTCCCCAAGGTTAAAAGAATTAGTAAAGAATGGAAAAGGGATTTCAAACCTTAGTGGAGTGACTCCAAAAATTTATTCTTTTTGCTAAAAGTGCCATCAAAATGAAACTGTCATAGTGGGTTGATTGGTTTCAAAAGGGCCAGAGTGTTGGCAAGGTCTGCCCACTGAAAGGTGTCTCTTTAAGCTTAAAAAGTTCACCTGGAAAAACAAACACTAACACATGTTCTATGAAACCCCGAAATCCTCATAAAATACCAAAGATCAAGAATACAAGAAGGAGATGAGCGAATGAGGCAGTAATTGCCACGAGCTCTCTGAAACAGTGTATCTCTCAAGTAGCCACTATCCAGAAAAATAGCTACGTGCCAAAGTTACAGCTAAGTTCTCAGCAGCCTTTCCCACGTAGATTCTTACCTGATAGAAGGAGAAAGCGGCTCCACGTCAGCCGCTTTCCGAAACTGATTCATGGAGCCTCAAGTGACAGTCCCTCCACACACCTGGGTCTGCCAGACGCTTTGGTCTTCCCCACTTACTCTTCCCGTGAGCAATCTCACACAGGAATAGTAATGATTTCGGATGCATCAGCTGAGGTTGGAGCTGTGTGCGCACGGCTTAAAGAGCGTGTCGAATGAGGTCTTACAGGGTCAGTGTCTCAGAGGACAGAAGGTCATTGTTTCAACCTCACCCTCAATACAGGTGGAAACACTGAGGTTCTGAGTAGACTTCTGGTTCAGCGAGACCTCGCAGTGCCCAATGGCACTTGATCTCATGGCCATCCAGGCACTAGTGTGTGGGTGTGCGAGTCAGGGAACTTGTGAGAACGTGTGTGTGTGTGTGTGTGTGTGTGTGTGTGTGTGTGAGTGAAGGGTTCACCTCCAGTCCCGGGCTGTCACCAGAAGTTTCCACACACTGTGACAACACGATCGCAGACACACCTGGAGAGATGCACAGCGAGAGAGCGAGACATTCCTAACTCTCCAGAGAACCAGAGAAATCGTCATGGAGCAAAATGATGTCCACTGAGTCTTGAGAAACAGACTATTCAGTGTAGCACCTCTGCGAGACCTCTTCGTGCGAGGGCTGAACGATTCGAAAACCCTGGCTCGATCTGGAAAAGCAGAGGCCAGACGCCCGGCACGGACTCGTCGGGACGGTGCTAAGAAGTTTAAGAGGGAGAAAAGTAGTAAATTCCGTTCGGGGTAAGTTCTAGTACAATGTACACTGTATAAAAATGAATTCTATAAATAAGGCTATCTGGGTACTTAAGGGAAGAAAGCTTAGAAACCTAAGAACAAAAAGTTGTACTTAGCGGGCCACAGCGCGGTGGCCGAATGCAGTCAGGATTTGCAGAAACGGAAGAAGTGAACAAACGGGGTCGTGGGACGTGGGAAGGGCGCAGAGGAATACGAGACACAGAGGGACAAGGAAAGGAGTGTGCTACCTATAAGATTCACGTTTACCAGCGCTCCCGGGGGCACATCCGTGTTTTCATTAGGATTCGTGAAAGCCTCGATTTCGCCTGGCTCCATGAAAGGTTATGATAAAGTTTCACCGGGCGAAATGTCCCGCTGCAATCACGCGCCAGCGCTGGGCTTCGGCGGTGGGAAAGCTCACGCTTCATCTTCTGCATTTGGCCCTGGCACCTGGCTACCTACGGCCCCCCCACCTCGTCAGCGCCCCCTGCCGCTGCCGGAGCAAACTGGCGGGCCGACCCGGGTGCCCCGCCTCGCTCTGCGCTTTCCCGCATGTCTGCTGCCCCGTATGACCCTGCCCCGGATGACCCTGCCCCGTGACCCTGCCCCAACCCCCTTTTCCTTACCCAGCTGGATTCACCCAACCGCTGGATTGTATGGTAGTTTCACTGTTAATTGTCTGAGGACCCTCCATCCTGTTTTCCATGCTGGCTCCCTGATTTACGTTCCCACCAACGGCGCACAAGGGTTTCCCCTTTTTCCCAAATCCTCACGGATTATCTGTCATCTTCCTGATGGCAGCCGTTCAAATAGATTGTGAGGTGATATCTGGGTGTGGTATGGATTTGCATTTCCCTGGTGATTAATGGTAGTGCGCATGCTTCCACGTGCCTGTTGGCTATCTGTATGTCTCCTCTGGGAAAATGTCTACCAGTTCCTCTGCCCACATTTAAATCAGATCGTTTTTTGCTACTGAGTTGTATAAGAACTTTATATATCTTGAATATGTGTTATGTAAATTTTATATATTTATGTGTTTATATATGTTTTTACATGTATATGTAATATACATTATATGTTATATATTTCTATATATGTAATATATGTAAGTCCTCACTTAACATCAGCAATAGATTCTGTGACTTTAAGCAAAATGACATATAATGAAACCAATTGTACTATAGGCTAATTGATAAAAAGAAGAGTTAAGTTACCTATGGCATCTCATTAACATTGTAAGGAAATGACATTGAACAAAAGGATATTATTCGAGGATCCGCTATGTATACATTTACAAAAGATGCCTATACCATATCTAAACTCTTTGATGATCAGGTTTTTGGTTCCTGTCTTCAACTGCTCACTATTCTGACACTCTGTTTTGTGATTTAAAGCAAAGGATCAGCAAAACACACTTCTGAATTATGGAGTGTGAGAACTGTGAAATGGAATCTTAAGACGAGAGTCACTATTTTACAATTCAGGCCCTTTGCCTTTGTCGCTGCCTGATTGGCTTTTTCTCAGCTTCTGACCAATTCTGAGTGTTGGGTGTTTTGTGCTCTGTGGTTTTCTAAAATATCTCTGTGATGGATGAAAGTCCATACAGTGAGACGCACTGTCAGATTCGAGACATTTGTCACCAGGTACTGACACTCATCTCTGCCAAGTTGCTAGGTCTGAATCATGACTTGGCTTCTGACAAAATGTCAGTGTTATCTGTCACCATCTAAGACTTCTGCCACATCAGATTGCCACTTACTTGCCAAGGGTCAGAACCACTGGATAGACAGCAGTTTTCAATGACTCTTTCAAATTTTTCCCCCAGGATAAACTTCACAGCCCAGCTCCACCCACCAGGTAAAAGTGCGAACTTTATTATAAATAAATGCAATTAATGAAAAGATTCGATTCCCCCAATGCTACCTTGGAGAAACCATTAATCTACCTCCTCCCTGATATGGTTTCTAACCACAGAAGCCCTAATCGATATGTCATTCCATTAAATTCTTATGACACAGAATTCCCAGTTTAAGAATGTGACATACATTTCCTCAAGGATTCGGCAAATGACTGGGTCAGTCCAACAAAGGATTTCTATGAGAAACTGAAGTCAACCTCATATGAAAATTCTCACGCAAAAGAAAGGGGATAGGCTGATGGGTCAGATGGCGCGATTTCGAGTACTGCCCATCGGGACCTGATATAGGCTTTCTTGGTTTCCGACTTGTTACAACTTGTACCAAAAATCTGGGATGAGACAGTGAAAAAACAGAAAGGGAAAAGAGAAGTTCTCGTTGGATCGCGATGCATGCAGCAGTCGTCGCAAGGAAATATTATGATGTCTATGATTTGCTTTGAAAATACTGTCCGTGAGGAAGGGACAGATAAAGCAAGGCTGTCAAAATATTGATGACTGTTGGGACCGCATGAAGCAGACCTGGCAATTCACGGTGTTTGGGTTTAGGTTTAGGTCGACTTTGTGTTTAGGTCACTAGTGCACCTGATAGTGTGTTCCAAGGCTTGGAACCAGGTAGGCAAATCGAGGTACGTTTGAGATAGGCAAAGGGAGATGAGGACTCATTCAAGAGGCAGAAATCTTTGTCCAGGAATGGAACAAAACTAGATACAGTGTACAGACAAGCAGAAAGAGCAAGGCATGGCAAACTGACCAAATAAGAAGGAATTCTGATGACTGGCTGGGCTTCTTCCTCTGATGCCTTCTCATCTTGAGGATACGAATCATTATTTCTGACACAGGTCCTTTTACTGAGGTCCTTTCCCAGTTCATCCTTCTCACCCCAAACATCAGCATTTTCTGTTATGTCTGTATTGCCTTTCTCAGTCCTTAGAATATTGTAGGTAATCAACAAACATCTGTTGAATTTAGTAAGTAATGCTACCATCTAGATATAAGCTCTATCCACCTGCAGCAGAAGAGGGTCTGGGGGAAAAGGGCATAAAAGGAAGTGTTGGTTGTTCTTTCCTGCCTCTGATTAGGTTATTGGCAAGAAGGTGCACAAGGGTGTCTAAGAGGCCTTAAGAGGACCGATGCAGCTTTGCAGGTACTGAGGACACTGCTGACAGATCCATTGACTCGTTTATGGCACAAATATTCATAAAAGCTCACTGTGTATTACACACTGTCCTAAATGGCAGGTAAAAAATGGACAACAAAATAGAGAAAGTGCTTGTGATCTCAGCTTCACAGGGGTAGCACATAAATGGTGACTGGACGATTACAGCTCATGACCCATCTCTGCCAGGTAATAACGACCTGTGACCTGGGCTGCATAATTCAATCTCTCTAAGTTCCAGTTGCCTGTTCGTTCTGTTATATGTGGAAATAATGAGAATCCCTACCTTAAAGAGGTATTTTTGTTCTTACGAACACCTTTCAAGGACTTGCCATGTGCCTGCCCGTAACCGACAGTGACAGTTGGGCACACCACCCCGTCCTCCACAATGCTCCTTCCACACTGCACCACAGCCCTGCCCTGTGCTCCCATCAGCCTCCAGGGCAGACGCCACGCCTTACGCATGTTTTCACAGTTGGATTTGTGGTCGATAAAACATATTAGATCCTCAGAATGTGCTTTCTCGAAAAATTCGAGAGAAGACAGCATCTTAAAAATCCGCACGCTTGTTTCAGAGCAACTATGAAATGATGCTCAAGGAAGTTAGTTACTGCTAACGAATGAAGCTGATTAAACCAAGAGAGCAAGCACTGCAAGCTACAACACCCAGGGCGCCACCCCGGGGCAGAACCCGAAAACGACAAACGATGTCTCTTCATATTTGCTTTCAAAACGGCCACCGCAAATGCAGATCATTCTCTCTCCACTAGATCCGGCAGTGAGACTCACTGTTTCAGCAACTGTGCATGCGCTGAGTTAATGCGAACCAAATGCGCTGACGCCAACGCCAGAGCTAAAGATTGAAACCGCGCAAAACCCCAACTGCACACTTAGCTTCTTTTCTTTTTGAATGTGCACACATTTCCCCCTCCTATCCAAGACATATTAATATAACCGGCAAATGAAACAGAGATTTCAACAGCATAATGTAGTCTTCTAAATTCTACTTAGGTAGTAAATCCTTCTAAGCCTATCATGAACAGATCGTTTAAGCCCAAGGGAAAAAGCTTACCTAGAGATAAATTCATAGAATATATGAAGAGATGGAAAGAAGGGTGTGGGAGCTTCTGTCTAGCTTAACTGCTAAAGTCTACAAGTTTACTCAACCTCCCTGAACTTCAGTGTCCCCATCTTTCAAATGAAGTCCACGTCCCTTAAACTTGCCTCCTTGAGGGGAACTCAGGTTAAGCACCTGTTAAGTACGCTTAACGAGTTGGCAAACTGGAAAACGTCCAAATGAGCCAGGAATTAGGCGATACTAGTCCCTTAGCTGTGTAGCAAACTCCTGTTTCTCTCAACAGTTTTAAGACACAGAAAATGAAATTATCTGTGCATTTGACTCTCACAGGTATGCAGACAAATTTTGCACTTATGGCTATAGTTCTGCAAGTTGGTTTTCTCATAAAATCAGAATATTGGAAATTTTATTGTTTCGTAAATGTTGCTAGAGATATTATTCCAGAGAATATCTTCTTACTGTCACTAACATCTACTATTTCCATTTCTCATTTTTCCCCCACCTTTTCCTCCTTTCCTCCTTATTTCCTCCTTTCATTCTCCTTCCTCTTTCTCTCCCTTCTTCCTTCTCTCCCTCCCTTCCTGATATTTGGATATATTTATTTTAAGTGAGATGTTCCCCATCTTTAAAATGTAAGTAAACGTACCTTCCCCACAATGCTGATATGAAAGTTAAATAAAGCACGTAAAAGCTCGTAATACAATGTCTGGCATATTTTTATCTTCAATATGTCTTCGTTTTCTTTCTTCTTCCTCTTTGAATTTTTCCTCTCTTTTTCCTTTCTCTCTTCTTCCATCTCTTCTTCTGTCACTCCTCCCAAGACCATCTCTACTCTTGTGTTCTCTTTCTTTTTGAATTACAGTCATTCTCTATGTATCCTACATATTAATACTTCTCCATCACATTTGTAGCAAATATCTTCTCACGGCCTACGTTTTGTCTCACTCGACTTTACCCAACGACCATCTCAATCTTCGGGCTTCGCAATGTCTTAGGACACGTGCTCTCTTCTCTACGGCCACGCCACCCTGAACGTGCCCGATCCCGTCTGATCTCGGAAGCTAAGCAGGGTCGGGCCTGGTTAGTACTTGGATGGGAGACCACCTAGGAAGACCAGGTGCTGTAGGCGTAAAAAATATATAAAAAATAAGGGATTGTAAGTTGACAAGGTCCTTGTAATCTGTGAGGTCAACCAAGGGTTGCCCTGCCTAAAACAACAACAACAACAACAAAAACACGTGTGATCGGCATGCCTGCTCGCACAGCACGAGGCATGAAGCCCTTCGGGTTTCTCGGAGTCTAAAGTTAGGTGGTAACCTGATGACGGCTGGATGCAGGTGTCCCTCCTCCGGCCCTTCCAGGCCCCTGGCTAAGGGCTGTGAAAGCTTAGGTTATGTAGGCCTAAGCTCCGTGATATGGCTGTAGGTTGTACAAACCTGCTCTAACAACCCAGCTTCTAAGACATAAAAATCGGGAGTAAAAAAGTTGTTAGGATAAAAGAAGCATAAAGGAGGGATGGAGAGTGGGGCTTTGGGAGGTGCCGACACTTTCCAGCTTAAGCGGGGCGTTATTAGACTGGCTGCAGGGCTGCGAGGGCTCGGTGGCTGTGTCCCAAGGGAGAGAGTACTGGTCCACCACCAACACCGACCCCGGGCCCAGGGTGAAGACGCGACAACCCTGATGACGGGGCACGTGCGCCACAAAACAATGTGAAAAGACTGGGAATGGCCGTTTTAAATAATACCGATTTTCTTCGTCTAAATCTTCCTCGCGGCATATGTTTACTGAGCACCTACTGTATTTTAGTTGCTGGGGATAATGCAGTAGAATAAAGTTAAATACACAGAATGTCTTGCCTTCACGCAGTTTAGGGAGAGGAGAGGAGAGAGGAGAGGAAGGAGAGAGAGAGAGAAGGAAGGAGGGAAGGAAAGAGGAAGGGAAAGAGAAAGAGGGAGAGAGAGTAATAAATTACTTCGTATTGTAGAAAGCAATAAACGTTTTGGGGAAAAAAGTAAGCAGTCAAGGTTAATAAAGAGCGGAAGAAAGTGTTTGCAAATGAGAGGGTGTGTGTACACGGCAAACAGATGATTCAGATGAATACAAATTATAAAATTGGATGGTGTGGTTAGATAATCCGTGTCATTTTAGTATACCGAAAAAAACAACCTTCTTTACCCTGATTATTAAGAAAATTCATTGCTTAAGATGCTTTATGGAAATTTCCCTTTTGGGGGCATAGGGAGAGACTAGTATTTGCAAAGACCATTCTGTGCCAGTTGGTGCCTATATATTATCTGGCACCAATATATTATCTGGCGCCTATATATTGCCTCATTTCATCTTTCTACAAATTCATCGATATTTGCGTT
>NW_011889005.1:1220914-1224979 GCF_000151845.1 Pteropus vampyrus
AGTAAGCAGTCAAGGTTAATAAAGAGCGGAAGAAAGTGTTTGCAAATGAGAGGGTGTGTGTACACGGCAAACAGATGATTCAGATGAATACAAATTATAAAATTGGATGGTGTGGTTAGATAATCCGTGTCATTTTAGTATACCGAAAAAACAACTTTCTTTACCCTGATTATTAAGAAAATTCATTGCTTAAGATGCTTTATGGAAATTTTCCTTTTGGGGGCATAGGGAGAGACTAGTATTTGCAAAGACCATTCTGTGCCAGTTGGTGCCTATATATTGCCTCATTTAATCTTTCTACAAATTCATCGATATTTGCGTTCCCATCTCGTGCTAGGTTCAGGAGGTTACGTCAATGAAAAGAGCAAAGATACTGCTCTCTCTCATGGAGCCCGCGAACCTTAGCCTTCACGGCCGTCACAGAAGATGGGTCTCAGTGTCGTCTCTATGCAAATCAGAGAAGACAGGCCCCAAAGTATTTAAGTAACTTGCCCAAGCTCCCACAGATACTAAAGTAACGATTTAGAATTCATATTCTTGCTAGCTGGTATTCAAAACCCATTCTCACGAGATATCACACTATATTTCTGTGATCTCAATATCCGGTATTACAAAGACATACACATCTGTACCCCAACTAAAACAAAAGTTAAAACTAAAACATGAATTAAAAAAAAAAAAATCAAGCGTCTGCTAAATGTCTGTTTCTATTATGTCAGACACATAGCTGAATACTTAAATACTTGTTTAAAACATCGACTGACTTCTTTATTACAGCATGGAATCTGATCGTTGGAAGGCATTTCAGACAAAATGATTTATAGACTTTACATGGCTTCCCTAGGATCACATAAGTAGAAAGTGACTAAACGAGAATTTAAAACATCTTAAGACGGCATGAGACTACACTCTTCTCGCGATGTAATATTGTTCTCTAGCAATTCTATAAACTCACACGTCAAGTTACTATAAACCTAGACTTGGAAAAGAAATCTATGTTTCATGTTTGTTCTGAGTGGCCAGAAAGTCTCAAGGAGGCAAGATGAATAAGTTCGAGAGATCTGATGTATAATAGTTAAATACTTATGCTTTCTGCATTCGTGCATCTGTTCAAGAAAAATCAAGAAAATGTACAGCCGAGACCGCCATGGAGGTTTGCTTTGGTGTTTGGAGTGACTCACAAGAAAACTTTTCACGCTGGTACTATCTGTAGAGCCTCTCCAAGACACGAGGCGGGGATCACAATTCTCTCACGTCTGGCCACATGGGCTGGGAACGGCCGAGTTCTCTGAACGCGGACTCCAACGGACTTGCACTTGAAGAGGAGTTTCTGAGTCTGGGGTGGAAGCTGCGACATTTCAGCAATGAAGTCTCATTTCTTGTGGTTCTGACAGACCTAAGAAACTGTTCCCAGTGAGAAACGGATGGCTAGGGACATCGGCAAACAGAGCAACGGTCTGATGGGAACTTTCACACATTTCGTGGCTGTCCGTGTCCACACAGAGGCCCCTCCCCAGAGAGAGGCTGCAAACCCCTCTGTGGGGCTCTGACATCGGCCTTATCACGTTTTGTAGCTTCCAGAAGAGCTGAGTAAACATGACCTAGGATAGGTTCTGGCAAATCAGATAAGAGTTTTATCGAGAACCATCCATTTTTTTCCTAAGAGGATTATATATTTCCTGGCATATGCCAGTTGACTGATTTGAGGCTTTGTAACCCTTTTAGGCCATTTTCTTGTCCTTGTCCTTGTGTGGTTTAGTGACGATGTGGTCTTGCTTTGTCATTTAAAGGTCAACGTATTCGATATGGATCCAATTTGTGTTCGTCTCTTCAGCTCCATAAATATTCCTTTGTTCATTTGTACATGAGCCATCTTTTTCTTAGGAAGGACCTTCAGTTCTAAAACAATAAACTTATTGGCTGCTGCACAGAAACTCGTAGTAAGATTTGTGCAGCAGCATTAGACTGTGCCATACGCTAGACCATTATTGTTACTATACATGAGATTTCCAAGGTGATTATTGGGATGCCCCGCCCTTCCCGAGGGAAATCTATAACCATGGAGACAATACAGCCTTTAAGAAAAGAATGAGGAATAAATGGGGGAACATTCTTTGCATCTCTGTTCAAACTGAGGGGAGATGAGACAGCATGGCAGAGAAAGACCCTGAACAGAAGCAGAAAACACACATGGGGTCCAGTTCCTGCGTACTCTCTCGAGATGGAGTATTATGGCAGATTTAAAACGGCATGTAATGTGACCCACAGTGCATTATAAACGGCATAAAAAAAAAAAAAACGTCCGATTGCAAGTTCTGGGCAATCATTTCCCACTCACGCATCCTTTAACAAGCACGTCATCCTGGGACACGAAGCAGAGCCTCATGCTGGAGTAGGGAGGATAAGGCGTTGGAACTCGGACAATTCGAGGGTGACATCCTTACCCTCCTCTAACTAACTGTGGCCTTGCATCTCATGACTGGTCTTCTAGGTACGCCACTCGCAAAGCAGGGGGGTTACTGCATTTGTGGGACTTGTGATGATAACGTGAAATAGTGGATCGAAGATACGGAGCACAGTGCTTAAGAGCAGTTGGCTCCATGTCTTTCTTGCGAGGAGCACTGTGGGGCCTCTGAGTTCGGGAGAGATGGGCAGAGGGAAAGAAGCAGCTGTCCCGCACTGCGGGTGAACACAGTCTAAGCCAGCCACACGCGTGCGGTGTAAGTGTGTGTGTGTGTATGTGTGTGTGTGCGGGGGTGAAATGTCACACGTGCTACACAGAGGTGAAGATAAACGTCCAAAAGATGTTAGAAGGTGGAAAAGTTAGAAGTGAACAAAAAAACATAATTTGATTCAGTTCTTAAATTTCTGCTCCTAGGAGCCGTCCTAGCTTTTCCCATATTCTTTGCAACAGATGCTCCATCTCACGCACAATGGTCTAGGATTTACACCGAACATAACTAATATCGGCCCATGCTCTGGTGCCGCTGTTCCTCCATCCAGGACCTCTCTTCTTCACGTGAGATGGTCCGATGTTTCTTCTACCTGGAATGCCAGCCTAAGACCTCACCTCCTCCAATCCAATCTGCGTACATGGCTAGAGATCTGATCCCACTCCCTTGCATTAAAACAATGCTAACAAAATCTATTAAGGAGGACCTAGGAAGCAAAAGATAGCACAGATTTTTTTTTTTTTAAGTCTACAGATATATTCCTGTACAAAAAAGATGTTATACTCAATTGAATTAGGAATCGCAGTGAGTTACGTGATCTGGTTGCAGTAATTGCTTTAAGCAACTGTATTATTTTAATAATAAAATAAACCCATTGAAACAGATTACTTTCTAGGGTAATTACTTAACTAATTGAAAAGAGGCAGTAGGATGGATGTTCCAATCTTTGCATTTTATTATCTCCTCACTGTATTCAGCCCAGAAATACTGCGTCTGGCAAGTGCGGTTCTTTACGTTGAGAGAGAGAAGTATCACTTGTTTCCTCAAGGTCAAGTTTAACGCGTGTCCTTATTTCATCTGTAGACAAAGATCTCACTCTGAAGGGCTCCTCTTGCAATTCCTTCTTCAAGGGGGCCTTTCCTGGATCCCTAACTTAGATCCACTCGCCTGCTGTGTCTCGCGGAGCAGCCTGTGCACCGCTGTTCACGGCTCCCACTGAACCTGTGTCATCTGCAGGGTGTCTGTGAAGTGAGTGAGGCAGGGGCTGCAGCTGTCTTGCTCGTGGTGGGGTCTGCGGCAGCCAGCCCAGTGCACGGCCCGCCATCAGTGCTCACAGAGCATCTTCTGAATAGATAACGAAGTGTCCGGACAGGATGCTGCTCTGCTGCGCACTCTGCAGCTCCGGACACAGGGCACAGTGGAGGTTATGAATGAATCTCGTTCCTTCATTTAGTGAATAATGGGTGCTACTTTTAAGCGCTTCCGGTAACTCATCCCGGACTTGCTGCATCTTTGGACATGGAGGTCAGCCTGCCCAGACCTCAGATTCTTCTCGACTCCAGATGATGGTTAAGAACAAGCGCTTTGATCCACACTGCTTGTGTCCAAAGCC
>NW_011889005.1:1225029-1226157 GCF_000151845.1 Pteropus vampyrus
CTCAGTGCACGGCCCGCCATCAGTGCTCACAGAGCATCTTCTGAATAGATAACGAAGTGTCCGGACAGGATGCTGCTCTGCTGCGCACTCTGCAGTTCCGGACACAGGGCACAGCGGAGGTTATGAATGAATCTCGTTCCTTCATTTAGTGAATAACGGGTGCTACTTTTAAGCACTTCCGGTAACTCGTCCCGGACTTGCTGCATCTTTGGACATGGAGATCAGCCTGCCCAGACTTCAGATTCTTCTCGACTCCAGGTGATGGTTAAGAACAAGCGCTTTGATC
Organism: Pteropus vampyrus; assembly: GCF_000151845.1. Classification (NCBI taxonomy): domain Eukaryota; kingdom Metazoa; phylum Chordata; class Mammalia; order Chiroptera; family Pteropodidae; genus Pteropus; species Pteropus vampyrus. The sequence goes on from NW_011889005.1 coordinate 1,225,316, forward strand.
CACACTGCTTGTGTCCAAAGCCTACTTCTGCCATTTCCTAGCTGTGTGCCCTTGGGGAATTCAGTTAACCTTTCTGTGTCCCAGTTTTTTATTGCAAACTGTGGGTAGAAAGAATGTTTACTTGCAGAATCTTCGAGAGGATTAAATGAGTTCATATGATACAATATAAGTTCTGGCTGTTTTTCATGTTGTTTACATTTTTTATTGTTACTATTTCAATAAGATGTTATACTATACTAGATACTATGTAATAAAATGAGATATTACAGAGTGAGCAAATCATAGTAGAAATGACTATTTTTGGTAGTAATAGGATTAACAGCAGCAGTCCTACCATTTAACTGTCTTATTTTCTAGAACACAGTTGATCACCACTAGGATAGGAAAAATTCATAGCAGTATTAATAGTTGACACTGACTGTAAACTTATCACTTCACATGTATTCATCCCCAGAGAGAAGAGACCGGGAAGCCGTTAAGATCAGGAACACTGCAGCCCCGTTACTGGTGTCTGCATCTCTGCCGCTTGCTCACCGTGGGTCTTCGATGAAGCCTTTTGTGCCTCTCTTTGAATAAATAATAAAAGTACCCATCTCAAAGTTTTGTTGTGAGGAATAAAAAAGATACATTTGAAACAGTTAGGTATTATTATGATTTATTCTCAAAACAACCTTGAGTATCATATGCCAATATTGTCTCCATTACAGAGCCCTGCAAGCTGCAATATGGAGGGTAAACTACTATCCTGGCTAGCACCGCAATTTAGTGTCAGAACTGGTCTTTGGTCCAAGTCAGTCTGATTCCAAGGATTGTGCTGTTAGTCAATATATTACAAAACTCCC
>NW_011889005.1:1226718-1228319 GCF_000151845.1 Pteropus vampyrus
AGATATGATAACTCGGCTTTCTGAACTATCTCAAACCTCTATTGTAGGCCTCCGTGTTCTGAGGGTTCAACAGAACTGGCGAATTTCTCACCGATTCTATCATTATCGAGACCTAGTTCCCCTCTGCACTTTTTAACCCAGCTCTGAATGTACTGCGTATCAGAAAATTCACATCGGCAAACGCTGGCCTTAGAAAAGTTTTGAAGAATAAAAGAGATGTCACATCAGATACCCCACTGAGAGAGCTACGCAAACTCAGATCAGGAATTCCCCCCATGGAGGTCACTAATTCCTTTCTTTTTTCCATTTCCTTTCCATTTCCATCTTTTATCTCAAACCACTGATATCTGCCATTGACGACAGATCCCAATTGGTGTGAAAAAAGGTACGAAAGATACTGAAAACTGCTTCCCTACGGGGAGTGGAAATGTTGCTCTCCCTGAGTGTGCGCACCCCTCTCCCCCTGCTAGCCTCGTGGAGAGATACATCTCTCCGATGGTCACAAACGAGACACCAGCAGATGTGAGGAGCAAGTGAATATCGAGGAGGCAGTCACCATGGCGACGGTAACCACGGAAAGTCCTCTAAACACCCACCCCTGCACCAGCATCGACACACAAATTCAGAGCGTTCAGTACAAAGGAAAAAGAGCTGAGAGAATTTCAAGGCGGTGTGTAGAAATGAGTTCAAAGCTGAAAAACGGGAAGTCTCATCAGAAGTCTCACTTCTCTGCCCAAGCCCAGGGCTTGCTCAAGGCAGAATTATAAAGGAAAATATTTTCTGTGGCTTTTCTTTGCCTACACGATACAGAATATCGTCCTTAGTCTGCTGTTTGAGGGGTTTCGCAGCTCCCACATTTTGGATTATTTGTCACTTGTCTAGGCGATATGGCTGCTCAAGTCAGAACACTGTAACTCATTCTTCCCTGGATATAAAACATGCGTTTCTAATGGCGACTCACATCACACAGATTATTGCCCTTTGGGGAGAGCTGAGTTCTCCTAGTATTCACCCATCAAAACCATGGACGACTGTTCCGGAGTTTTCCGATTTCCGTTTCATCTGTGAAGTCTTCTCCAGCTGACCCGCCGACAGTTATTTCTTAAAATATGAAGACAATCGTCCCGGGTTTCTCTCTCAGTTTGGATATCTAAAGCTGTGTGGCTTTGGACTTAACTTCTCATCTGTGAAATGATGTTAATAAAATGCTTTCTTTTGAACATCAAATGAGATAAGGCTAACTTAAATGAAACGGGGATGCAAAGCTGGCTTACATTATTATTTTTGTCACTAATATCATCTCTCCTTCCTCTAATTTGCTATCCCCATGCCATCTTTAGGGAAGAGTGTCAACTGGCGTACTGTAAAAGCTCAGTAAGATACTTGATAAATGTATACATGAGTGAAGAAGGTAGAGTGGATACTGAAGCTAATCATCTGACACATATTAAAGCAATGAATAATAAGGCAGGTTTGGAGGAATATACATATTTTTTGTCCCCATCGTAAATCAACTTTTTATCTTCTTTCACTCAAGCTGTACCTTCCCCATAATTAAGGACTCAAGTAAGATATTTTAGGCAACCAATGAATCCATTCAT
>NW_011889005.1:1228369-1230791 GCF_000151845.1 Pteropus vampyrus
AGCTGAAAAACGGGAAGTCTCATCAGAAGTCTCACTTCTCTGCGCAAGCCCAGGGCTTGCTCAAGGCAGAATTATAAAGGAAAATATTTTCTGTGGCTTTTCTTTGCCTACACGATACAGAATATCGTCCTTAGTCTGCTGTTTGAGGGGTTTCGCAGCTCCCACATTTTGGATTATTTGTCACTTGTCTAGGCGATACGGCTGCTCAAGTCAGAACACTGTAACTCATTCTTCCCTGGATATAAAACATGCGTTTCTAATGGCGACTCACATCACACAGATTATTGCCCTGTGGGGAGAGCTGAGTTCTCCTCGTATTCACCCATCAAAACCATGGACGACTGTTCCGGAGTTTTCAGACTTCCGTTTCATCTGTGAAGTCTTCTCCAGCTGACCCGCCGACAGTTATTTCTTAAAATATGAAGACAATCGTCCCGGGTTTCTCTCTCAGTTTGGATATTTAAAGCTGTGTGGCTTTGGACTTAACTTCTCATCTGTGAAATGATGTTAATAAAATGCTTTCTTTTGAACATCAAATGAGATAAGGCTAACTTAAATGAAACGGGGATGCAAAGCTGGCTTACATTATTATTTTTGTCACTAATATCATCTCTCCTTCCTCTAATTTGCTATCCCCATGCCATCTTTAGGGAAGAGTGTCAACTGGCGTACTGTAAAAGCTCAGTAAGATACTTGATAAATGTATACGTGAGTGAAGAAGGTAGAGTGGATACTGAAGCTAATCATCTGACACATATTAAAGCAATGAATAATAAGGCAGGTTTGGAGGAATATACATATTTTTTGTCCCCATCGTAAATCAACTTTTTATCTTCTTTCACTCAAGCTGTACCTTCCCCATAATTAAGGACTCAAGTAAGATATTTTAGGCAACCAATGAATCCATTCATTATAAAAAAAATCCACGAGATTGTTCAGGATTGCCAAAACTGTAAGCCATAATCACAAACGAGCACCTTTCGAGTGAACTGAAGAAATGATGCAGTCCACCTTTCTGCTCTGGGCTAACGCCTACTTTTTCCTCAAAGTTCTTTCAGCTGTCACCCCTTCCCAGCAAGCGACCTGACCTCCTGCCCTTTCCCGAACACGGCAGGCACCCTCTCCCACCTTTCCACAGCTCCTCGGCAGACCGCGCAATGCTATTTATCACCACATTTAAAAACTCTGTTTACGCGTTCTCCCGTGCCTCCTCCACCATTCCAATTATTTGTCGCCTCGTGTCTCCTTCATCGTTCTGTGTCCGTAACACAGCGTACTGCCATCCACGGCATTACTTCTTGCATTCGTGCATTGGCATATGGGTGAATAAGTGAATTGATGGATGAATAAATGAAATTAAATGGACGTCACATATATGCCAGCACCTGAATAATAAGCTCTCCGAATTATTAAGAAAAAAAATTATTTGAGGTTTTAGAATAATCTCAATTGTATATTGATGACATAATATTTTAATAACTCCTATGTATTTTTGTAAGCTTTCATTAATTTACAAAAAAAAAAAAAAGGCACATCGTTACCTCTGTTTTACGACTGGATAACCGCATCCTACACGTCTTTGCAGGTCATCTAGCTACCTGCTTCTCGACTTATGGTTGTCAAACTTAATAATGGGTTATTTTGCACATATCAAACAAATCTAAGGTAATGTATAAGTGTCCATCATAAAGCTACAGAAGCTACTAGTTAATGCAGTTTGACTGGCACACAGTAGCTTCGGAACACTGATTTTGAACACAGAAATAATTTTTAAGTGAAAGAAAGACTGGGAACCACCAGCCTTTCCATCGCTATCTATATATCCCTGGGAAAGAGCAGCTGAGACCTAGAAAGGAAAGGTTCTTTTGCAGTTAGTGGCGGAATCAGGACAGTGCATTTATTCCCTAATCCCAGGATCATCATCCTTTTCATTAATCTATGAAGGAATATGCAACGTGCTTTTGAAATACCTGTAAAAGTTCCTCATTCTCGACTTTGTCTTGCAAGTGTAGCGGCCATACACCACAAGAACCATGGTAGGTTCTTCTTGTCTCCTGTAGATTGTTTTTGGTGAATTTACTAGTAATTCATACAAAGCGCTGGATTTTTGAAGGAGTTAGCTGAGCTTGGGGAAAAAAGCTTGTAGATGACAAGTTTAATGTTGTTTTTAAAATGATTTAATTCCCAAGATGACCTAGTGATTTAATTAACTCATATTTTAAAAATATGGAGGTAGGAGTTAGAACCAGTGATATCCACTTATTTTTAATTAAATTTCTGAAAGCAATGGGCCTCGATTACTGGATGGGTTGTTATCTGTAAGTCATGAGTCTTAAACAAGGGGCGTTTAGTATCTAATTTTATATTAATAGAAGAAAGCTTGACAATTTTTCTACAGCAGTAATTGCATAAATATATATTT
>NW_011889005.1:1231851-1247920 GCF_000151845.1 Pteropus vampyrus
AAGTGTGCCTCTTCTAGAAAAAATGGGAGAACAGACCTGTGTTCTCCACTCGTCTAAACCTCATCATAGATGCAACCCCAATAATTCTGGTCTTTAACCTCCTGAGACAAAGTGGCTTTGAATACGTGCTTTAAAGAAGTAATAGGGTCCCCTTCATGTAGATAATTGGTCATTCCTTATTTTTTATAAAAGTTCAATAAAATTATAGAACAATCAACATCCAAAAGAGCAAAGACCGAAAGGATCATCTGAAATTTCACTATACCAATATAATCACTGTTTATCCATTAATCTTGTTTATTATGTGGTTATAGCCAGTTTACAATCTGAGTTTTGCCCTGACTGTCTTAAATGGAAATATTTAAATCAATGAGGGCTTTGCATTATAGTTTTACAAACTTGGAAAGGTTATGTAACTTCCTATGCCTCAGCGATGCAGCTGTGTGGTATTGATCTTGTGTGTGTCTGGATGTGTGTGTTCATGTTTCCTGCTTATGGGTGCAAGCTGGACCAAGTGACTTACTGAAATTGTTTGCGGTTCTAAGTTTTCTAATAACTGATAACTGATGAACTTGCCTCTTAGCTTTATTACAGAGTACATCAAGTAGCATTTTAAGCAAGCTCTACGTGTGTGGGAATCTTAGTAAAGAGAGAAAACGAGCTCCATTTCAACCATCATTGGATAAGGAGATTAGAAAGGGGGAGGGCGGGAAAGAGACGAAGGAAGACAGGAAGCAGAGAAATCACCTGAGCCACAAGTACCTGCATCAGCAGCACCAGGGTTTTGCAAGGGCTACGGTTCAATTCGCCAACAAATCAATTGTCTGTTTGGTAACTTTGTTAAATGAACAAGTTACGTCATGAAATTATTGATTTATCAAACATTTATTAATCTTAAATATTTGGGACTTTTACAAGAAATTATTCATAGGAATCATTTTAGCAACTTAATGATTAGTTTTGTTTTGGGGGAAGTTCTTGATTTGTTTTCTGGTTTTCTTCATATAAGAAGTTTAAACAACGGACGACCCCTTCGAAGCCAAGAGTCATAGAGAAGCTAACGCTTTCTATTTTTTGATTTTGCAAAATGTGTCCTATTTAGAAAAGTATATTTGCTCAGTAGTCAAAATATAAGGCTGAGAATAAGCTCCCATACTGCAAATATTTTCACCATAAATATGATGTGTTTGGGAAGAATTCTGAAAAAAATCTGGAAGATTAATACTTGTATTTTAGTTACTAATAGCGAAGAATCCAGAATTAACCTTGCTGCAGAATTGAGTTATTGGTGAATCAATAGTAAATATCACCTGAAGATTCACAATATTGAACATATAAAGAATTTGAGAATATTCACAGAGACTGAAGCAATCCTATCACTAAAGAATAGTTAAAATATAAAATGTGAATGATCGACGAAATTAAGTTCAACATGACTTATCAATATATAGAATACACGTAAAACAAGCCTACAAGTCCCACTAGCTACAAATAATAATTTCATTCTTTCTGCAATTGGCGATATGAAGTTTTCTAAGAAGGTGTCAGCGTGAATTTGCGAGGAACCTGGAGTCTGAGGTCAAGAGAGACCTACTGAATGAAATAAAAACTTAATGTATAATAGGGAATGGAATACAGACAACAGAAATTTCAGAAACCTTCTAAGAAAGGGAGTCGGAACTATAGAACAAAACCTCTGGACTAAAACTCCTTTCTAGGATTTCTTAAGTTTGTATCAATTCCTCGGGTTTGTAATATTTTTTTATATGCTGCGTTTTCCCCTTTCCTCTTTAATGATAACAAGTATGCAACGCAAAGAGGCAAAACCTCCAAAAGGTTATAAGTTACAGAAGAGAAAGGATTATATTTCATTTACATACAAACTCTAGGGGCTAAGAACAGTGTCTTAAATTTAGGAGGCGTTGTTTAAAAAAAACAAAAGCTAATTTATTTAATTAGTGTATGCGAGAAATAACTGTGAACAACCCAAATGAGTGAATGATCAAAGAAACACTTGCCTCTGGTGCAGGAAAGGTAAAGGGGCAGATGAAGAAATCACAACCTACTTCGAAGCGAGATTCTGAACTAAGGAACTCCCAAAGGGCAGATGGGGGTGTCAACTCTGAGACAAAGAGAACAGAAGGCTACATATACAGGGTCTGAAATGAGGAAGAAGGAAGAGCAGCGGGAGGCAATCTGGGGTATGAAATGAGCCCCAAGTGAATCTGAGATTGCTCCCAACAAAACTTTGAAAGATGGAGAATTAAATTCCTGAAGAATCAGATGAGACCACAGATGAAAGTATCCAGGGAACTCTGGAAAATTGATTCTTGATTTTGAAAGTAAAGCAATTTTTATTTGATTCGAAAGCATCTTCAGAGGGCAAGAAAAGTTTAATGTGTACACAGTGTGTTCGAAGACTTTTCTAGGGTCCAAGCAGCTCTCCTCTGGGTTCCATAAGCTGGTTTATTATCCATTATCTGCAACAGGAAGATAATGAAAGCGATACAATTGTCCGTTCGGAAAGCCCCCGGGAGTACCGGGGTTTGACAGCCATGATATATCTCAGTTAGTTTTTCCTGTGTAAAACCATCAGAAATCATGGAGCAGACACTGTGTTGGCTAAAGAGACTGCCCACTGAGATGATGGAGTTATTCATTTATCTTCACTGAAAGAACGCAGACTGCACTGTGGTTGATAACACCACATCCTATATAAGGTCCTCTCCCCTAACGACTTCTTTTAGTACTTGGATTAAAATCGTCTCTCTTTTCTAGTACACAACAGTAATCCAACTTTCCCGATTAGTCACTGAAACTTCCAACCCAAATTTTGGTGTTAAAATCTAAAGAATAATTAGATTTGATTAAAATGAAGGATTAAAAATGCCCTTGTAAAAAGGGGGTCCGTGATGTAAATACGTGAGCATAAAAAATGTCAGCCCACTTATAATTCACCTTCCTGTTCCAGGTACTTCGTGCAACTGACATAGTTTCCCAGGGACCCTTTCTATAGGTACAGATAATCTAATTGATTTGACCGTTTACCAGTCGTTTTTAAAAAAGGTCAAATGGTGCAGAGTGAGAAGACAATTTCGCACAGTAAAGTGATAACGATCAAAGTTTTAAAATATGATTACAGTACTGACCATCAAAATATTGAAAAATAACGGAAACATATATTCTCGAGCATACATATAGGATGAGAAGATGAAAAAAACGTCGAGTTAGAGAAAAGCAGGTAGGAAGGAAGAAATGAAGAAAGGAAGGAACAACGGAAGAAAGGAAGGCGAACAAAGGAAAGAGGCGGGTGAGGAAGGAGAGAGGGCAAAGAGGGAGGAAGAGAGGTAGAGGGCGAAGGGAGGAGGGGAGGGAGGGAGGAGGGGACGAGGTCGGCTCCCTGACACGCGCTGTGCATTTACTCCACGCCAAACAGTGCTCTGGGTACTTTCTTATACTTTACATAGTTACTCTTGAAACCAGCCCTGCCAGAAAGGGGTTCTGTCATTACTTTGATTTCTGCATTATATTCAAGAAAAGAAAAAAAATAAAAACTTCTCAGAGAAAATAACTAAAAAGACACAATCGATTTCTGCACATGTGAACATCACTTCCTGCCATTCCGTTTCTGCCGTGTCCACGCCTGCAGAAGGAACTAATGCACAGGGGCTGGGCAACCCCTATGCCCACATCTGACTTTCACCTTGAGACAAACCCATCCTATCACACTGCGTTCCAGTCCAATCCCTTTGGACGGTTTTCGATCGTGAGTCATATTTTATTCAGTTTCACTCTTTTTGGGTTCCTGACCCAATTTCATCATTGGGAGGGAGTCCCCATATCAACGAGCAGTCCTCAGGACACCACTGGGTACCCCATAATTCAACTCGATGCTGACGCTAGCTACCTGGAGGTAGCATAAGCTCCCACAGATTAAGGGTTCCGCTCTCCAAGATGACACTCGATTAATTTGCTGGGGCGGCTCACAAAACCCAAAGAAACACTTTACTTACTGAATTATCAGTTCCGTAAGAAAAGACATAACCCAGGAACAGCCAGACGGAAGAGATGCACAGGGCAAAGTGTGGGGAGAGGACATGGAGCTTCTAGATCCTTTCAAAGAGGGCCACTCTCCCAGTGTCTCTACATGGTCACCACCCCAGGAACTGCTCCGCCCCGGGTCCTCCCAGTCTTTCTGCAGGCCTCCTGACATAGGCATGCTCCATTCAATCATGGACAATGGTGACTGGACTCCAGGGCCAGCCCCTCTGCCCTCTCCAGGGAGCAGGGAAGAAAGGTTGATAGTTCTCACCTTCTAATCACACCGCTGACTTCACTGACAACCAGCCCCTCTGCCCTCTCCAGGGAGCAGGGAAGAAAGGTTGATAGTTCTCACCTTCTAATCACACCGCTGACTTCACTGACAACCAGCGGCATTCCTAGTAACTTTCCAAAAGTCACCTCATTAACGTAACAAAAGACATCCTTTATCACTCTCAATACTTAGGGAATTCCAAGGATTTGATCCAGGAACCATGGAGAAAGACCAAATATAGAGGGGAAACATATTTTGGTCATCTGAACGACGAAATGTATGTTTTTCTTACAAATCGCAATATCGCGACCCTCACGCCCCGCCCTCTGCTCCCTTGCCCATGCTGAGGCTGTCCTGAGCGTGGTCAGCCCCTCCTCCCCCTCCTTGGGTCTCCCCCGGTGCAGAAGAGAATGGACACGGGGGGTGGGGGTGAGTGGGAAAGGAGAAGGGATGAAGAAGGACAAGTTGGTAGCTACGAAATAGTCATGGGCTATAAAGTACAGCACAGAGAACGGAGTCGATGATACTGTAACCCCTACGTACAGCGTGGAGTGATCGCTGCCTAAGTCTAATCCCTACAGTAAACACTTGGAACTCATATTGTATGTCAACTGTAATTGAAAAAAATTATTAAAAAATAAGAAATAAAAGAAAGTAGTTCTCTTGATGGTCTGGGAAGAGATGGTTGGTCTGAGAAAGAAAGAGGAGAAAGCAGGAAGCCCTCTCAGGCAGAGAACCGGCCTCTGCCCCATCGCGGTCTTGAGGACAAGGGACTGTGGGGCAGGGCACGGGGAGGCGTCAGCGGGGCCAACGGAAGCCAAACCAGCCAGCATTCACTGAGCCCGGAGCAGGCATGGGAGCGACAGCTTCAGTCACAGGCTGTTTTAGAGCAACGGTCCCGAAGCGCTGTCTGCAAGCTGGAATCCTGTGAGTACGGAGGACTCCCGGTATCGGTGTTATCGGGAGTGCAGCCTGGGTACCAGTGGAAAGCTCCTCACCGCTGCCCGCGTGGAGGGCCGCGGCTGCAGAATGCAACGCACTGCTTAACTTCTCTGTTGACTCGCTTTGTCTCTGCAGGGGACGGCAGGGACACGGAAGACGTCCCGGTCAAACTCCCATCGTCCTGCTGCAGGGATGGCTGAGAACACAGCGCCTCCGTGCACTCAGAGGACAGATGGCCGCCCGGCCTGCAGCCGAGGGGATGGCGGTGCGCAGGGCTCTGGGCAGTGCCTGACCCCAGGACGCGTCCTGCGGTTCCCACGGACGGTACCTGCTGGCTCGTCTCAAGGAGGCTGCTGGACCGCGTTCTCACGGGTGCTATCTGCTTCACATCTGCTCCCAACCAGCCGAGAAGGCGGCAGCTCCCCCTGTACCCCACCAACACCCCCGTCTGGGGACAAACGTGGCTTGCCTTCGTCAGGGTGCCTTTTCCTGCAGCTCAGACGGGCCCCTGCAGAAGCTTCCTTGCCTCATGAGTCGTGAATGGCAGGTCTCACCCCCCTGGTCCTCCTGGTGGTTTTTTTCAGACTATCCAAAGCCCAGGTGCAAGTTCCAGGCCTGGGACTCCTGCCTTACAACTCCTGTCCCCCCAAGTTTACTCTGCACCGGCCCGACATAAGCCCCTGGTAAACGCTCACTGGAGGAAGCCAGGTGGGTTGCTCGCCACACTGTGGGTTGGCAGAGCGTGCGCCGAGTCCCTTGTTCAGATTCCGCCTCCCCCGCCCTTCGCACGAGGGTTTGCACATGGAAGGGGCGTGGCAAACATTTACAGAATTGACACACAATGCAGGGCATAGTAACTGCTTTTATCTCGGGGCACTATTCACACTGCAGAAAAAGTCACCATGATCGTCTACGTGTCTAGCTCTTTACAGCTTACAAAGCTGTTTGCAATCTCAGTTTTATTCTTTGGGTTTTATTCCTTCTTTTAAAACATAGGGGGACTCGAGGCCAGGAAAATTTAATGACTAGTCACCCGGTGGTTCTGAGTTAGCAGGTGGAAGACAGACTTGAACCCTGATCCTTAACTACTAATTATATTCCCGGGATGCTTAGCCATGATTCATTCCAATAGCTTCTACAAATGTTAACTTATTATTCTTATTTTTTTTATCAAAACTTCCTTAAAAGCTCCACAGGGAAATGTGATAAATAATACAAGAAGAACTTGCTTCCTTTGGTGAGACTGTGACACATTTAGCAAGCAGAATAAGCAGCAACCAATATCTAACAAAGAGATAATAATTTTTAAAAAGACAATTATATGATAACTGCCCGTAAGGTGTTCCAATCAAGCAAGTACGAGAACTACTGGCCCTTTGCAAACATAACTTATTGTCTCATCAGAAAAGCCCAAAGGAAGAAAGAGGAAATGAATCCAAAATTAGATGTTAATTAGAAACGGATGATGAATGGCATGTTGCAGATATGCAGATCTTAAAAAGAAAATGTGGATGTTACACAGTTATTGAGGAAAACATATGCCTTTTTATTACATTTGAAAGAAAAGATGACGTATTAATTATAACTCCTTTCAGATTATATCTCCAATGACAGCTAAGATGGGCAGGATGCAAAAGTTTACTCAAACCACCTCTGTTCAACAGGCCAGGAAAAGATGAGCTTTTTCAGAAACGGAATCAGTGTTCAAGAGAAAATCACAGGCCCAAGAAGATATTCCTTGTCCTAGAAGCCGGTGACACCATACTTCGCTTTAATGTCTGATCTACCTACAATTTCAGCCTCTCCCAGAAACATAATCTCAATCGGTCAGTCCAGATTTTGTGGTCAAGCACCAGTAAGGTCATCTGTCACCTGGGCCCTGCTCCGTCCCCTGCAGATTCCTACTGCGCCAAGTTTCTAAGTAAGAGATGAGGATATAAAACGCAGTCGCTGCTCTCAGACTGTTCTACTAGGGAACAAAAGTCTGCGAGCGATGACCTCAGCGAGGGGGAGCAGAGGCAATATTTAGTACCTGCGACAAGGTGGGAAGACGAGCGAAAGGAAGAAGTCGTCAAATACGGACGTTCCTGACCTTGGAGTGTATAACTTTGGGCTCATTGTTGGATGCCGTAGGTTTGTGATTTCTGTAATTAAACTAGCGCCAAGTGTGCTCATAACCGGACAGTATCGTGAGTCATTTCCCCTTGGGCCTGGACTACAGGTGCAACTGCTGGTCCCCGGAGTCACAAATCAGCTGAACTATGTGATGAAAAAAATAAATAAATAAAAAATAAAAAAATAAAAAGAAAGCACAGCAGTCAAAGAAAATGGTAGAAAGAATTATATGATATCATTCCAGAGTCCATTTAGTCTCCATGTATTTGACAGATCGATATCTTGTAAATGCATCACGTGTCATCATTGGGCCGTCAGAACCACAACTTGGTCTCGTGTAAATGGCTGCTCTAACAGAGTTACCTGCTGGCACTTTCCTTTTGCACAGATATGTGGCAGCTTCATATCCAGCGCTCCGAGGTACCCTCATGGGTACTGCTGGAGTCTACGCAGTCAAGCAGACTAGCTCCTTTCCTTAGATTCGCTTTGGGGTGGTTTCCCTGAGCTTCACTGGGCTGTAAAACGAGCTTTCAAGTTAGCGCACAGCAGATCAAGTTGACGTTCAGTAAGGTTCCTTTATTTCTTTGGCCAGGTGGCAATGAGACCGGCACTCTACGTTTCTCCCATCTCGATTTCAAGAAGGATGCAAAACAAAAGGACATAAACATGGGAACAAAGCATATGTGTTGGGGGAGGTAGCTGTATCTAAGCCTTGGGCATGTAATCAAGGCAACAAAAACTATCACTGATTTCTAAGCTCAATGGGTGATTACATTGCTTGGGAGGAAGTTAGAACATTTCCACTCAAAACTTTTTCTGAGAAAAGACAATATGCCGAAGAAGTAAGTGGAAGCGACCCAAGGACGAACCATTTAAAAACGCTCACTTACAGGAAAGACGGGAGGGAAAATATCGGCAGGACAAATGAACTCCTTCTGGCCTGGAGCGAAGTCGGGAGATCAGGTCTGCTTGTGTGTGGGAGCGGGCAGGGAGATGGGATCGGATGGAAGGGCAGCAGACAAGAAACAACGAAAGTGGATGTGAGCGCTCGGTAGAAAGCAGACATTTTTGGCTTATCTTGGGCCAGGCAGCCGTTACGTACAGCAAAGGCGAAGCACGTGCAAGTGGCTCCAAGCACCCTCTAACCTCCACAGGCTGTTGTGCCTTAACTATACGTCTATTCAATCCAGTCATAGAGACAACGGTACCTGATCCCACGTTAGTAGTTGGCAAAAACCTACTTAAAAAGATATAGATATAGTACTAAAGATATAGTACTAAATTTGGAATATAAAGAAAAAACATCACCAAATCTAGAAGAATATGCTTCTTTAGAACTACAATTCTATAGATGAGAAGCTCTTTGAAAACTCAAAGTAATGTTTTATTCCCCAAAAGAATAAAATACATACAGAAACTGATTTTAAAAGCTAAGTGGAGTTTTCAATAGAAACGAAGAGGACGTTGCTTCAATGAAAGCAGAGAAAGTAGTTATTAAAATGAAATTATTTAAAATCAAGAAAGACTGTATGAGCTTTATAACCAGGTGAACTATTACTAATTTTAAGACTACGGAAGAAAAAAACTTTAGAAAACTTATCAAAACAAGAAGTCCAACTTCTAATTTTCTCCCAAATGTAAAAGTAAAAACTGCTAAAGAATGAAAAACACTATGAGAAAGAAGATATTAATAAAAGAATTAGGACGCGACATCACCGAGATATCGTAATAAACAAAAGAGAAACGTTGATTGAAACTCACAGAATATAACTTCATTACGGTTTTGCCACAGTAACTGGTACCAGACTGCAAACAACTCCTGCTGCCGACTCCTATAAAACTCAGGGAAACATCGATGAAGCGACAGTTGATGGGCACTGGGAGGCAGCTATGATGTGTAGGGAGCAGGAAATCTCATGGCCACGCCCACGACTAATCCAGACCTCCCTCTACCTAGGACGATTTTCTCAATTATGACGCAGAAAGCTGTCATCCGAGGAAAAGCAGAACAGTTCTCTCGAGCTGAGGAGGCAGACATCAGAGTTTGGGGCAGCCAGACTCACTGGGCTTTGCAGGGAAGAACGGCAGAGACAGAGGCAGGAGGATGGAAGTTCATGTTTGAGCCCCCGTGAGTCTCCGTCTGGAGGGCTGGCTGGAGACACACTCAGCAGGAATATACACATGTATCTAGAGAGCAGCTGAAGGGTCGATAGAGGAATAGAGATGCCAGGGTTCGAGCAGCACAGGAAGATGCCGGGTTCTGACTGAGGTAAAGTGTAGGACTTTTTTTTTTTTATAGTAACTCTTTTTTTTCCCTTTTTCATTTCTTTGTTTCTTAGATTTAAAAGTTAGACATTTACACAATCCATGAAATGATGCCCTCGATTACTCTAGCATCCATCTGGTCTACACACAACCATCACACTAACATGGACTATGTCTCCCATGCTGTACTCTAAATGCCATGACTGCCTTGTAACTACTAACTTGTAGGACTTCTTTAATGTCTATGACCACCCTAATTATCCAACTGAGATTCCAGAAATTCCCTGCCTTAAAAGTAAGGGCAAGACTCTAAAGCGAAGCCTTCTGTAGACAAGACCTAAGAAAACCAAAATCTCAGATTTTGAGAGGGGCTGCAGGAAAGCAGATGAAGGCAAAGCCCTGCCAAGTCGTGGGGCTTGGGAACCAGCTCAGGCTTCCGTAGATCTGCCCTAATGAACATAAAGCTAAACCTCCCCAAATTAGAGGTGATCATTCAACAACTAAACCGCCTCCTAGAACGAAATATCAAAGCCTGCAGAGGACAACAACAAAATCTAGAATATCTATCGTGCACCAACCATAATGCCCTACGTACACTCAAATATTACTAAACGTCCAAAGAAAAGTCAAAGTGTAATCGCATACTAGAAAAAACGTGGAGTAGAAAATCATCCTCATATCCAGAGGTTGAATTTAGCACAGAACTTTAAAGAAACTGTAGCGCACAGTCAACCATGGTCCAACATTATTAAATGGAAAATTCCAGAAATAAACCATTTATAATTCTTAAAACTATGCACCATTCTGGGTACTGGGATGAAATCTTCAGTCACCCCATTCTGTCCCACCCGAGATGTGACTCGACCCTTTGCCCAGTGTAACCACGCTGTACACGTGGTGCCCTCGTCACTTAGTGGCCCTTTCTGTGATCAGATTGACTGTTTTGGTATCGCAGTGCTTGTGTTCAAGTGATCCTTATTTTTAAAAAATTGTGGAATATGATCCTTGGATGGACTGCGCCATTAAAGTCACCCACGTGATGGCTGAAGGGTTACGACCTCTGCAGCAACACTTTGATGAGTTAAAAAAAAAAAAGAAAGAGAGACAACACTTCCAATTACAATGTTCTTCCAGAAGATTTCAGCAAAAAAAATCCTATTCAAAGAAAAACTTTTGAGAGTTTTTCTCAAAACAACCACCGACACTGTCTGCGCCTGACAGCCAACCATCGACATCATCCAGGCTCCATGATCCAGGGTCAGCCCACGCAGATGAGCCGCCTCCTGACATAGGTCAGCAGTAGCCTAATATTACGTCACGATGCCTGTGTCATTCACCCCACTTCCTCTCATCACACAGACATTTTATCACCTCACATCATTACAAGAACAAGCGTGAATACAGTAAGATACTTTGAGAGATACATCCACGTCATTTGTATTATAATATATTTCTATAATTGTTCTATTTCATTATTATTGTTGTTAATCTCTACCAACTTGTATTATAGTACCTCGTTATAATTGTTCTATCTTGTTACCGTTGTTAACCTCTTACTGTACCTAATTTATAAATTAAACTTTACTATATGTATGCATGTGTAGGAATAACATAGTGTACATAGGGCTCAGTACTATCCACAGTTTCAGGCATCCACGGGGGGTCCTGGGCTACACACCCCATGGATAAGGGGGAGCAACTGTATTCTGAATATGTGCAAATAATTAAAGGAAAACTTGCTTGGATCATACCAGAAACTGTTGAACAAACTACTTTAAAACTTAGCAGTTAAAAAACCAAACTTTTCTTACTTCACAGTTTCTATGGATCAGTCATTTGGACACAGCTTATCTTGTTCCTTGACTTCAGGGTATCCACAGGATTGCGACCTTTGCCAGAGCTGGAGACTCATTTCAACAGTGAATTGGAGAAAGAAATGCCTCTAAGCTAAAAGGGCTTGGCAGCGCTCAGTTCCTTGTGGGCTGTTGGACTGAGGACTTGGGATGCCTGCTGGCCACCATCAGTTCCTTACTGCGTGCACCCCTCCAACATGGCAGCTTGCTTCATCAGAGCCAGTAAGAGAATGCCTGCTAGCAAGATGGAAATCACAGTCTTTTGAACCCAGTGTCAGAAATGGCATCCTATAACCTTTGCTGTAGCCTGTTGATTAGAAACGAGTCATGACATCAGCCCACACGCAAAGGGTGGGCTCTATAACAAGGCAGGATGACAAAAGGCGGGGCCATTGGTGCCATCTTAGAAATCTGTGTATAACATTAGCCACGAGGGTGTGTGGATTAAAATCACAGGGAGATACCGCTTCACAACGACTGAACGCCTAAAATAAAAAGACCAAAACACTGAACGCTGATGGGCAGGCAGAGCAGCTGTGACTCTCAGGCACCGCGGGTGGCTGTGGGGAATGGCACGGCGCTTTGGCAAAGTTCAGTTTCTTACAAAGTGAAGCAAACATGCACCGCACAATCCAGCAACTGAATGTTATGCACTCACCTAACAGAATTAAATACGAACGAGCACAGATATCGATAGTGGTTTTATTCATAATATCAGAAAACTAAAAATCACCGAAACAACCAACTTCAGGTTCTTTGTTCATTTTACACAATTATTATTTTATGAGTTATTAAACATAGTTGTTCAACGTTTAGATTTTGAAGGAAATGAGTACTCAATAGGGACTCCTATTAATCTCACATTATACACATAAATATACATAAAAGAAAAAAAATAAAGCAATATGATTATAACTCGATTATACCAGACACTGAAATTTTGGCTTTGTATATAAAGACATTTTACTTAATTTTATGCAAATTTATTCAATAACTCTGCTTTTAATAATTTATCATAGGAAAAATCAGAAAAGTGGAATCAACTTATAACCAATAAAAATATCTTTATCTAATTTTAAATGTTACAGGAAATGCTTATGATAGAGAATCTGATCTAAGCGATTTTATTTTGGCTTCTGTCAGTTTTTGGTCATTTCTATATGTCCTCCATACAGAAATTTCTGTATCACGTTGCTGCTCAATGATGTCATAGGGTAAAATCGTAAAAACTTGGTGGAAAAGATTTGGCATGTAAAGAAAAAAAGCTATAACTCAAGATGTTCCTTAAATGACAATGAAAATATCTGTGACAATTAAGTAGAAACTTAAGTATAGAACAAGACGAGACGTTCCGGGCACGGGGAAATCGGCACGAAAGTGGCTTTGGTTAAATATGATAACGTCGGAGACCTACAGGAGAACCCTAGTCTAGCATACCTTGGTCACGGAGTTATTATGAACTACTACCTCCCTGGGAAGGAGAAGTTGAACACGGCCTTGACAGAGTTATGTAACCGCTAGATTACCAGACAGCCTCTCCGGTCCCCATCGCGTGCCCTGGGAACCCCGCCGTGCGCCCCGCACAGGGCGCAGAAGGCTGACGGGGGGAACTGCTCTCGCTGTGTCCTGCTTGAACAGCTAACTCACAGTCGGGGTTCTGTCCACGTAAGTGGGGTCCCTTGCAGAACGCTGCCATGGAATAAGTCGCTTCTTCCTAGGCCTGGAACACACTGCGCTGGCACTGAGCTGTTCAAAGGCCAGCATTGCCCTTCTCTGCCAGGTCCCGCCCTTCCCACACCTGAATAAAACACTTGATGCTGAGAACCTCCCCAATCCTCCCATTTTCTTCTTTGGCTTGTTTCTGCTATCAAAGCCCATTAAAAAAATTCAACAGGGACTGATTCAACTCCCGTTTTTTCCATGTGTACTTTTCAAATTCTTTCCAGCTGCACCTAACACTTCCTTTCAGCGTGTTCCTATGTAACTTGACTTTTATCCCAGCCGTAATCACAGAAAGCTGTATCTTAGCATCCTTTTCAGGCAAGTGCTTTTGTTTGCTAACTATAAGCTGCTGGAAAAAAGCAGCTCTCATTAATCTTTGCATCTCTTGCAATGCCTAATCTAATGCCTTGAACACCCAAAATGCTCAATTAAAGTTTCTGCATTTGAGTTTAAAAAAAACCTGTGTAAAAATATTCCATTCAGACATTTATATATTTAATTAGATAAACATCTGTTGAGTCCAACTGCATGTTAAGCTCTGCATTAGATGTAAAAGATATAAAGATAAATAAGAGAACTTATATTTAAGGAATTTATTTTTGTAGGAAAGCAGAAACACGACCTTTGTTACTGATTAATAGGCAAACATATTTCTGTAATTTTATGTTTTCTGTGCAACATGGATCCCAATTGCCAATGGTGCGATTAAACTTGACCATGGAACTTCAGAAAGAGTCTGGAAGATCTATGTTTGAATGGTTTATCTTGAGGGCTCTCTAAATTCTTTGTCCTCCAGTCAGAATATATATATATATGTATGAATATATGTAAATATATATGAATACACACACACACACACACACACACACACACACACACGCAGATAGCACGAGTGTGCACGCGTGAGCGAGCTATCCCTATCTTGTGAACATGCTGTTGTAGAGAAGGTCAGAAAGGAAGAAATCGATAGAATTTTGTCATCTCTAAACCAGAAGGGATTATTTCTCAGACTATCTCTCTTGCGTGTGAGTGCATTTTGTTAGATTGCATCACTTGTAACAAGAGAATCTGTCGAACAGATGCTGGATTTAGATGTAACCGAAAGGAAAGGAAGGGAAAACAAACTATCCGTTGTTAAGTACGATTTAAGGAAGCAGGAACAGTGTTAGAGATGCTCACATTTTAGGTTTTGTCAATGCCATTTCACGAATAAAGAAACTGCAGCTCAGAGAAATAAACCAACTTAAACATGTTCACTGATTTCAGTTCATCCGACAACTATTAGTTCATGGAGAGCACATTTCTTCAGAACCAGCTTCACTGCAGATCTCCCTTCCCCGCTCTCCTCCCCATCTTCTCTCCAATGTCTGACCGAACAGTGACCGACAGAGATCCCTACGGCACTTAGCCATTCCATAGTAACCATTTTAAATACATGGAAGTATCTTTTCTCCTTTATCGGGGAACCTGAAACCATTCACCTGTCTCTCCTAGCGCCTCCTCACTGCAGGAGGACAGATCTGCAGTGGAAAAGAGCCGAGCGAACTCTTTTCTTACCCTCAGGGGATCAGCACCTTCCACGGCCGTCTGCAGATGACACACAAGGCTTCCCACGGTCCAGCGCCTGGGAGACTCCTGGCTCTGCACCCACAGCAAAGAGTTCTGCTCAAACACAACTTTCTCTCCTACCCAAGCTTCGCGATGGCCCAGTGACTTGAGCTTATTTTCTATCTATCTTTAAGTTCAGGAACATGAGTCTCAGAGTAATTAATAAACTCTAGTTATATCTTTGTGTTTTTTTTGACCATTATTCACTATGTATCTTCTATCTGGTGAGTGGACATAAATGAACATTTATTACAGGAAGCAGCTAGAAAATGTGCAAGTGCTTGAAAGTTTCCCCGTGTGATTTTAAAGTATAATTTAATCATACATTTGGGGTGTCGAGGAGTATTTAGTTCACGTCTTTCACATTTAAATGAGGAAATTGAAAATAATCATCTATTCCATTCTTTCAATCAATTATTCAGCTAATAAAAATATTGATAGAAATGACGTTAATGCCTGACATTCATTCAATGCCCACAGTGTGTCGGGCCGTGGTCTGAAAACCTGATACGCATTTACTCATTGAAATATTTATTGAATACCTAACAGGTAGCAAGTGCTGCTGCGTCCTGGGGAAAACTGGTTAACACACAATCCTAACTTCATGGAGCTGATATTTTAGTGGGACAGGCGGACAATGAATGAACAGACAAGCAAAGAATATGGGATCATTAAAGATTCTCCTAAGTGTAGTGACAGAATTAAACAGCATCATAATTTAGAGATTGACGGAGGCTGGCTCTTTTAGTTGGGGCTGTCAATGAAGTGCTCTCTGAGCTGCCATATAAAATGAGTCAGCCCTGTGCAGAGAGTATCCTAAGGACAAAGGTGAGATAAACTGTTAGGGGCCGGATCATGCATCCTCATTGTCCCTGGTTCTCTGCTGGAGTTTTAACTCTTATTTATATTTAATGGGGAGATGTTAAGCAGGAAAATGAAACCGCATCACTTACACTTATGAAAGATGGCTCTCACCGCCTCCCAGAAACGGCGGGAGAGGGAGAAGCCTCAAACCCGAGGAGGCCAGTGAGAAGGCTGTGATGTGATCCTGGCCGGGTCACACGGCCGTGGGCCGAGGGCAAACCTGCGGAGCGGAAAACAAGTCCCGACTGCCTGTCCTTTGAAACTAAATGAATGGATCGGAAAATCAACTGTGTGGGAATAGTGAGGAGAGACAGAGATTAAGATGACTCCTGTGATTTTTGCTTGAGGAACTAAATAGTGGCTAGGAGAGAACGGATACACTGGG
>NW_011889005.1:1249125-1253256 GCF_000151845.1 Pteropus vampyrus
TCTTGGTTTTCTTTCCATCTCTGTGGTCTCCTTCAGTCACGGTGTCATTGTGGAGCGTGGACAACACTGTCACCTCCTCCTCGTCACACCATGTCAGCGCCAGAATCTGGCTACCGTCGCCCCCGCCTTTGCCATCCTTTTTTTCAAATCACTTGGCATCTGTTTTCTGTTCAAATGAGCTGCGCCACCTGTATCAGTCCCGTTGGGACGTCATTCTCTGAAAAGCACAGGAGATGGATGGCAAACTTCGGGGGTGAGGTTAGGACTGCGATCCCCCAGTTATCTCACGGTAAACGCTGCAGCCGCAAGCGTTTACCAAGTATTCTCGGGGCAGACGGGAAATGGGTTCAAAAGATAATGGGATTTACAAATGAGAGCATGTGTTTCAAGTTACGAAGCTAAAGAGGAAAGACAAGAGTGTAAGTCTTTCGTAGAGAAAAAAAACGTTTGAAAGAACACCGGCGCTGAGATCCATTAAAACCTTCTTTGCCATTTATCTCGGATGCTCAGGAAGTCATTTGATTTCTCTTAGTTTTAGTTTCTTTGCTAGAAAAGGAGGATAACAATATACACCTGGTAATGTAAAAGGAGTGTTTTCGCAATACTTCTATCCCTCTGCAAGCAGATGACTTATTGATCACGATGTTATTTTGAAATAAGTATCTCTAAACTACTTTGCAAATTTCATGGTCCCCCTTTACTTCTCATAATGCCTATATCGGCAGAGGCTCAAAATTCTTGAAATTACGTCAACTTGGTAAATGTATTGCATATTTTCCATTCTCCCCCTTTGAATCTACTTCCTATATCAATAACTTCATATAAAAATAACATTTTAAATCAAATTTGCAATTATTTCAGACAATTATTTCCCAACTCAAATCTCCTACATGACATCTTTTTATTCCAGTGTTTATTAGTACGCAGAATTAGAATAACTCATAAACTCATAAGTAATAACAACAAAAAGAATAAAAGAGAGGTTCTGATGATTTCACCACCCCATTTTTAAAAATGTTGACTGTATTTCCCATTAACTCCAAACACCTAAACTACCTGCCCAGGACCCTCTGTGACCTGGCTTCTGCCTTTCTTTTCCATCCTCTCTCCTGCCCATTTGCTTTCGGCCTCACCCGACAGCCTTTGCTTCGGCTTTGCCAAGCCCTGACAGTTCAGTCATCCTAGAGGCCTTTGTACATGGGATCGCTTGTGCCCCTTATTTCTCTGCTTCTTTAGCAAAAATTAGTTATCATTCAAAACAGTATAAGCATCACTCTGAAAAAAAGATTTCCCTGAAATCCTGACACGATCTAAATGTTCCAGCCTCACCTTAGTGGTCATAAACATGATACTTTGGCAACCTTCCTCAATCTTCTGTTGTCTTTCAGTGTGGAACAAAATACCATTTGAATTGAGAAGAATTCTCTAGTAAAAGGAAACTGTTTATTAAAACTAGAGCTAGGCTGGAGGGTACGAGAAGAAGGACGGATAGTAAGGGAATCTGGGGAGATGATGGAATTGTTTTGATCTTAATTTGGTGGTGGATATACAACTCTATGCCTTTGTCAAATCTAGAACGAAAAGAATCTAGTACAACAAAAAGTATTTGTCAAATTTCGTAGAACCGTACCAAGAGAAAGGGTAAATATTACAGCATGTAAATTCTGTCTCACTAAATCCCTGAAGTCTGCAATCCGATCTGGGCTTTAGGGATTATCCCATTCCATTTATAAGGGAAAAGGAAGAGAAAGGGGGTTATCTAGAGTCTCTCGCACCATGCCCTCTGCCTTTACGTATCTCACTTTAATCCTCCTAGACCCGTCATGAATGCAGAACCTTCCCAAACAGGAGACAGTACTGGGTTCTCTGAAGGGTGCAAAGGACAAGGGAGGAAAGAAAGAGAGAAAAGAAAAGCAGTTTGGTTAATGAGAAATTGCTGATTGACTGAATATGCTTATCCTTCCTCTCTTGAAATAAACATTACGAAATATCATACCTATTATATTATTATGTTAAAATTATATTAAAGGGAAAAAGCATTGGCCTTTAAAGACAAAGAGAATGGAAAATGACACAGAAGATGAAGGATGGACATTTCTATATACGGTAACTATAAAGAAACTAGAATTCATTATCTGGCCGAACTACCAATTAAAAAAAAGAGCCATTCTAAAATTTACTGCCTTTTCACTTCTTATTAGGAATCGACTAGCGGTTTGCCCTCCACCAAATGAAGAGATTAAAACAAGACAGAGGCAGGCAGGGAACCCTGCAGGGGCCCGAAGACAGACAGAGCACAGGGGACCCCTACGACGTGGGTGAAAGGAAACCTGGGAGGGACATGGGTCCGTTTCTACCTCCAGGGAAAACGAAAGCTGTGCAGGAAGACGCGTACGCACAGAAGACGCCCGTGCTGAGCAGCACAGCTATGTGACTATGAGAACAGCGGAAATAATTTATTCTAAGCCACCATGTCACCGAAGCGTTAGGAAAAATAGTCCGAGCTATTGATTAAAAACATAACAGGAAGTACTGGAGTGAAGAGTTAACAGCTCCGAGTACTGCGAGTGGTTCCCCTGTGGAAGAATCTGGGGGTGCAGTGGCAGGGGCTGTGGACTGTTGCTTTATCTCCTATCATTATGGTACAAGTTGGGACTTTGAAATTCTGTGAATAGAGAAATGAGGTAACAGGAGTTTCCCGACACCACATGGTGCGGTGCTTGTCAATTCCCTTCTCCATTTCTCTTTGGGGCGCTCCAAGGCAGGGACTCTGTCTCCTTTGGGGTGCTCCAAGGCAGGGACTCTGTCACGCCGACCTTCTGTGCCCACAGCACTTGCATACCACCAACGCGGCACACGAGCAGATGCTTCTGTTTTTCAAGCAAATAACATATGAAAGATTTAATGGTCTGTGGCTCTTTAGAATCCACAAGATAGCGAAGATAGCAAAGAATGTATAAAAACGAGGCCAGTAATTGAGGGAACTGAACACAGGCGGCAGTGACTGAGTTGAATCTTCTCACTAAATTATAGCTTTCGGCATTTCCTGAGCTGAGGGCATAAGGCTTCACATCTGGATTATTTTAAATCCACAAGGGTCCACCTCTTTGTCGAAAGACAAATGCCCTCTTGATGTTTTCTCCAGAAGTATTGACAAACTACAGAAGTCGTCGACAGGTTATTCGCCTTCTTGTGTGCTCTATAATCTCATTAATGGAACCAACACTCACCTGGCGATGGCTCACCTCCCCTCACTCCCTGTCTTGTTTCTGGTCTTCTATTTATAGACCAATCAGAAGTTAGTACAGCAATTAGTGCAAATCCTAGGTTCCCTTTTTTACAACATTTTGTTTTGAGATGGTTTTAGATTCATGTGCAGTTGTAAGAGATAATACAAAAGGAGTCTGTGAATCTAACACAGCATGTCCCCAAAGATGACACCCCACATGACTATCCTATAGCGTCACAGCCGAGAGACTGGCTCTGAGACGACCCACTGACCCGATCCTCATCTCACCGAGTTTACATGGCTCTTCCACGTGCTCCCAGATTCTTCCTTTTTTTTTTTTTTGATGATAGTTTGATTCCGCCCATGAAAGCATGAGCGACTGTGATACACGTTGCCACATGAGACACTTCCTCATCCAAGAATCTATATTTAAATAAAATGTGATTGGATCGCTACTATGTCCCACACCCCTTGCTCAGAATAATGTATTTCCTCATATTATTATCCCAAACACCGTATAAAAGTGAGAATGATTATTACTTTGCAGATGAGAATGCCGAAATGCAGACGTGCGGTGATGTGCACGTCATACGCCACATGTGAAGTGGCATATACAGTATTTACGACTGTTGAAAACAAGACAATGAGCCCAAAATGGAGCCATTTATTCTAAGCCATTCTAATGTCACCAAACCGACACCTATAGTTCTCGCTCTCCCAGAAATGGTATCTTAAACCAGTCAATCAGTAATCACCTGATCGGGACTAGTGAGGTCATCTGTCCGACAGGCCCCCACCTTCCCCAACAGGAAAGTCACCTCACAATAGTCAATCTGCTTTGTTGCCTAGTATAACTTCCCTGCTCTAGCTCCCTTCTGTCTATAAAAGGTTTGCATTTTGTA
>NW_011889005.1:1254420-1256412 GCF_000151845.1 Pteropus vampyrus
TCCTTGTATGTAAGTTCACTTCAGCCTCCAGACAGAGCTCACCTAAAGGGATGCAGAAGTAGGATTTGGGTCAACAATTGATGTCCAGATCCTTAAGGATGCTCTGCTATGAGCTACCATATTGCAAAAACTTTCTGAGACGAACAAAGGTTGCGTTTGACATTTTTACATTGATGGTTCTCTCCATTTACCCTCTCTTGGCCCACCTATTAGAATCAAGTGGAACCAGGGTGAGGCCTAGAGAGATTGTGGGGGAAAGGAAGACCACACAGACTATTTTTAGTGTGAGATGTAAGGTGATGGTGTAAAAAAGGCCTGAATTTTAATATGGTCCAGCTTCTGTGACAACATGTTAGATACAGACAGAGATGCTATTCTAGTCATCAAATATTCATCTCACTTTCCTTCCTGAACACAAAATACAATCACTCATCCCCCATTCATCAATAGAGATAATCAGAGATCATATCAATTTATGACATCAAGCCTCCTTATCAGAAGGTCATCTCTGTATCAGGTGCAGTTGTGACTCCTTGTACTTTGGAGACCTATGAACTGGAAGAGGCAGTTATTTCCATCACGGAAACTCACTATGAGATAAGGAAACAGGAGCAAGATGACAAGCGCATCTGGAAGGGGAGCTCATATCACTCTGCAGAAATTCTGATGTCACTCCTTCCTACGTTAGAGGTGGGGAATCCGATTACTTTAATAGTAGACTCCTCTGCTATCGTTCTCTGGGGTCCCTGGTCACTCTCAGGAAAATTACTCCTTTCCCATTATCTGATTCCTTAGCCACATCTGAAGTGAGCATCAGGGACTATGCCCTCCCTGGAGGCAGATAAACTTTAACTTGGTTCCTGCTTCAAAAAGTTTAAAGAAATGAAGTGATTCGAATCTCAAACAATTTCACTCTTTTTTATTCCAGGACGGACGGTGGTTCTTCGGGTGGGTACCACTCTCTCAGTAACTTCGTGTTCTTTTTTGTTTTCCGTTCTTTTCAATGTGTTCGAATCCTGCTAATTTCACGTGGCACAGATCACACACACAATTTTTTTGAGGCCTAATTCCGATGCCTGTTATATTAACTTGCCAACTTGCTCCACCGCGTACCTTTAATTTTCTATTCATTAGAGGTACATTCCTGAGCCTATCGGCTTTGGTAGGAAAGCTACTCCCTCACACCCGTGTCAGAATGGCTATTATCAAAAAGACAACCAAGGACAAGTGTTGGTGAGGATGTGGAGAAAAGAGAATCCTTGTGCACTGTGGGTGGGAGTGTAAATTAGCACAGCCGCTATGGGAAACAGTATAAAGATTCCTCGAAAAATTAAAAATAGAACTACCATACAATACAGCCATCCTACTTCTGGGTATTTAGCCAAAGAAAACAAAAATAATAATTTGAAAAGCTATCTGCACTTCCATGTTCACTACAGCATCATTTGTAATAGCCAAGATACGGAGGCAACCTAGATGTCCATCGACAGATGTGGCGCATACACGCACGCACACACACACGATTATTACAGAATACTCCCCAGCCATAAAAAAAAAAAAAAGATATATTTCCATCTGCAGCAACATGGATGGACCTGGAGCGTATATGTTAAGTAAAATAGTTTGGACAAAGAAAGATGAATACCTTGATTTCACTTACATGTAGACTCCAAAAAACCAAACAAACTCATAGCTACAGAGAATAAACTGGTGGTTGCCCGAGGAGAGAGGGGTGGAGGAGAGATCCAAGAGGAGGAGGGGTTTAAGGAGTACAAACTTTCAGTTACAAAATCAGAGAGTCGCAATGCACAGCATAATACTGTAATAACTCTGTACTGTGACAGATGGGTGCTGGATGTATTATGCTGATCATTGCGTAGGGCATATAAGTTTCGAATCGCTACACTGTACACCTGAATAATATTGTATGTCAACTCTAATTAAAAATACGTTTTAAAAATTAAAACGTAAATATAAAAATTACCAAAAAAA
>NW_011889005.1:1258397-1284126 GCF_000151845.1 Pteropus vampyrus
CAGGACGCGCTTGCTCCAGTCCTGCGAGCAGCAGCAAGGACCTCCGGGCTGCAGCATGGCTGTGATGGCCAGCACTCCGCTACGGCGACAGCGTCCCAACTGGGCACATCACATCTCTCAGCAGCCCAATTCCGAAGGCTAAATCTACAGTTTGTTTGTTTTTCCCCACCCTAAAAATGACTTTGTTATCCATTTAATATCCTATAATAAAGCCCTTAAAATAGCCAGGGCAGAATCTTTCTCTGCAACTGGTCTTTGACAAACTCAGGATCACTTTTTACCTATTTTATCACTTGCCTTTTTTTTCTGAACTCATGCTCGAGGGCAGAACTCACACCTGCTTAATGTCATTACTGTTCTTCCACAGTCGGCACAAGTATCTGGCGGCATCTTAGTCACAGAAGATGCTCAGTAAACACGTGCCTGAGGTAGGGAGGGTGCTCAGAAATAACATGCTGAAGATATGGCCCCTTGAACGCCAATAAAACCATATCCTGCAAATCACAACCACCTCAGCTATAAAAGCGAGACAACTCTTCTCCAAATGTTATGTGGTAGAACATGTTAAATGTTTTTATTCTTTACTTCTTTATAAATTTTTTCTACTCCTTTCCCTAGAATTTTTTTTTTTATTATTAGAGTATAAATGAAGAAAAAGATTCACCTTTACAAAAGAGATACTGAATTCACAGGGCTGTTGGGTGGTTAACATAGATTATATGGGTAGGATTTTGAAACTAAATTTCCATCTCGATCTATATTTCCTATTTCCACTTTAACGAAACAGGAAAACATCCCAACTTGTCAACTTTAGAAACCTCCACGACCATCAAAGACGGTAACAGGACTCGAGCTGTTCTTCAAAGCAACCGAAGAATTCGGAACTTCGAAAAATTATCTGCATATTTTTTATAATAAGCATTACAAGTAAAATCAAAATTTAATTCAAACTTCTCCAATGAATGTATAATTAATTAATAACTGGTATATTGTTAATGTTTTCTTCTATACTTACTTACAGGTAACTAATTTATATTTATGTACATGTATATACTCACGTATATTTATAAAATAAACATATATAAATGTATTTATGTAATAAATATTCATTTACTTGTAATTTTATTATGTATTTTGTTTCCTTGTATCTGTCTATATAGTATCATCTATCTATCTGACTCATATACATTTGTGGAAATATTTTAAATTTTTGGAGGAAATACCGTATTACATTCATGCATTTTCTCCTTTACTGAGGTGTAACTGACATATAAAATGGCAAGATATTTAAAGCGTACGTCATGCACTTTCAATTTCAAATAGCAAGTGGTCTTAAACGTCCATCAGGCATTTCTCCATATCAAATGTATTTCGATATTTACAGGTAGTGTTTTCATTTCAGTATAAGGGCTCAAGCCATATTTGTTTCTGTAATAATTATGAAAATCTGCCTCAAAGGTGTCCTTTAGAAAAATTACCTGTAAAAATGTTAATGTAAAACAGAAAACTGAAGGTCAAAAGTAGTAATTACTATATAATCCTAAATTGTTTTTAAAAATTATATGTCATTAACCAGTTACCCCTACAAATTTAATAGAAATATAAAAATAAAAGTTTTATAGTTTAATTCTTTAAAAAAAATTACACAATAATAATGGAACTGGAATTATCATAACTCTAACAGCAAGACAAGGCAATAAACAAAAAAAGCAAAATTGTACTGAACATTTTTTTCCATTAAAGTTATGGGTCCTGTGTCACCTTAGCCAGAGCTTGGCTCCTACTTATTAAATCAAGAAATCCCAGCCCAATGAATCCAGAAATGTGTGTCCTTTTTTTCAATCTTAACTATAATTTTTTTCCCTCTCTTTTCACAGGCAGGATGAAAGAGGCCTGGAGTTTTTGTTTGTTTATTTTTTATAAAAATTGTTTTTCTTTCCATTAATAGATTTTTTTTCTCTATTTGGGATATAAGGAAACTAATATGCTTAGATGCTAAATGACTTTCACAGTTATGACAATACTTTTAGTAAGGGTTAGGGCTGTTCTTAAGTTAGCAATACCATTTCACAGATTTTATTTCTGAATCTTTTTTTAATGGCTGTCTAAGGAAATGAATGAATGAATGGATAAATAAATTCAAGTACAGTCTAGTTACTTTTGGTAGAACTTGAGCCACTGAATTCTTCTTTCCTGATGCATAGCAAAGTATTTCAGGCCAAATATCATCTTTATTTAATCTCAAACTTCTGACTTCTGATTTTTTTCACTCCTACTGGGTCACTGAAACTTTCCTCCCTAAGCATCCATTAAAAGAGCAAATGCAGTTAATTCTCAAAGTCAAATTTAGTTTCACTAGAGGAGCAGTTACCAAGGGCTTTTTTGTAATTGATGTGTTTTACATAAAAGCAGCATTTCATCTATCCATGGGCTCTTAACATAAAAGGCATTGCATTCGTAGGGAGACTACATTTGCCTGGTCATTTTTCATCACGACTGGAGCCCTTTATCTTCCGTCCATCACACTGGGAACCAGAGGAGGGCTTCATTCGCTCTACTTTAAGTAACAGAAGAGGAGGTCCAGGAAGACAGTGCCTCGAATGTGTGCATCTTCCTTTACGTGTCCTGCCTAAAATTATTTTCCCACTGGTGGACGATCTTTTCTCATTATAAATAATTACATATTTTAAGTTACAGGTGAGTTACCAAAAGATGGAAATGTGATTTTAATTGTACACATTAATTCCCTAGTTGAACTTCATGCTGGAATGTACTGACAATTAAATTACTTAATTACTTATCAATAACCTTTGTGTGCTATATATATTCTTTCCTGAACAACATCCACAGTAAAAAACAACAACAACAACAACAAAAGTGTTTAGTTCTTTATTTTCCTGATCCTGGAAAATGTATTGTGAGAACTCTCAACAACCATGAAGCGCAATGCTTACCCTATGAAAATGAAAACTAACCACTGAGCCTTCCATCTTTTGTTGTACAAAATGACATTTCTGTGTTCCAGAATCAGTGCAGGCACTTGAACATATGATCAGATCAAAATGAGTCACTCAACTCTCATTAATCTTGGGATTTTTACCAAGGAAGAGGGGTTGCCATTCCTTGCGCTGAAAACACTGTTTTATAGATAAGGATACTAAAATACACAGAAGGTGAGTAAGTAAAACACACACACACATGATCGGGAATAAGCTTACGTGCTAAATTATGGAGGTGGCACTTTATTACTCTTGGGGGAGTTTCAGCCTGGAGGGACAGTTAGACTGGCATCTTAGTACTTTCTCTCTGGCAGCTGAGAGGCTGGGCCAGAGGCAGCACAGACTGGAGGCGGAGAGACCAGTTAAAATGCCACTCAGAATTTTGTTCCATTCTCATATATCCGGAGGGGTAAATTACTTTGGATCATTGTCATAAACATCTTTGTGAGTTTTAACAATGACATTCCAATCAATTATAATTAAATAAATGACTTTTCTGCTGGGTTCCTGGGAGATTTCTCTTAATATCTTGAACTTTCCTCTGACATTTGCTTCCAAATGATCCGTTTTGCCTCTTTTGGAAGAGACAATAAACACAGCAATTTAGAATTTCTTGGGAGGATAATAAAAAAAAACACACACATGAGAAAATGCTAGGAAAGGAGCATTAGATGATATCTCCCAGGGCAGAGTTAGGATCTATCCTCTGTTGACATCAGTATATTTCAGAGAAAGATGCCATTATGTGCTTATAGGAACAATGGCAACATTATCTTTCAAATCTAAAACACATGCACTATTACGAAGAGCAAAGAAAATAGGTTTCGAAGGACGCCTGTTCAAATGGCGAACTACGTCGTGTGCCTGCATTAGAGACCCAGCTGCGCCTTGGTCTGTTCCACTCTCATCTACGGATCTTTCAGGCCCTTTCACAGTCTGGCATTTCACATTCCCAGTTATTCCTAGTTGGTAAATCACTAAGGCGTTAAGCACAACATCGCTACTGCGTTGTTGAACACAGCCTGGTGACACCGACAGCTCCCTTCATCAGACCTGTCCTTTGCACGAGCCTGACTTCGCACGAGCCTTAAACATTTCAGTTTTATATTCTCACTGTCTCACTTTTTCAGCTTCTATATGTCATGATATATATAAATGAAAGTTGAAGACGCGAAAGGGAAGAGGACCCTTGAAACTACGTGAAGAACTTCGAATAAGAAGAGCTCAGCCCTGTGTTAAATGCCACTAAGTATCAAATAATATGATGGCTAAAATCTAAAGTTGGAGTTGCCGGCAGCAGTAACTGATAATCTCAACAACGAATGTTTCAAATATAAAGACCCAGGCGGCTTAGGCTCAAGGAAGATTATGGAGAGATGTTACAGAATTGCAAAGACAGAATACACTTGCGAGTTTTCCTGAGATAGGGCAAGTGCACACCGTGTTTCACGGAACTACTGCACGATTTCTCTGCTCCCATCTCACAGGACATGCTCCAAGTACATCTCAGTTTGCAACAGTGAAAAAAAAATCTCGCACATTTATATCCTACTTAAAAAGATCAAATAAAGTAAACAGACGAGACCGGGAAGAAAGGAGGCCATTACCTGCCTCGTAATGTGCAGGTAGAGATGGGAAGCTGTGGACAAGCACGAAGGTTTAGAGATGGGAATGAATGGTCCTTGCCGTGCATTTTCCTCCATGAGTTAGGACGGATGTTTATGCGCGTCTGGACTCTTCGACGGGAGAAATCAACTTCCAAGTTGAATTAACACTGACAGAGTTTTCTCCAACGTCCTGAAGTCACAGATGCCTAAAAAGTAAATACCACTGTTTTGCTTTGTAACAATCATCACGCCAACTATTGGACATGATGTGGTCCTTAAATTAAAAAAGCAAAAACAGAAACTTATTTTCAAATGGAGCCCCACCATATCAGTAGGTTAGAGATCTGCAGGAAGTTACTTAGCATCTTTCTTGTCAACTGTAGATGATACTATCTGTCTTGTCCATATACAGAGGTGGCGAGGGTTATCGCTGATACTGAAACACGGTGTCTGATTCTAAGCAGGAAAAATAGTTCTGTATGAACTGGTCCAGAGACAAGTGGCCTCAGTTCAACTCTCACTTGGATATCTTCCTACCCATGAGACTGAATTCTTCAAACATGTTTCCTCATTTGAATACGAAGCTAATTACAATGAACCTCAAATGGTTTCTGTGAACAATTTAGATAAGGTATTGACATCAAAGTGTATGACATACATCGTATCATCAATAAATATTAACTATCATCGTTTAAAATTAGTCACTTTATTATCTTGACTATTGTCCTCTTCCCTGCCCTCAAGTAGCTGAGAGTCTAAGGAGAGAGAATTTTAGTTGAAAACTAAGCCAACAAGTGGCAGTGCAGCATGCGTATGCTAATGAAGGGAGAAGTTCAATGTTCCAGCCAGCACTGAACTTGACCAGCAGCGCCGCTCCGTTAGTTAGTGCTCCATTAAACACACCTGTGGCGTCTCTTTTGGAACTGCATTAGGTTTGCTCAAGAACACAGAATGATTTATGGAGAACAGTCTGCTGCTCCGACAGGACTTCATTTGCATGAGGAAAGGACAATGTGATCCTCCAGTATGTTATTCTCAGAGAACTGCTTTCCTTGAACCTTATTCTTGGTTTGTTTTCGCTTGGGAAGAAATTTGTCATTTTAGAAATACTTGTCGTTTGGGATCATGTGACCACCTACGGGAGGGAAAGGCTGGAGAACACCATTTCTGGCCTTGAATTACTTTATGTTTGCGTAAGAAGATTAAGTTGCTGGTGGCATTTAAATATGTGTGTCTGAATAACAATCTCCCACACAAACTATATTCATTCGATAATTCCCACAGGCTGACAATTGTCCTAAGCTCTGAAAGCTTGAACGAGAGCAGTGTGTGCAGGTTCCATGAACGCCTTCGGACTGGCCTGAAGGGCACCAGGTGGACGCTGTGACCCAGGTGATCGCCCCATGGGTGGTGACAGTGCCAGAATCCCCACTTCCTTATCACATCCCAAATAATCTTAGTCCATCCTCAGGATAAAAGGATCTCGGGGCTCTGGTAATTGGGGGGTCACTACAGTGGACCGCTTATGTCCACCACGCTGGTCTCCTGATGAGTGCCAGAACAAAGAATAAACCTCTACGCTGCTTATGTCACTCTTATTTTGAGAGTTCTATCATTCAGAACCAGGGTTAACTGTAACTAATAAAAGTGACCTATTCACCCATCACGAAACCTTCTGGATATTTCCAATTTGTCTTAATTCATATTTAAGAAACAGACAGAATTTCCTGAGATAAATGTTCCAGTTTCTTTAAGAAGAGCTATGTTTACTCTGAAGCCTTTCTGTGTTTCCTATGAGTGAACCCATCTCGCTGCTCTGCTCGTTGAGCCCATAATACGTATACCAAATGTCCTCCTGTCTTTGTTCATGTTCTCTCTCTCTCTTTAATTGACAATGCACTTCCCTGCTTCCCTTTTTATCTAACTCTTCTAGCTCTAGCCCTTGATTAACCATTGTTAATCCTTTACTAATCTATCTTCATCCAACTCTTTCACTTGGGGGCCACCATCTTGAATACCTGGCATTGCTATTTGTTTACACATAACAATTTCCGTGGAGCAAATACTATGCAGGTAATTAACATGTATCAGATATATCTATACCTTCTCTTTCTCCCCAATTACCACTGAAGCCATCTGTTGATTGAATACAATTTATTAGCAATGAATCTCAATGCACCTCAAACCATTGCTAAATTTAAATCATTTTCAAACTTTGGCTATAAATAAGTAGAAAATATAAGCACTTAGCAAACTCAACACACAAAACAAACATCGAAATCATTAAATGTGGCCAGGTCTCTAAATTTTAAATAAAAAGACCAAAGTGTAAAAAAAAAAAAAAAAAAAAGTGTTACTTTTTGTTGTTATTTTGCACAAGTTACTTGAGCTCCTAAGGCCTCAGATTCTGTGAGGGATCATAGTAACTACCCATGGTTTGATTCTTTATCTGATTTCCTCAACTGAATCATAAATTCTTTGAAGGCAAAGCCCGTGGCTCGTTTTACTTTATCCTCAACTACGAGTAAGATATTAAGTTTAGAGTAGGTTCTCCATTTATATGAAAGCAACAAATTTTCATTAGATAAGTTGATTTATATAGAGTAAATTAATAAAGACTACTGACAAAGCAAGACAGGTAAACGAATGGGAACGGAGGAAGGTAACAATAATACACCTCAGGCGTTCCCAAAGACGGTGTCACCAAGGCCCCTCAGCATACTGGCCACACTGCTTCTTCCAGCAAAAAGGCTCTGTCAGCCACAGACGCCCCACGGCTCCATCTGCTCTCCAGCATGTCGGCTAATCAAAGACAGTGCTACCAGTCGTTTCCATTCGGCACTCGCCTTCTAAAGTCGTATTTGCCCTCCTTCTAAATAATATATATTTAAGCAACGGCCTGTGATCGTATCTTCAGATTATTTAAAGTCGCAGTTTTAAGGTTCTCTTGCAATTTCACACAGAAAAGAAGGCAAAAATGACCAACATCAATAGAACTTTATATGTATTTATAGAACCAGAGCTGAACTAAGTCTAGAAATAAGGAAGTAATATTAACTTTTTGCATGGTTCATAAAAGTCGCTGACTCGGCTCGAAATCCAATTATTTTTACAGAAATTGTTGCCTGACGAAAACAACAACAACAACAACAAAAAAGGCGTCGGTGGAAAGTGTCGTATCAGGGATGCTACGCAGCAGAGCAAACGCCAGTGCCTCCTTGGGAGACACGAATAGTATTCTGTCCACCCAGAATCTTCCAACGTCGCCTGCTTGTCTTGATCCTATACTTTAAAAACAATCCCAACACATGATTACTATAACGTAGC
Organism: Pteropus vampyrus; assembly: GCF_000151845.1. Lineage (NCBI taxonomy): Eukaryota > Metazoa > Chordata > Mammalia > Chiroptera > Pteropodidae > Pteropus > Pteropus vampyrus. The sequence goes on from NW_011889005.1 coordinate 1,266,331, forward strand.
TAGCCGCAGTTAGCATTATAGGATCTATAGGAAGAGAAGAACTGTACGGAAAGTTTCTGTATCAAAGATAAGTCAAATTCTTAAAATTGCTTTTTTTAAAGTTCTAATTTTTAAGTGGATAAATTATTCTACTGAACTGTAATTATGGACCCCTCTTACTGATTTCTGGTCTTCCCTAATGCTTCACTTCTGTCTTGGATCCTGTTATTTAGAAATTATTTGTAGCTTATTTCTATGGATCCTGCTTCCTCAGTTCCTTCATAAATACTCTGTCTAGTTCTTTCTCTATTGTTCCTCTACTGACATTTGTTTTCCTGCCTTAATCTGACTTGTTAAGTCCTCATGAAAATACGACTGGGGTACAAATAGATCAATGGCGTCAAATCAAAACTTGCACTAGACAAAGTTTAACGGTAGATGAAGACTTTATTCGAGGCTGTTGTAATAGGAGAGAGAGACCAGAACTAAGTCCGAACTAAAATCTGCTGATAGAAAGGGAAGGAGTGAACTAACAGAAAAGCACTGGGGGACGTTGGGAAGGAGGTTGATCAATGAGATGTGAACACGTTGAGATAGTTCCTGATGTTGCACATATTTTAATCTGTGATTAGACCATTTGTATTTGCCAGTTGGTGCCCGCCAAAGTCCAGGATTGATATGTTGAACATTATGAAATGTAAAGAAATTAACAAACACCTAAATAAATTCAGAGAAATACCATATTCCTCGATAGGAAGATTCCGCATGATATAGACATCGATTCTCCCCAAATTTATCTTCAGGTTAAATGCAGTTCCTAACAAAATCCCAGTGAGGAGTTTTGTAGATACAGACCACCTTCTCACAAAATTGATCTGGAAAGGTACAGGCCTAGAGCACCTCAAAAAAATTGACGAAGAAGAATAAAGTGGGAAGTATCACTATATCCGGTATTAAGGCTTACTATGTAGCGACCATAATCAAGACAGTGCAGTAGTCATGGGGACATAAACAGAGATAAGTGGAAGAGAATATAAGACACAGAAATAGAACCATATAAACACGCCGAACTGATTTTCGACAGAGGAGCAAAATCGATTCAATGGAGGAAGGACAGTATTTTCAACAAATGGTGCTGGAATGGTTGGATATCGATAGGCAAAAAAAAAAAAAAGAATCTCATCCTAAGCTCATGCTTTATACAAAAATGATCTCAAAAGTGAAGGACAATTTAAATGTAAAACATAAAATTAAACTACTTCAGAAAAGAAAGAAAAGAAAAATCTTCAGGACCTATGGTGAGGCAGCGGGTTCTAAGACTTAATACCGAAATGCAATCCATAAAAGGAAAAAAATGGACTGCGTAAGATTTATTTTCAGTTGTCCTGTAAAAGTCCACATGTAAGAGGATGAAAAGAAAAGCTAAGAATGGTTATAAAAGGGCAAAATGTGGCATAATTATGGTGACAGAACCGTCCAGTGTTCAGTGGTGAATACACAAACCTACATATGTGATAAAATTGTGTAGTACTGAGTACATGTGTACACATACAAATGGATATAAGTAACGCTGGGAAAATCTGAATAATACTAATGTATCAAGATTATAATTGACACGAGATTGTAACAATATCAGTATCCCAGTCCTGATCAAAGAAAGGCCTACGGTTGTGATGAACTGGCTTCCACCAGTCCTGCTCTTAACCAGCCCACATTCTGCTGCTTACTGAGGGTAGGTTGTGGGGTAGGTGGCGGGGGGTGGTGGGGGGACACCCACCTGGAGATCAGGCACAGCTTATATTTCTAGACTGGTCACTAGTACTCTGAATAAACACACAAGTTGTCATTTCTCCTCTAGGAGGCGTTTTCCACATGAAGTTAGGCGTACAGCTTCTGCTATCAGACAGACATGAGTGTCCACTCTATCTCTATGACTTTAGGCAATACTTTCTAATAATCCTTACTTCTTGAGTTTATCCTCCCGAAGAAATGTTATAGGTATTAGGTGATATCACACTTGAAAAGTGTTTCGTTCATCCCTTGGGTCATAGAAAATATGCATATTTAAATCACTTCCGAGGTCCTTATCATTGCAAAGATTTTATGAAATTTATGTCATCATGATTTGTCAGTCGATACATCAGGAGAGTCACTATATTATCTTAAGTAATCTTATTTTAATTTGAAAAACATTTTGTGAGTGTCTAATATGGGCCAGACATTGGAAAACCAATGTAAATGAGCTGCCTATCAATCCTACAGAAAACTCTGCTCTGGTAAAAGCCAAGTCCGCAAAACAAATTCTTCCTAGAACGCCATGCCCGGTAGAACGTCCAGTGATGGTAAACACGCTTTATATCTGCTGTGCTGCCAACACCACAGTCCCTAACCACACGGAGCCATGGAGCACCGTGGCTACTGTGACTGGGCAATTGATTTTTGATTTTATTTAATTAATTTACACTAAGTAGCCACCCGGTGAATAGCACAGGTCCAGGGGGAGGAAATGTACAAGCAGGTAACCTTTAAACTTAAGAAGGCGAAGCAGGTACAGAAGTGAAATAATGGAGTGGATTTTCTTTATTTTCTTCTTTACTACTTGTATATACGGCAAAACAATTTCTGAAAAGTATGTGCACCCTTACGCGTTTTTACTTGAAAGCATGAAAACTTTTATCTTGGATTAAAGTACTTTCAAAGGACACTCTGAGTACTGACAGTTTTAAATTATTTTATTTTTAAAATGAGTAAAATGGGAGCTAAATGCCAAAAAATTTGATAGCCACCAAAATCTATTTACGGTAAACTAATAAATAAGTTTTTAATAGCCTAGAATATTATACTATTCATTCTTCCTAAAATGTATATTTTTATTCAAATTCTCCCTCAGAATTTCATTGTAATGAATATCTATATTTAAAGTATTTCATCAACCAATACTTGTAGTTCTCTGCGCAAAATTACTTTTCCGATTAGTTACAATATCTCTAACAGTAACAAATAAAATTAAAGAAACAAAAACTTATTAACTGCATTTTGATTATCATCATGAGGACTAACAGGATATGGCAGAGAAACATGCATTCCTATGTTCTCTGCAGCATTATACACAACAGTCAAGATGTGGAAACAGCCTAAGTGCCCATCAGTGGGTTAATGGATAAAGAAGATGCCACATACACACACAGACACACACACACTCACACACACAGAGGAATATTATTCATTCCTGAAAAAGAAAGGCATCCTGCAATTTGTGACAACATGGATAGACCTCGAGGGCATTCTGCTAAGTGAGACAAGTCGGACAGAGAAAGACAAGTACTTCATGAGATCACTTATATGTGGAATCTAAAAAGGCCAAACTTGCAAAAAATAGTAGAATGGTGGTTAGCAGAAGCTGGGGGATGGGGGAAATGGGGAGAGGTTGGCCAAAGGGTGAAAACTCTCAGCTATAAGATAAGTAAGTTTTGAGTCTAATGTATAGCATCGTGATCATAACTAATAACACTGTAGTCTATACTTGAAAGTTGCTGGAAAAGTACATCTTAAATATTCTTACCACAAAAAAGAAATGGCAATTATGGGAGGTGATGGAGGTGTTAGCTAATGCTACAGTAGTCATCATTTTGCAATTTGTAAGTGTGTCAAATCAACACGATGTTCACCTTAAACTTACACAATGCGATATGTCTGTTATATCTCATAATGCTGGGGAGGGGAAGGGAAATGCATGTAGTTGTCTGTTCCAAAGCATTACAGACCCCCCCAGCCAGGAAGCTGCGGGCCAAGCTGATGACTATTATCTCCACCAACCCAGTGTGCTCCGTACGCGTCCGGATAGCTGAAGGACAGGCTTCTCTGTGAAGTAGAGGATGACTGGGTAAGAGGCAGTGGGGAAGGCAAGACTCCTCCAAAGGCCCTTCATTCGATGCCATGAAAGGGAAAATCAGGAAGTTCTTGTCATCAACTCCTTTAAAACTACTCCTGCCGTCCCTTGTCATTCTACCTTCTGTGGCTGGGAGACCTCTGTGTAGATGCCCATGTGTGTTTTCAGGGCACTGGTTGTCTGGTGTGACTAGAGCATAATATACAGAAGAGAAAGGACTTGAGGCCAGATTACGACAATATCACATACGTGGTTATGGCTGCGGCCTACAGTGACTTAGCCGACACGTTCACTCGAACACGTATGCGTGTGTGCGTTCAGAAGGCTTCGAGTTCCAACGTGCTCCAGGCACCCGGCTAAGCCAGGAGTTCTTAATCTTGAAGGTGAATCAGGATCACAAATGGAGATGTACAAAATCAGACTACCGAATGAGACTGCCCTCAATTGTCAGTTTATATAGTTTAAATTTATAAAGAACACTTTAACACGCAGACAGAAAGAGCGAACTACAGAGAAGCGTGATAGGAAGATGATCAATAGCCAATCCCGGGCAAGAGGTGTGTGCAAGCTCGAGAAAGGATGTGGACATCGCCACGAGCAGAGAAGGGAGGTGGGAACCGTACGGGCATTACAGAGGCGCCACGGGGCTGTGCCCGCACCTGCCACGCTCCGCGGAGTGTCGAGAATGGCACTCTCCACACCACCCTGTCTTCCCAGCCCTGTCGTGACCTCACAGATGCCATGGGAAGCAGCAGGGCCGGCACAGACGGAGCTTATTTAATGAAAAGATGTAAGCACATACTTTCATAACGCTGATGGCATCTCTGTGCAGTTCCGCCGAATGCCGGCAAGATGACTCCTGCCCCAAATCGCGTTAGATGTGGTGATATTTATTGTGTATTATCATTTTCTAAATTATTTTTCCTATTTTATCTTCCTTTGTCCTTAATCATCAGGCGCCTCATCCCAGTCAGTGCCAATTTCAAGGGAGATTTTCCACTTTGTGTGTAGGTATTAAATTCTCTTAGGGTCTAATCTGCAGGAGATTCATTTAGTTTTTCATCAGTCATTTGTCCCATGCAGTCCCCTCGTGACCCTGAGCTGGATGACACACTGAGCTGGGAGCCGAGGAGTCAGAGCAGACAGACACGTGCCCCCTGCACAGGCGAAAGCCCCATGGAGCATATGACCTAACCCCTCCTGGTGTAAGAAATCTGAGGTTTCGAGAGCTTCGGACACTTCCCCAGAGTTACGCAGCTCATTGATGGCTAAACGGGGAGAAAGGTTTTCTGCCTGTCTCTTTATGTTTTGTCTCCTTTCCACGTACGTATGTTAGAGGCTACGCATGCTTGTTAACGAGGAAGATGACAGAGCCCCATACATTTGCCCCCATCTACTGGAACTGTGGGTTGCTAGAGGTCAAAACAACCTGAAAACGACCGTGCCTTTCTATGCTTGGGACCCACGCAAAGCTCTTGAAATGTATGTGGGGCACATTTTTCATTACTTCGCATGGAAATCCTGTGACGATCGCACCCTGCCCTTCCTCCACACGCTTTGCTCCCACTCTCCATCACCTCCTCTCGCATTAGAGGAATCAGACATTCCCTATAAACCACGCGCTGCCGTGTCACGCGCTTTTACGAATCTCGTTCCACTTACCTGGAGTACCACGCCTGCAGCGTCGCCACGGGGGAAAGACTGATCGGTATTCCTTCAACCTTCTCCGCAGCTTCCCGGAGCCGCCTCTGAGGGCTGGGGTTCCACTCACATGGGACATGCACCCCTTTCGTACTGAGAGACCCCTCTGTGCCCCGCCCACCACTGTGGCTTTGCACTATTATTTCTATTTTTTTTAAGATAGTCTAAAAAGAGAAAGTCTTAATTTTCTCCACCTATTTCTTAGTAAGTTAACATGTAATAAATCAAACCCAATGTTTTGTGTAAAACGTATGCAATAACGCATAATGACAAAAACAGTATGTTTCTATGTAAAAAGACCAAGTGTGTGGACAACAGTTCAGCGGCGTAGGGGTACTCACCCCTCCTGCAGGCTGACGGAGCTCTGCCCTCTCCATCACATGGCTTCCAAGGTCACCCTGGCGTTGCTTCCATTAGAACCAGCTCCTGCGGATGAGAGCATGAAGGGGCGTGCATGAGGGATTTTAGAAATAGACCCCATCGCTACTGCTCAACATTCGTGGCTAGAACTTGGCCCTGAAGCTACACCCGAATGCAAGGAGGACGGGCTATGTAGTTGTCCTTCGTGCCCAGAAGAATAAATGGGTTTTTGTCAAAAGCTGTCAATCTCTGTTACAGGACAGACTTTTCTGTTCAATGAACATTCATTTGCATCTTTCTTCCTAAACATATAACACTGAATCATCCTTTCTTAAAAGAACCGGCCCAACATCTGTGTCAGTAACAAAATCCAACTAAATGTCTAGGAGTTCTGGGTGAAGAACAGCCCTATTAGGTCCAGATGTGGCTGTTCACGCTACAGAAAACCATGAACCAGACAAATAAGCAATCTTTCCTCTCCGGGAATGCGCACGGATGCACGCTCGCACGGGCTATTAGAACAGAAATAGGATTAACTCATGTTTAAAAAGCTCCCATAGAAAAATAAAAATCTCTGTATAATAGACAAAATTAAACTTCCTTTACTTGATATAAGATGTTTCTTAATATTCATATACATGAGCTAAATTCCTACAGTCAGAATATAAGGTCGAGCTGGACTTCTCTTCCTTTACGGCGACTGTCTTCCTATCTATCCAAACTTTCGAGCTCTCACAGATACTTTTAAGTCCAGTCTCCAGAAACACACACATTCTCACAGACATATTACAGTAAACATATTTTTAGCGGAACTACATAATACATAAGAAAAACCATAGCTTTGAATTTACGTTTATAAATTATTTTATGTTTTGATGCATTTAGTTCAAAATAAACATTTGTGACACAAAATGATAAACTTAAATTCAGAGTATGAATTTGAGAATATTCTCCCTAGTAATTCTTGTTTAGCATTATTAAAACGGTCAGCCTTAATTTGTCTCTTGATAAGTAGAATGTACGATCTCCTGCTAGGCCATGACAGAAGGTGTTTCAAGAAAGAAGACGTCATCAACTGCATCAAATGTTATTTGAAGGTCAAGGAGAGAAACGAATGAGAATTGACTATAGGATTCGGTAAAGTGGATTTGACAAACGACTTTGATAAGAGAGACTGTATTTGTGTTGTGGGACAGAAGTTTAGTTGTTGGAGCTAAGGAGAGAGGAGGAGGAGCAATGGAATAAATCCTCAGGGCCACGAGGACAGGGCAGATGCGTAAGTGGGGGGTGGGAAGCTGAGGGAGTTCTCACTTGATCTGAATTTTCTCTGTAAAGTGACAGTCATCACAAAGCATAGAGACTTTGCGAAGTATACTGAATGTTGAGATTAATTGCTGCGGGGAAAGGAAGACGTAAGTTATTAGAGATACACACAAGTGCTTTTAAGTGGAAAACTCCTCCTCCAGATGTCTGAATACCTCTTATTGGCATATCATCACCACGTACAAAATGTGCCAGGTTTTCGATCTAGACACAGATCAGAGCTGGTGGCCCCCGTTCTCTGCCGAGCCCTGTGTACTAACTCTTTCCTCTCTCTGTAATTCTCTTCCCTCATTGCTGCTGGCTCCTTCTTACCATTCAGTTCCCTGAACTTAAATGTCACCTTCTCTGGGTACCCGATCCAAGGTCATCCGGAACTAACTGATGAACATACCGAATTTACTTTCAAAGACCGTATCAGCATCTGATGTGATCTCTTGCATTTATTTATCATCTGCCTCTCTCCAGCTGAAACTGGTTCCATGACGGCTAGGACTCTGTCTGCTTTATTCATTATTTTTACATCCATCGCCTGGAATAGTATATGTTTGTTACTCAATAAATATTCACTTAATAAATCAATTAATTAAATCATTATAAGTCATTCCTCTGTATTGAGCCTTGGCGGCTTCCTTGTTGCTCTGTTCACGGACACATTAAAACTGATCGTCGACATAAAGTCTAGAAGCTTAGTCCTCGGAAGCAGAATGGAAGGGTGGTTAAGGGATACGCTTTGTCAGCTACCCATCAGCTGGTTATCCTGTCAGCTGTCACTTATTATGAATGATCTCAGGACAAATCTTAATTCTCACCTTCCCCGTCTGAAAAATCAGAATAATTTAAGAACTGTTACACACGGTAGGTTGTTACATGAACTAAATGTTATGGCACACGTAAAATAGATAGTTGTCCCATAAAGAGTAGCTATGATACCACCTTTATTTTTAATTTCTGCGTTTCTTGGTCCCCAGGACCTTTTTTAACCAAAAATGTAGTTGGTCAAATCTGAAAGTAATGGGGTAGCTAGCTGATCAAGGCAGGAGCCGGCCATTAATGTGCCAAATTGGAAAAAAATAGTAATTAAAAAAATTATTAAATTTTAATAATTAAACTCTACATTTTTAATTAAAAATGTAATTATAAAAATAACAATTAAATGTGTCCATTAGTGTCCACTGATCTTTCTTACTGTAGGTCAGTGGCTGTCCACGAATTCTGCATTTATAGCGAGTTTGGGAATGTTTCATGCCCAGGAGGCTGCCAGATGCTCTTCTAACTTTGGGTACCAAAGATGTCTTCAGATTATAACTACAGGGTGTTCTGTCTCATTAATTATAAGTTTAATAATTACTTCCTATTGAAGTAATAGACGATTAATTGTGCTAATAAGTTTAAGTTGGATGAACTTCAGTGTTTTGCTGTTGCCATGGTTTCAAGCCACAGTTTAGCTACTGGGGAGAGGAAAAGCAGCGGGGTATGTTTGTTTGTTTGTGTATTTTCTTTCTTTTTAATTTGGCTGTGGCCGGCAGCCTTTCAGATCGAGCTCCCAACCTTGGCTCATCCGCTTTTACTATTAACACAATGACTGCAGGCTAGTTATAGCACCTCTTTGAGACTCAGTTTCCCTATCTTTCAAATAAAACTAAGTAGTAATAATAGCAAAATTTTTTGTGCTTACTACTTACTAGGCACTGTCCTAAGCGATCACATAACAATCCTACTAGATAGGTTAATATCGTTCCCCCTTTTTATAGATGAGGAAATTAAATTACAGAGAATGAGTCACTTGTCTAAGATTGCACAGCCAGTAAAAGGTAACGCCCGTATTCAAAGCTGGCATCTGGCTCTGACATCTGTGCTCTTGACCACCGTGATACAGCACCTATGAAAGGAAGCATCCACTGAAAGGAGACATGACATCTTCGATCTCTGATTAAAAGATTTCTATTCCACCAACTTGCCTAATATTCTTATAAGGTAAGAATAAGGCTCTAACGAAAAGTCATATATAAAATGGTTAGAGAAGTGCCTTGCTCACTATAGACCCTCAATATATCTTTCTTTCTGCTCTGTTTGCCCAGTAAGTGAAGTGACAGACCGGAATATCACGAGCATTTGGTCCCAGCCCAGCATCTAAGCTAGAATGCAGTAATCGATTCAGACGGCTCCTCAGAAGCGTCAAAGAGCATCACTAGGACACTTGAGTATTACATACTTACAAAAAGATGCCTTTCTTTTTAGAGGTCCCGTCCCCCACCATGCTGTTTTGGGGTGGAGACTTGGGAGCTCATTTAACCCTGGCATTGTCACTCCACAGAGCTCGAGGGTGTGCAACGCCAAAGTCTAGCTGCACACACCATGCGGTCTGGGGGGCCCTCCTCTGAAAAGACTGTTAACATCCCTTGCTTCACTGGAACCAGGACAGTCTAAAGCATGGGGTGCGGGGTCACTCTGTCTGTGATGCATCAGACAGCCATTTGCTTCTGAACTTAGTCTTGGTGCTACTCTCCCTCCGGCATCTGTCAGCCCCGCCACCAATGCACCGGGGGAAGCTTCCCAGTGCATGATGTAACTCTCCCTTCTGGGACTCTGTCTCAAATTTATGGCAGGCCTTAGGTTCTTACCTCTCCTTCGCCATCACTAAATGGAGCTGGGCGAAACACCCACAAATTTAGGGATTAAAGCAAAGGCATGAAGTAGGGAGTTAGGTAGGAGGATTTGGCTTTGTCATGGGCGATTTCTTAGTAGGAGATCAATACCAAATGGCCTGGGAATTATCTCTGCGAGGCCCCTCGGTGAGAGAGACTGCAGCTGGAAGATGCTGGTTTACATGAGGTTGGTATGTCCAAGTGATTTTCATGCCATATCTGCAGAAATGGATTATGACTATCAAAGTCCCAAACGTTCCTACAAGGGATTTATAAAAACTGAGCAATGTGATAAAAAATTGGACTCAACATTTTTTCTACTCAAAAATATTTTTCTGCCTACCTACCACTATCTAGTTTCCTTTTATGAATAGCTGGGGATCATAAGTGTTATAACCTTCACCAACTCTTATAAATCCTACTGTTTAAAATGTAAACATCCACTGTTCTCCATCCCTAATGACATTTTCCGACTTCAGAACTTAATCTTTCAGTCATATGTTATTGAGCACCAAAATAATGGCATGCCCACGTGGTCAGACCCTTTAAAGAGAACACCACCCTCCACATAAGTGCCCGCTGGAGGCCAGCGAAGAGGGATCTGGAGCAAAACAGGGAGAGTCCCTAATAGAAGGCGATCTTCAAGGGGCACAATTCATGTCGTAGTAAGCAGCTGCCCCACGCTTAGAGATGCTTTTCTCTTCATCAAAAATCATTTAGATACCAAGAGGGCAATCGAGCTGAAGTCTACCAATTGGGGTCAAAATGAGATAGGACTAAAATGAACAGATTTTTCCTTTCTTTAAGGTTCATAAAACAATGCCAAAGGGATTTCCGAAGAGGAAGCAGAGATGTCTTCCATGATGACAGCCTCACCTGCATAAGCATGAAGCTAGTGATGCTGCTCATTGAGAAGGCTGCTCCGTTATGTGCATCCTTAGTCAAAAATCCCACACTTCGCAGGACAATCATATCGGCAGGCCAATCAATGCAAGTGGAAAGGCGGTTAACGACTAGGACTCTCGATTAAAATATGAAGTCTGATAAATAAATTAAATTGAGTTCAAAATATTGGAAGAAACTGTAAGATAATAACCAACTACTTGAGGCCTGAGTGTGTTTATGACTATATCACTCACCGCCTAGCAGCTTACACTGATGCCTTGAGCAATACATTAGAAATATATTTAAAATCCTGTGTTACATATTGAAATGTTACACATATATTATTTTCCACCTCCTCCTCTTTCTCTGCCTCTTCCTCCTCCTTTTCCTTCTGTCTCTAATTAAAACTGCCATTCTCGGGGTGAGAGGTTAAAGAAGTACAAATTAGTGGTTGATAGATGGTCACGGCCCAGGGAAGGCAGCAGTAATGTTAATGGCTGGGTGGAGGGCCAGAGGAGAGAAAGAGCAATTAGGGGGGTCGTTTCATAAACTATAGAAATGTCTAACCAATGTCCTGTCTACTTGAAACTAATAATAAAACAAAATTATTTTTAAAAATCTGCCATTCTCTATAAGTTTCCAATAAAGAAAACAAACTCAGCTTACTAGAAAAATAAAGCATCCTCTGCTTTACATACTTCATATAATTAACTTTGCATTTCAGCATTTCAAGAAAAAATAAATTCATTAAATTTATATTAAACAAATTCATTAAATTCGAAAAGTATTTTGAATGCGAAGATGACCACTTGTAATATTAAATCATTTGTTACTTTACGACTTTTTATAATATTCAAACGACATAAATTTCATTGTATGCATCTACATCCATCCGCCTGCCTGTCTGCCTGTCTGTGGTGACGTCTCTTCTGATTGGAGGTAGAGGGAAAAGCGGAAAGAAGGAAGTCAAGGGCTGCTCCAGGGTCTGGGCTTGTACTCGGCCCAGGATTCTCGCTGAACCTGCTTGGCCTCTCCTTCCCAGGCCCTGCTCAGGTCTCTGAGGACAAAGCACATACTATGTCTGTGCGCGGGACAGATACTCTGCAGATACTGGGACAGATGCTGCCCAATACCAGTGCTGACTGCTGGGCGTTTCCAGTCATCAGCCCTCTGGGGCGCGTAGCTGGGTTTCACGTCCAGATCTCCTTGGGTTTGAGTTTGGCCAGTTTCCCCACTGGGTATTTCACTCAGGACTTCAACATTCTCTAGATTTCTCTCTTCCTCGGTGATGGAACCTGCAGCCTTTTTTACATCAAAGTCCTGTCAGCCCCAGTATGGAAAGCATACGTGGGTCAGTGGCCCAGTCTGGCCGGTGTGAACATACTATGCACACAGGAAATAATCTCTATTTAAGATCCAATCTCTATTTAAGATACAATCATTATTGTGATGAATTCTAAAATTATATTCCCCAAAGTCACCAGAAACACTGAATATTGCTCCTTGGGGAAACACAGGTGCCTATGAGCCACTCGTCATGACATTTTTATCAACTGCTCGATACATAACCTCGCTTTATGCGTGCTTCTGTTAAAGACACTGTATTTAATATATATTGCTGATTCATTGGCACCGAGCTCAGAGCCAACAGCATCGTAACTCAGGCTTAAACAAAGTTCGGATTATCTAACACAAGCTTTTCTCTGTAACGCACATCATACATAGCCTTCTTGTACTTAGAGACACTAGACAACACTACAATGCTATACTCGGGGGTTGTTTAAAATAGTGAAATCACCGACAAAAACACAAAAATGCGAAAAAATGTGGCACTAAGTGGTGAGAATGGCGCTTTTACAATATGAGAACTAAACCAAGAAGGCAGAGCATCGGCTTACTCAACTTTGGTTTGGAACATGTGCCTTGAGCAATTCAGGTTTTTTGTTTATTTGTGTTTTTTGCCATTCTACGCATGTCCACAAATGATCTTTTAAAGCACTCTATCGATTTGGGTTTATGGATACATTTTAGTGATTAAGCAAATTCTGAAATATGAAATCCACAAATTATGAGGATTAACTACACTTGGATCTGGGGTTGTTTGTTAAGTGCACCATGACCTACGCTACTGCGACTGCTTATGCCTTATTTAATTCTCCCAATAGCCCTGAAAGATGGAGGAGAAAACAAACTCAAGAGATTCATTAGCATGTACATAATTACAGAGCTCAGAAATGTCTGAGCAGGATACCCTCCCAAGGCTGACTCAGAAATCCATGCTTTCACCCAAACCATGTGTGCTCCCGTGCCGGACCATCTCTATCTATGCTGATCCCAAAATGAATTTCCTACTCCGGTTCAGTTACCAATTTTCTCTCCATATCGTAAAACTCAAGAGTGAGTGACATGATGTAGTAGAAAGACTCTAATTACATGAAGAAATTAATCTTCAAGAAAGTTTAATAAATAACGTTAGTCATAATCGACAATTCTGAACAAGAAATTCGGATGTAGGTACAGTGGTGATCTCACTATGTCACACATGTCGTTAAGGTCATTCTTTGGAGCTCGTCCATCTAGCAATTCCTAAGGTGTCTTCCAATGAAGTCCAATGCTATAAATGCCATTAGAGGGGGGAAAAAGAGAATTATGTGATCGAATATATTAGGAAATGCCACATAATAGGCATTTCTCCCGATAACTGAGAATACACATTAGTGCATTTCAAAGGCTCTTATAGGTCCTGCATGAAATAACCTCCTTTAATAGTCTCTGAAAGTATTCAACAAGAGAAAACATTATTTTACATATTTAAAAAATCTGATGTCTTCATCGAATACAAAGCAAAAGCTCATTCAGTAGTCTTTGACCAACTTTTCATGAAATAATGTTCTAATCTAGCACCCTCACTGGATGGATGAAGGACCTTCAGATTAGAAAATGGGATGACTTACTTAGATCGAAGACCTAAAACCAGAACTCCAGAAGGATTAGGCTAGTGTGAATTTCTACTACACAAGTTCATTTCCCCCAGCAGCATGAAATCATCTCCTCATTTGTATTAAAAGGCGTAAGAAAGTGGGTTTTGACTGAGACAGTGTTTATGGGGAGCCATGAGGTCACCGCGTCCTCGTGGACATGGTGAAGATGGACGGTGAGGCATAAACCATCATTTGTGGCACACAGCCGTGGGGGAGAGACCCAGTCAAACGCCTGAAACACGTACTATATATATCATATATTTTGCTAACTGCCTCATGTATGTTATTTCAGATAATCTATAAATTAATTCCGTGACCTAGACTTAACATAGACTTAATTTGCCCCAGTTCACATGTGAAGATGCAGATGCTTCTTCAGAAGTTGCTGATTTCTCTGTCTCTTTTTTCCCCTTTAATATACTTCCCTTTCCAGTTCTCTCGTCTAGACCCCTGCAAACTGCTGACAGATGGTTCATTCCCAGTTATCAGAAGAGACACTGATATCCTTGCAACTGTGAAGAAGAAACACAAGGTGAGTCTGTGCACGTCTCTTCAGCCGTCCGACAATGTGCACGTGGCGGGGAGGTCAGCTGTCTCATGCAATTGCATTACCACCGGAAAGAGACCACAGCGTGGGCCTGTGGGCTCCTTCGCAATCTGCAAAATGCCATGGGATACACATGCACCGCCCTTAAGTCATACACAATACCCTGCAGCAGCGAGTCCTAAGCTCTCGTGCCAAGATGCAAGATGATGTTGGGAAGTGCAGTCAGCGCCTATGTGACCTATTTCAGGAGTCGAGGAGGGCCCTTCCCTGCCTTTACCTATGGTGTATCCTTAGCAAGGCTCACTTTAGTTCTTAATAAGTATCTTAGATAACATCTTGCCGCTCCCTTCATGTATACTATGCTTTAGTCACAGGAAGCTACTTGTGGATGCTGACACACACCGCTCAGCTTCATGTTCTTGTGCCATTCCATGTGCTGGTTCTTACCCTCTTTTCTGCCTAATGAACTATTATCATCTGTCCATGAAAATTCAGTGTAAACTTTTGCAGAGTCTGTGCTGTCTGCCCACACCGAATGATTCCCTTCGCGGTCTGAATTCCTTTAGTACCTGCAGAGATCTCATTCCATTTGCCTAGGTTTTCGTAAGTTCCGATTTGCTGAGGCCCCATTTGGTATATGCTTTTTGTCCGGGTAGAATCATTGCTAGTGACCCACTTACACACTCCGAAGTACCTGGGTTGGATGATAAATTACAGGGTTCCCCTACTCTTGCCCTCACATGGATACTGGCCTGTTTCCTTCCCAAGATTGTGAGGCCCTGGTAGATCATGATTCACTCTCTACTCATTCTTGTATCCCTAGCATTAGACTCGACAAGCATCTGTAGGATGAATGAAAACAAGTATTCACCCAGGTCTGGCTGAATCCACATTTTGCGTTCTTTACAAAATGCCCCATTGGAAATAAGGCGGACTCGTCCAGAGACTGGCTGAAGAGGCTTCTCTGGTCCTCCACTCCGAATTGCCAGACGCCTCACCCACCACACCACAGCCCCTTGATGCACAATACTCCACATCACACCTTGTGATACACTTGAGGATCTGTCCCCCATCCCAGCATCCCCTGGTCTGAAATTCCCCTGAAGGTAAAAGACACTGCTTTAATGATCAGTATGTATAACACCACAAGTACTTCTGCTACCAATCATTACTAAGAGTGGCATCAGGTGTTCTCTGGGTTAGGCATGGTATAAAGCAATTCATACGAATTACCTCCTTTAATTTTCACAATTACCCCACGAGTAGTTAATATGAACCGATTTTACACCCGAGGAACTTGAGATTCAAAAAGTTACATTAAAAAAAAAAAAGGTTAAATAATTCATCCATGGTTGTAGTGCTAATAAGTAGTAGATCTGGGATTCGAACTTAGGTTTCTCTAACTGTAGGTCATATTGCGGTATGTCTTTACACAATGAGAATCATTAATTTATCTACTTAAATCAGAACTTTTCTGTATCGAGGTTTATATTTATAGTTACTTCTTTATCTCTCTCTAGATACGTTTTCTCTCAGAAACCTGAGGCTTCCTTTCACGTCCGAGAAGGCACATCTGAAAGAGAAGCATCTGGATGGCACTGGCGGTTATCAAACGGCTTGGGATTTCCGCACTGTTCTCCACAGAGATTCTCTTTATCCCTTGATCCAAGCGAAAGGGAAGCCTGACGCCAATCTCTGCCTTGCCTTCGGCCTCAGTGGAAGGAGTTTAATTTTTCAATTAGTCCACAAAATCCATCGACACATCTTTCAATACTTTAAGCCGGAGACATTGCTAAAAAAAACTGTTCATCACGTGTGTCTGGTCCATGTGAAAAGAGAGGCTCTATATCAACTTATAAGCTGTGTTTTCATCCTGTGGTATTCATAATGCCGCCTAACTGCAAAGAACTGTTCAGCGCATCGTCCGCCAGGCATCTGTTAACTTCGGATACATACAGAACACTTAGAAGTTCACGTTCTTGGGAAATATCTCCGCCGATTCTGATAAAATATGCAGGCAGGGATTAATGCGCCCATTTTCCAGAGAAGAAAATTTAGGCTAAGAAAGTTAAATGAAGCAATCACGAATTAATAAAGAGAAGATGCAGGTCTCTAATTTATGTCTTCTAACTTCAATTCCAATTTTCTTTCTATTTCCTTCATTCTGTCGTGCTCATTTTATTTTTTTTATTTTTATTTATTTTTTTAATTATTATCATTTATGCCTACAGCACCTGGTCTTCCTAAGTGGCCTCCCATCTAAGTACTAACCAGGTCCGACCCCGCTTAGCTTCCAAAATCAGACATCGGGCTTGTTAAGGATGGCGTGGCCATAGACTAGGGACCGTGGCTCCACTGGGGCGCAAACCCAGGACCTTCTGTGTGTAAAGCAGACGTGCTAACTGCTATACTATGGAACTATGTCCAGGTTTAAGAGTTTATATTTCTCTTTATATTATTTTAGTTTCCCTTAAAATCCATTGACAGAATCCAGAGCAGTAAATCTAGGACCTACAAACGCAAACCTATAGAGAACAGTAACAGATGTCTTTCTGGTGTACAAGCCGTTAAGGTAAATGAATGGTTTTCTACAAAACCTTGACAGGCACTTTTCAATCGATTCTTTCAATTATTTGTTTTCCACAGCACATAAAACCAAGGGAAGTCCACACAGTGTGAGGCAGAGTGTCTCCTAGTGACGCCCTTATTAGCAGTGGCGATACTTAGACCACAAGTCCAAAGATCTTAGCATCTCTTTAGACTTCGCACTCCAGTGCAAATGGCAGTTTAAAAATGGGTCCACGTTTGCCGCCCTCAGAAGGCGGGGCCCGCTTTCCTTCCCTGAGTCGCTCCAACAAGAACATTGAATCCTGACACATGCCGATCACTCATCGGTGCCCAGTTAAGTATCTGTCCGTTATCTTTACTGATCTGATGAAATCGAGACTCAGAGACTTGCTCCTAAGGAACAGAATATGTCTGACCCTAAGGTGGTGATGGGCAGCAGTGGGAAGAGACGCAGAATGAGGCGCATGGTAAACCCCAGCGGGGATCACAATGCAGGTCCCTGGGGTCCTGGACGAAGGTCTTCCCAGCAACAGCAGAGCGATTTTGTGTCCTTTTAGAAACAGGTCTTGGTGTGTTTCTGGACCCTGACAGACATGAAACGGTTGATCCTGAGATTCCCCTGGTGTCTCGAATAAATTGACTGCTAGATCCTCTTTCTTTCTAAATCTCCAAATCTCAGCATCTCAGGGATCATTTCAATTTTTTGAGAAAAACATCTCCAATACCATTCTCCAGGATGCAGCGTGGAGTTGCTGAACTACATGCTGGCTATGCATGGAGAGTGAGTCTGCGACCCCGAGGGGTTAAGTGATCCGCTGAACTACATGATTCTCTGTAGTCCACTTGTAGTGATCCGCACAGAGAATCATGACTGATAAGCATCATTCACACCCCACTTTCCACCAACGTGTTTCAAAA
>NW_011889005.1:1284821-1286949 GCF_000151845.1 Pteropus vampyrus
CAACAGCAGAGCGATTTTGTGTCCTTTTAGAAACAGGTCTTGGTGTGTTTCTGGACCCTGACAGACATGAAACGGTTGATCCTGAGATTCCCCCGGTGTCTCGAATAAACTGACTGCTAGATCCTCTTTCTTTCTAAATCCCCAAATCTCAGCATCTCAGGGATCGTTTCAATTTTTTGAGAAAAACATCTCCAATACCATTCTCCAGGATGCAGCGTGGAGTTGCTGAACTACATGCTGGCTATGCATGTAGAGTGAGTCTGCGACCCCGAGGGGTTAAGTGATCCGCTGAACTTCATGATTCTCTGTAGTCCACTTGTAGTGATCCGCACAGAGAATCATGACTGATAAGCATCATTCACACCCCACTTTCCACCAACGTGTTTCAAAATCGCCTCGTACTCCAGGGTACTCGATTTGCCCTGGAGTGTTTTCAGAGGAGACTGTTTCCTATTTTAAGACAATATCTTTATGAAGTCTCTATGTTATAACTTCCTCTCTAGCTAGACCTTTTTAAAATTTGCAATTTCTTCTACGTTATTATAGACTTTCGTATTATCTTGGACCTTATGTGATAACTGCTTTTAAAAATTGTTTTCTTGTAATTTTACCGGGGTCCAAAGGGGACAAAATTACTGTCATTAATCAAGCATTTTAAATTATAAACTCCCCCAAATGTTTTCTTTATGTTGAATTCCCTAATTTTAGGTGGTGATACCATTTATAGCATCACTATTTAAGATCCACGATTTAATAACAAATATGAAAAAAAATGAAAGGAAGTTTAATTTTCTGAATTCCCCTCTCTATAACAAGCCGAATATGTAATTTTTGATAATTTTTAATGTCAGTCTTTACTGACATGTAGTTTGTGTTACTTTTATTGTGTCCTATGTTTCTATATGTGATACTCATGGAAACACACGGGTATAAAATTTCAGCTATGTAAGATGAACAAATTCTAGTAACTTGTCTTTACATTACTGACAAAATCTGGTTATTTGTTACTTTACCTCAGTTTAAATCTGCTTTCACACTTCCAAACAATATTGCTTAATAGACAGGATGAGTAATGATGAGTGGATTCAAATATATGCGTTGCAGGCTGCACATCTCGTTTGTTGATGATAAGGAAGTGAGTAAGAAACAATCACGTCCTTAAAAATTTACATTTTAAAGGTAGGAAAGACATGTAAACAAATAATTACAATATCGCTGTAATTGCAAAACTTATAATTACACTACTTGCGATATTTACTCTAAACGGATTTCTATTACATGTATCAGGATTGAGCAGCTAACCCTCCCCAGAGAAATCAGGGATGCCTCCCACCCCTGGAGGCTCAGCGTTGTATGGTAAGTTTACACCTGTCAAGGACCCACATGCAACCCCAGGAAGGCCACTGGGGAACTGTGATGATGGCAAGTGCAGCCTCCGGAGACATGAAAATATGGATACAAGTCCTACAATTTTCATGTGTCAAAAGCAAAGATTTGAGCATATCACTTAGATTCCTTAGCCTTTATTTTTCCCATCAGCACAATGGAGACATTCATATTTAGCTGTTAGTGTTGTAATGAATATCAGATAAAGCCTCTTAACTGAACTGGCTAACTCTAGACTTCATGAGCAGACGATAATTCCTAAGGGATTTAGGGGTAGAAGTTTATCTCCCAATAATCTGGCACCCAATTAGAAATCTTCCCACAGGGGAAGGGAAATGGCATTCAGAAAATCCCACAATGGAAATATCCACTAGAAGTATTATTATCATTAAGATCCTTGGCTTTTTTCAGAAGTAGAGACTCACATACTTCAATTTCTCTGAGAAATCACAGGGGTAGGATTCTAATGCAGATATGTCTGACTATAGAGTCGGGATTCTTAACCACTTTATGATTCTCCTTCCTCCAATCATCTCTGCCCTAACAGAGGAAGCAGGTAATGAAAACGTTACGCAGTTAGAAATGCTGTCCAAAAGCAATGGATTCTTGCTCCTAACCACGTTTCTCAGACGCCATCTCACAGCCGTGCGGAATGGGATATCATAGCAGCCTGGGGTATGGACACTAAAGTTGCCTCCCATGTCTAAATCCCAGCTCTGTCACTGACTAGCTGAGGGATTCT
>NW_011889005.1:1286999-1288695 GCF_000151845.1 Pteropus vampyrus
AATTTCTCTGAGAAATCACAGGGGTAGGATTCTAATGCAGATATGTCTGACTATAGAGTCGGGATTCTTAACCACTTTATGATTCTCCTTCCTCCAATCATCTCTGCCCTAACAGAGGAAGCAGGTAATGAAAACGTTACGCAGTTAGAAATGCTGTCCAAAAGCAATGGATTCTTGCTCCTAACCACGTTTCTCAGACGCCTTCTCACAGCCGCGCGGAATGGGATATCATAGCAGCCTGGGGTATGGACACTAAAGTTGCCTCCCATGTCTAAATCCCAGCTCTGTCACTGACTAGCTGAGGGATTCTGGACAAGTTATTTCATGCTATGTGCTTCGATTTCCATATTTATAACATAGGACAAAATGATAGAACCTACTTCATATAATTGTTGGAAAGATTAAATTAGTTAATGCATGTCAAGTGCTAATAGCAACATACGTGTAAGACATCACTAATATTAGCTTTAGGGCTTGAAGCATTGGGATCTGAGCCTGGTCAATCCCAGGCAGAAATAATACACCGAGAAGCAATGTGTGGAGAAAAGACAGCTCCTTTGACAGTGGGGGAGGATAATTGGAGAATTCAAGGGAAAACGTAGTTCTGATAAACGCAGGTGTGAAATGAATTCATGTTCACAGACTTGCGCCAGGATGAGAAGCTTCCCACTGGCTCTAATAGTTTGTGAGAGCCGTCACTTTCCTCTAAAGTGAAACCAAACAAATAAAAACGATAATTGCCCCTCACTGGAAGAATTTCTCTAAGGTTAGTCGATCATTTTCTTTTGTGATGCCAGTGACCAAAGACACGTGCGTATACATAACTTAGTTTTGGTCCCCGCAGTAGTACGACTGAGGCTGTTTCAAGATGAAAATACAAAGTAGGTTAATTTGAAGGAGAATCGTACGGTTTATTCTCTTTTCATCTTGGACACTCGGTGTGTGGACCCATCAGACAAAGCAGTGAGTATGTTAAGAAAACAAAAACAGGTCCCATTTGCTAAACATGAGAGTCATCTTAAATTTCAGACATCCTACGGTGTTCCTTGGACAAACGTCAGTGATGCCTAGAGAAATGACGAGGTATAATGAAACGATTCTGGAGATCTAAACCGTGGTCAACACTCAGAGCTGAGAGCTGCGAGCCTGGACAAGCCCTTCTCTCTCCTCTGGTCATCAGCAGCTTCATCTGCTAAATAAGGAAGTTGAGGTAAATGACCTCAAGTCCCTTTCAGGCTGGTGGACAGTTAACGTGAAATGTATCTGTGAGACATTACTTGGTTTTTCTAGCTTTTCGTTTTTATTTTTATTTATTTAATTAATTAATTTATTTATTTTTCACCAGGGGCTCGTTGCAGTCTTCTCGACTCTGTTTCCTTCTGAGAATATCACCAACACCTCCCCAACCCTCAAAAGACTCCAATGACTGGCTTGGTCAACTCATCAGAGGGACACACACATAATCTAAATGAGTCAGAATATGAAATTCTTCTGATCATGGAGCCTTAGCTGGGCCAAATTGCGAGCCTGGAACTTTCGCTGGCATTATGAAAACAAACCACTCTTTTTCTGCTTCTCTGAATTTTTATTGTAAGAAAACTATTACTCCTCGAAACTCCTGGGCCCCGCCGTTTGCCACCAATTTGGAAAGATCTTGCCTAAGAATGAAAAAAAAGGTCTCCAGGTTGCATTGTTT
>NW_011889005.1:1288745-1292313 GCF_000151845.1 Pteropus vampyrus
CCCTTCTCTCTCCTCTGGTCATCAGCAGCTTCATCTGCTAAATAAGGAAGTTGAGGTAAATGACCTCAAGTCCCTTTCAGGCTGGTGGACAGTTAACGTGAAATGTATCTGTGAGACATTACTTGGTTTTTCTAGCTTTTCGTTTTGATTTTTATTTATTTAATTAATTAATTTATTTATTTTTCACCAGGGGCTCGTTGCAGTCTTCTCGACTCTGTTTCCTTCTGAGAATATCACCAACACCTCCCCAACCCTCAAAAGACTCCAATGACTGGCTTGGTCAACCCATCAGAGGGACACACACATAATCTAAACGAGTCAGAATATGAAATTCTTCTGATCATGGAGCCTTAGCTGGGCCAAATTGTGAGCCTGGAACTTTCGCTGGCATTATGAAAACAAACCACTCTTTTTCTGCTTCTCTGAATTTTTATTGTAAGAGAACTATTACTCCTCGAAACTCCTGGGCCCCGCCGTTTGCCACCAATTTGGAAAGATCTTGCCTAAGAATGAAAAAAAAGGTCTCCAGGTTGCATTGTTTCCACACCTGGATTAAGCCGTGCCTGAAGCTCTTTCTGACTTTTGTTTCAGTTGCATGAATAATTTTATCTATAGCTAACATTAAGGTTGTTTAACCTGAGTCTCTGATGCTTACAGCCAAAAGCACTCTGGCTAAAGTCTTTGTCTAAAGAAAGACCCTATCTTTGAGAGTTGTTACTTAGCCTTCTGGCACCATTAATGCACAAATAACCTATAATATCTTAGAGAAGTCATTCAATTAGAGTGAGATTTGGTTTCTATATTTACATAATGATTCCCTATTCCTCTCCGAGTTGTTTAAAAAACAGTGACTCTACATTTTATTAAATTTCCATTATTTGGGTTTATACCTTATCTCCTTTATGAAACTGTAATTTAAGGATGAAGGTTTTTTTTTTCCCCCAAGTTTTGACCTCTACAATGCTTATCACCTAGCAGACTGTATGTAGAATGAATTAATACACTGAAAATCAGCCTACGTTACAGGTTTAGGAATTTTTCATAGGCTCTATTATACGGTGAGAGGGTAATCGCCCGAATTAAAATCATTTCACCATCTCCCTCTTTGTTTTCCTGAGTCTTTTCAGCCCGAGACAACGTGGCAGCTGCTCTCCACTGCGGTGCAAAGCGGTCCTGCGTCGGTCACGCTTTCCTTGGCCAAAATTTATCACCACTACAGAAAACACCACGTAATAACTCTCAATATCCTTTCCATCCAGAAAACTTCAAATCGATTAATTTAAAAAGATCGACCTCTCAGCCCTCCCACCTTTTAAACAACCTGGAGACGCTAGAGCCTTCCAGAGCTTCGCGGTGTGAGGCAGAGTGATGGAGGAGGACCGGGAGGAGCTGGCACTCTCCCAGCCTCTCGGGCCCCGCAGCAGACTGCGGAGCTCATCTGCAGTGGGGGTTGCCACTTCGCAAGTTAGGGGTATGGATGCCAACATCACTTCCTAGGTTTAGATCCCGGCTCTGTCACCAGCTTTGTGATGGGGGACAAGTTACTCGATACGACGTGCTTCATAGTCCCGACTGCCCCTAAACCGTCACTGAATCAGAGCCATGCCTATTACTCGTTGGTGTGTCCTTGACTATCGAAGAGGCCAGTCGGCGAGGAGAGAGTGTAGAGCTGCCCACGTGTGCTACCGGCCCCCAGTTCAGAAAAGGAACAGTGGAACGCCTCTTATACGCTTAACTGTTTTTAGCCCTTGAAACTATGCAAGAGACAGTACACGGCCTGCGAGCTGGGGGAGCAGGTGGAACCAGCAGAGATCAGGGGGTGCTGGGACTACAGAGGGGAGCGGTCCCGATGAAGGATGTCTAGATTCTGTACGGGGCTTTGTTCTAGAACTGGTCACCTGCTCCAGATGCTTAAGCTGAGTAAATCAGTAACCAGTGGTTAACATCAGATTGCTGTTGGGGTCCCGCTGGGGGTTCTCAAACTCTGCTCCTTGGAAAGCTCTCGAAGCAATTGTGGGTGTAGCCAGCTGGGGTGGAAGGGGGCAGTCACTCTGCAGTAGGAGTCAAAAAGAATACAGAGGATTTGGGGCTCCCTTTCCCCATTTCAACCAAAGAATCTGTAAATATTTTACGCATTGAGGTTTCTCGTCAGATTTTACGTGGAGGAGAGAGATAAACACAAGTCACTCTCTCTCAGGCCAGGTCAGGGACCCAGGGGTGATACACTTCCTGATCATGACGCTGCACAGGCAAAGGAGGGGTGTCAGGAACACCTACTGCGGGAGATTTCCATATCCAAGAACATAGCAAGGCGTGTGTACCTTGAGAGAAAGTTCTAGAAAGCAACGTTGAAGGGCTGTGATAACTGAGAAGAGGCAGAGGGAGGGTGGACGGCGCGGCTCAACGCAGGGACTGCGGTCTGAGCGCCGTGTTCCGCTCCCTCTCCCGGCAGACGGAGCAGCTGTTCCTCCGTCTCCCTTGGCTGAGCGTAGGCCAAAAAGAATTTCTAAAAACTTTTCGTGTGGTTACTTCTGAGACTCAAGTATTATTGATCCATGTCTTTTTGGTTCATTTCTCCAGGATAAGCCAAAATGAGTGTAGCAAGTGGCTGAGGCAGTCAACGGACAGATTCCCATCTGCTCTGATTTCTGGGAAAGTTTCTGGCTCATCACCCTTTTCTAAAACAAACTAAAATCACAGAATTTTGGGGGGGGTGCTATTTTGGGTTTGTTTCCCTCCTCTTTCGCTTCTCATTTTTTTTTTACCCTACCTTGTCCACTGGTTAAGAAATGTACCCCTACAATCGAGCACACGCATAAGCCATGGCCCCTCTCTCCTTAAGAAGGCTGGACTTTGATCAAAAAGACAAACATATGTAACCTTTCAGGGAGACATCAGAAGCCTCAAACACATTTACATCATTTGGTCTTTCTATGCTTTCTCTAAGATGACAGGGTCCATAACACAAACAGTATTCTCAACCAGACCCACAGCTTCAAAATGGCAAAACAAACAAACAAACAAAAAAAAACCACTTCTTCAGCTGATAACTCAAATCATTTCCAATCACAATACTCTTTTTCTATGGCAGCATTATGCACCCTGTGTCCAGGCACGGGGCAAGTGCACACTGCTGCAGGCACAGGATAGACAGACAGGTGGGACACGAAGGGTTTTGATGGCGGTGGAAATACTCTGTACCACACCATGCTGACGGACGCATGTCGCTACACATTTGTGTCCTGGTAGTTTCAGAGCTCTCCTCCTTCCCTCCTCCTCCTCCTCCTCAGTTTTCTCATCTTTAAATACTCCGTCTCTTTCGATGTTATTTCCAAGATTTGTGATTTGCCAGAGGCAGTTGCCCGTGAAGCTTTTATAGAGCAGCTGATGTGTCGGGGTCCTTCGCCCGCAGGAGCCCTTTCTGAAGTGCCGGGAGGGGTCCTGACGACACAGGGACACGGTCTTATTCTTATTTTTAATTGGATAAAGATGTTTTTCCATCGCTCGGCCCTCTGACTTCCTTACCTCACCTTCCTTTGGGGTAAGCTGGAGTTAGAGCGGCTGAAGG
>NW_011889005.1:1292363-1302465 GCF_000151845.1 Pteropus vampyrus
TCCCTCCTCTTTCGCTTCTCATTTTTTTTTACCCTACCTTGTCCACTGGTTAAGAAATGTACCCCTACAATCGAGCACACGCATAAGCCATGGCCCCTCTCTCCTTAAGAAGGCTGGACTTTGATCAAAAAGACAAACATATGTAACCTTTCAGGGAGACATCAGAAGCCTCAAACACATTTACATCATTTGGTCTTTCTATGCTTTCTCTAAGATGACAGGGTCCATAACACAAACAGTATTCTCAACCAGACCCACAGCTTCAAAATGGCAAAACAAACAAACAAACAAAAAAAAACCACTTCTTCAGCTGATAACTCAAATCATTTCCAATCACAATACTCTTTTTCTATGGCAGCATTATGCACCCTGTGTCCAGGCACGGGGCAAGTGCACACTGCTGCAGGCACAGGATAGACAGACAGGTGGGACACGAAGGGTTTTGATGGTGGTGGAAATACTCTGTATCACACCATGCTGACGGACGCATGTCGCTACACATTTGTGTCCTGGTAGTTTCAGAGCTCTCCTCCTTCCCTCCTCCTCCTCCTCCTCAGTTTTCTCATCTTTAAATACTCCGTCTCTTTCGATGTTATTTCCAAGATTTGTGATTTGCCAGAGGCAGTTGCCCGTGAAGCTTTTATAGAGCAGCTGATGTGTCGGGGTCCTTCGCCCGCAGGAGCCCTTTCTGAAGTGCCGGGAGGGGTCCTGACGACACAGGGACACGGTCTTATTCTTATTTTTAATTGGATAAAGATGTTTTTCCATCGCTCGGCCCTCTGACTTCCTTACCTCACCTTCCTTTGGGGTAAGCTGGAGTTAGAGCGGCTGAAGGTAGGTGGGGTCCAGGTAAAGGGAGGCTGAGAACAGCTCAGGTTTTGGTGATGTGCACTCACTCTGCGGAGAGGAAGTTTCTGCTAGGAATCGAGAGGGAACGACTTGCAGGGACTTGTCTGCAGACGCCCCGACGTCATGGCCGAGAGCCAGCTGTCCCATCACAGACACAGACACGTCCTGCAGTGCCTGGCACTGGAACGGCCACCTCTGCCGCAGCAGCGTGAACAACTCACTGCCATGTACAGATCTCTTAGGTAGTTAACGAATTAAAAATGTGTATTTTAGTAGGGGTTTTTGATGTTTGTGGTATTTCTCATGTGAGGTACGTGTCATTCAAACACCTGCACCTGGCTGTGACTCCGTGTCTCCTTCTAAATAAATATGTTGAATCTATTTAGTCGTTGCGGTGCATTTTTTTCCTTAGTGAAGGATGCACAGAAGATTTTTGAGGCACTGAAAATACACTGTATGATACTATAATAATAGGAATATGTCATTATACATTTGTCCAAGCCCACAGAAATTACACCACCAACGGTGAACCCTAACGTGAACTATGGACTTGGGGTGAGCATGATGCGTTAATGTAAGTTCGTCAATTGTAATAAATGTATCACTCTGCTGGAGGATTCTTGATATCGAGGGAAGCTATGCTGAAGAATATGTAGGAGCAGGGGGTACACGGGAATATCTGTACCTTCCTCTCAACCTTGTCGTGATTCTAAAAAGCTCTTAAAATAAGTCTCTCTCTATTTAGATATCTATATATATCTTTATATACAGATACATAGATATAGACATAGACATATAGATATACATATATAGATACAGAGATCTCTCTAAATATATGTAAGTATAATCGATAGCTATATACGTAAAAGTACATACTATGTGGCGGGTGTTAGAAACAACAGGGTGAGCAAGATGTTTGGGTTCTTGTCTGCAGGTTCTTAAGATCTGAAGGGAAATAGACAAATTTAATAGAAATGAAGCTGGATGACATTATACTAGGGCTGTGATTATGAGCTCTAGAAACACCTTAGCCAGACCAGCCGATTTAAAAAAGAAATTAACGGACTTATTTTTAAAAATCATAACTAAGTGGCATGGAGACAAAATAAACAATTCTGGAGGTGACATGTAAATGGCTGAAGTTAGAGGATGTTGTGGTTCAACATGGTTTTATGACTCTGGAATCAAAATAACTCACTTTGAGTCCTGGTCTTGCCATCAAAAAGCTTTAGGAAAATCTCCTAAATTTCCTTATCTGTAGGACAGATCGCTGAGAAGGTCAACTTACATAATGCATGTAAAAGGCCTTTGTAAACCATTGTACAACATTCCGTTATTAATGACAAAACGAACTTATTCTGAATCTGAGAAGCTTTCTGCAGGTTTTTCTAAATTATTAATATTTCTTTACAGCCATTCCCAGTGACAAAAACAATCGAGTGTTTTATTAAACATGAAGATATCAATATTATGTTTCAGAATCAATGTACAGACATACTTGACTACCTATTAGTTTAAAGAAAAATGTAGGCATTAGCAACTCATTTTGGTTGTAAATTGGTTATTTAACATATAACCACATTCTAATTTATAACATGTTTATCAAAATGTAGTGCCTTGTTGAGAATGCCTCCTGTTAGGAAATTTATTGCTCAGTTTTACTCTTGCCTTATAATATTGGCAATAAATCCAAGAGTGTTATTATGGCATTTTTCAATTGATTAAACTGAAATCATGGATACAAATTAAATGTTAGTGATTACATTTCATTGTTGATCCATAATACATAATTTATGTAGGATACATTTAAAATGGCCAAAGTGTTCAGAATGTTCAGAAATAATCCACAATATACCTCAGAATATTGTTTTCTGTCTACATTTTAGATAGTTTCTATCAGAAATACTACCTTAAGTAAATGGAAACCCTTGGAAGCCAAATGATTTTCATAAGAACAGAAATTAATCGTATCAATGGTACCTGGCACGTAGTAGGAATTCAATAATCGGTAAAGGTTTTTCATTAGTTCCCTAATGTTGTAAGAAATTACAACAAACAGTGGCTTAAAGCAACACATATTTACTACCTTTCGATTCTGGAGTCGCATGACCCAAATGGGTCTTTCTGGGCTAAAATCAAGCTGTGGACAAAGCTGCATTCTTGTGGGAGGCTAGAGGGAGCTATACCACACCATTTCCAGCTTGCAGAGGCCACCTACGTTCCTTAGCTCAGGTCCCCTTCCATCTTCAGACCAACGACGTGTATCTTCAAAGCTCAGACCTCTGCTTCCATCGTGACATCTCCTTCCTTCGTTTTGACCCTCCCACATCCCTCTCGTGAAGACCTTTGTGATCACATGGAGCCCACTCTGATAATTTGGAATAACATTCCCAACTTAGGATCCTTAACGTAATCGCATCTCTGAAGTCCTTCTTGCCACGTAAGGCACAATATTTGCAGGGTCTAGGAATTGGGACGTGGATATTTTGGGTGAGGGTGGTGGTCATTATTTTGCCTATCGCAGTTCTGGAAGGTCAAACTTCTAATAAAGGTTTTGCTATTTCAATCCACTGCTACTCTTTTTAGATGAAGACAGTATGAGAGCTGTTAAACTCTGGTCTAATCAAAAATATTAGTATCTAATATTAATAGCTAGCCTTTCCAGAGTACTGTATTGAGGGCTTTCCATCTAACATTAATTCACTTAATTCAACTAATTGAAAAGTTGCCAGACATTATTATTGGCATTTAAAACTACAGGAGACATGGATATACTTTTATTTTATTGAAGAACAAAACTCATTCCAAGATAAAATATTGCCAAATGTCAAGTATGCAGAGGTCTACTTTATTGATAAGAATAAAACTAGTATGAAATTTTTATTTAATATTAATTATTCTCATGGGCTAATAATTTTTACTTTAAAAATAATAAAACTGCCACAGAATATTGTTTATACTGTAATACACTTATTCTTTTGTATTGCATGATGAAAACACTCAGTATGCAAAAATGGTGTATTAGTTCTACAGATTACAAGAAATTTTTTCTATCAATTCTTATTTATTCCATGCTTGTGAGTTAAGCCTGGCAGATAGTAATATCTCCTTTTAGGGAAGAGTATCTGAAGTCCATAGGTGTTAAGAGAACTGTCAAATCTGTACAGGTTGTAAAGGTGGAGACAGCTCAGACATAGCTCTAACCCTGCTCCATGCTCTAATCCTGTTAATTTACACCCTATTGTTGGATTATAAACATACACTATTGTTATAAAGATTTAGATTGTGCTGTTTGCTAATCCAAACAATTTGGGGCCCAAGACAAATGAAAGGTGAAGAATTCGAGGGATCGAGAAGGTGAGCAGCAGAGATGCAGGCGAAGGCAGGAACGTGTGCAGCTGACATCTCTGCTGACGTAGTTACCCCATGGTATGTCTGTGGTTGGCATCTAGGGCCAGGGTGCCCCTGATGTGAAGGGCTCACCTTGCATCTTCTAGTATCATTAATATGGCTCTCAAAACCATATTTGAAACGTTGATTTAATGAAATTCTTGTTAGAAATTACCAAGAAAGATTTGGGCTTTTGAATCATGTCCTGAGGCATAGTATTTTATGTTCGACCTTCCAGCCTAAAGCAGAAATCAAGAGTATCACCCTCTGCCCCTGCCGCTATGGAAATGTCCTAATTCATTACATGTTAATTCAACAAATGTCCGCGATCTCAGGACAATTTGCCAAGGGCCACCTGAGGGTATAGGAGAGTCCAGGAGAGTAAAATTCGGGCCTAGTTCACCGTTTAATCATTTTGAATTCCTGGTAAGAGCTGATGGTGGACAGGAGCAGGGCTGTCGCCCTCCTCCAGGGTGACCCTAAAGGACCTTGGAGAAGGGATCCCCCAGTGAGCACTGTGCTGGGCGACACATGTGCTCACTTGCTACGTATGAAGAAGAGATAGAAGCGGCTTGATGTCAGAGTACACGGACCCCTGGGCAGAGGCACGGGGCTTGGCGATGTAGCCAAGAGCCTTAAACAGGCAGGAATGGATGGTCAGAGGCAGGGATGTCTGGGAAAGACACACGAGACACGTGCTCATAGACCTAGAGGGAAAGTGAGCACATACCTAAAGATCTTCATTTTCATGAACGTCCACCAAAGAGCCATTGGCAAAGAAGAGACACTGACCATCTAGGATAATTCATCCTGAGGAAGTTGCCTGGCCTCATTCCCAGTCACCCCTTGCTGGCACAATAGGGTCATGAACCGTGAACTCAGAAGCCACGGGGACTCTGATGGAGACTATGCACATAAGAAACAGCACGGGCTCTTGCCACCCAGACTGGTCTACGCTCTCCCGCTGCTGTGTGCTTGTTGTGTCAGGATTGAAGCCGGATGTAGAGCTGCTGAGGATTAGGAGCCATTGCATGACTTTTATTCCCCCTTATCTGAAGAGAACTATTACGATTTCCCTAAACTTCGCTCACCATTGAAAGTCGAGTGCGTGTGCTGAGTCAAGGAGCAAAAACACACCCTACTTCTTAAGGGGAAGGGGGTCCAAAATTTTAATCTATCATCTTATTTTGTGCTTTATGACTTTGCACAAGTTATTTAACCTCTCTGAATCTGTTTGCTATCAAATGCAGGTAAAACAGATAACAATTATACCACACTGCTAAGATATAAACAACCAATAAATATTACCTGTGATGATAATGATTATATTAGCAGAAAGAATCTTTCTATTTGCTTATATCATCATACAAGCAGCTGACTTCACAGTATCCACTGCTAACAATTGAGACAGTTATTTTCTGAGACATGTTCTCGGCAGACAAGAGAATCCACGTCAAAGAGCCTAAAGGTCTCTGGAACCATAGGTGAGCTACAGATCTCAATTTCTTTGGAAATGTAAGTGTATACTCTGCATTCATTTTCTGTTTATTTTTATTAATATTAGCATGGTTTGCAAAATCACAGCTGGGGTTTATTAAAGTATTGTTCATAGCTGTGCCGCATAACTATGCCCCAAATTCCTAACTGAAGAAAAGCAAATCAAAGGACATGAATTTCAAAAGATATCAACAAATCTGCCAAATATGTGCACACACGCACACACACACACACACAGATACACACTCATGCATTCATGCACGCACACATACACGCACACGTCCCTTACAGATTTAGGAGACTAACACAACAGGAAATCGCAACGGCCATTTAAAACACGTGTACACAATGGCACACTTCTGGCAGGAGGGTGTGGCCTTGCGTTACACCCTACTACGCCCAGCCTTCTCGCCCTCTGCCTTCCACCTTCATCTCGACTGTGTTCGGAGCCAGCAAAAAAGACTATGTTCTTGCTACGGCGTTAACAGCAAGTTTTAATACTTGCTCTTAATTGACCTCATAGCTCACCTATCAACCCCTAATAACAATAATGATGGCTACGCTATTCAGGCACTGTTCTAAGCACTTAAAAAGATTTCGTTCATTCTCTATAAACATGTAGAGATGTGGGTAATTATTCCCGTTTCATAAGTAAGAAAAATGAAGCACAGGGTTATTAAAAATGCTAGACCATGGCCATCCATTTAGGCTGTGAAGGAGCTCAGCTCTGACTCCCGAGATGAACTCTGGATAACCTTATGTAACCCTGCACTAACCTTCTTTGCTGAGCCAGTGGCGTTGCCATTGAAGAAAATGCTGTTTGCCTGATGACAATCGGGGTCCCCTTTGCAGAAGTGCATTGTCCTCATGTAGGAGGAATGCTCCACAGAATGAAAATATTGGTTTGACAAGACCACTGGGCAAAGAAGAACTTTTAGTTAGCGTATTTACCAACTTTGCTGTGACTTCGTTTCAGAGCCTCTGAAAGGGCTGCCATGTCAAAGAGGAATGACTCGGGCCAACGTATAAGGCTTAAAGTGACAACGGGCAGCCTTCGGGCCACTACGAGGCAGTCCTGTTTTCCAAAACCAGAATGATGGGAGACAGCATTCCCACAGGCTTTCAATGGCAGACGAAAACTCTCGAGATTCATGAACCCCGAGATACTGTTTACACACTGCATGAACGAGATTTCTCTGTGGTTTCTGTCCATTCTCTGACGCCTTTCATCTAAGTCATAATGATATCACTGAGTTTGGTAAAAACTAAAAGTATTTTACAACTAGAAAATAGTTTCTAAAATGATTTTAACTTAAAAGTAAACGAACTATTGATAATATGTGGATGATTATTAAAATAACGATATTAAGTAAAAAAAAAAAAGCAGACAAAAAAGGAGTACATACTGTATGATTCCCTTTATATAAAATTCTAGAAAATGCAAACTGTAAATAATGTCTGAAAACAGATCAGCTGCTGCTGGCGCAAGAGGGAGTAGGTTAAAGGTAAGGAATTATAAAGGGAGGTGAGGAAATTTTGAAGAGATATTGATATGTTTGTTATATTGATGACAGTGATGCTTGCACGGGTCTATCCTGTTCTATATTTTAAGTATTTGCCTTTTGTTGTATGCAAATTAATCTTCAATAAAGCTGTTATAAAGTTGATTTTTTTAAAAAATAAGTTTATCAAACATCCATATGAGACAGGAATAGTTATTTAGATATGGGAATCTGTAATTGAGCGGGGGTGGTGAGGATGAAGGTATAATTTTGGTGGTGGTCTCTCTTTGGGGAATCTTAAAGTCAGGAGACTGGATGAGACCACCTTGAAAGTAACGGTACAGAGAGGATGTGTCTGGGGACTGAATCCCGTGTCACTCTGAAGTTTAGAAGTTAGGAAGACAAGAGGAAGCCTTCGAAGGAAAACGAAGAGAGACAGAGCAGCGTCGTGCACAGAAATTACAGGGAAAAGACCGTTTTTCAAGAAGGTCGTCACTAACTCTGTGAAACGATGCTGAAGTCCTGGTTAAACGAGCCCCAAAAACCAACGACAGAAACAGCAATACAGAGTTTATTGCCCAGCTAAACAAAAAAAAAAATGATTTCCTTGGAGTGATGGCTACAAGTACCTGGCTGGAGTGACTTTAAAGATAATGGAATATAAGAAAGGGGAAACCAAATTGAATAGAAAACTCTTGAGTTTTACTGTAAAGGAGAGCAGAGAAAAAAGACAGAAGCTGGGATGAAATGCTATTATTTACTTACTTTTTTTTCTCTTTGAAATTTTATAAGAATTTATTTGAGCCAAACTGACAACATAGGCCAGGGAGCAAGGTCTCGAATACTCCTTGTTCTTTTTTTTTTTTTTTTTTTTTTTTCTTTTATCTAAGGTGGGAGATATTTCAGCCTGTTTATATGGGTTAAGGAATAGAAACATTCATAAATTTGTTGAAATATGTATTTTTAGTTTCTCAAAAATAAAGTAAGTTGAAATAAGGGATGGTCATATAGAGTGTATGGAAAGAAAGGACAAAATCTGGAACCTACTGACTTAAGTAGACGACAGCCCAGGTAAATGTAAGATCACAGGACCGTGCTCAGGGCCCTCATGAAACCTGTGAACCCAGACACCATTGGGCAGGGCTGTATCTCTCTCCTTCAGGCGAGCTGGGCATATGTGAAAAGGACATGACCGGATCTGTTTTCCGGAGAGAAAGGAGCAAGCAGTTGTCAGTGCATGCGAGGGAGGGGGGTGATGACGGGCCAGACGGGACGTGGCGAGAACTGCAGACAGGGTGAAGGCAGAGGGCAGTGCGACCAGTGGGCTCCACGTAGGTAGCCAACGCATTCCTGAGGACGACGTGGCAGTGAAGCCCCGCCAGCTCTGCAGAGGTTCTGCTGCTTCTCCTTGGTTTATGTCTAACCTGATTCTCTCAAAGATGCTCCAATGACTCTCTGTAGGTGTATGTAGATGGCTGGATGGATGGGTAGATAGAGATATATATCGCTATCGATATCTACCTATGTATTTATCTGCATAGATAGATATACAGATCTTGACATTTAGCTCTATTAGGTACAAGAATCCCAGTTCAATGGAAAAATGCTGCCCGACCTAGAATACACTCGGTCGACCTCGGAGACTTGTTTTTGGCACCGCTGCAAATCTAGCACAGTAAATGAACGTGTGAGAGAGCGTGTGCGTGTTTCTTAATGGAAAAGCCTTCACATTAAGCTGCTCTCCTTTTCAATCATAGCAATTCAATGAAAGAAACTACAGAAACAAGCAGTTTGTTCCAGGTTTTTAAGATTCAATGCAGACTCCACTCTGAACAATTCACTTTCCCAGGTGTGTTGGACATTTATTAGAGCTTAATCATTTTCTCTTATGAAATTAATTTTCTAATACACTTACAGTATAAATGAGGGTGTGAGAAAGAAGTGGTCACTACTCTCTATCAAAATGAAAGAGAATTTTCAAATATGCATGATTGCAAAGGCATCAGAACCATGGGTTTGCTGCCACGAATAGCTTATTTCGGTAACTAATTATCTTAAGAGACGAATCAATTCTCATAAATATATTTAACATCTATTTTTCCCAGCTTCTAGGCGAGACATTGGAGACAGTAAGGGGGGTAAAACAGCAGCCCTGCTTTTCCAAACGGTAACTGTCGGAACAGTTATTTAACAATGACGATTAACGACTGTCTTGTTTTATAAGGGATACTAAATAAGGTTTTGGAGCATTATTACCACTATCATTGTCTTTCCTTTCTTTACACACTGATAGGATGAAGAAACCTGACGCCTGCATTCTGAGGAGCATTAATAGGGGTAAAGAAAACAAAGGATTCTATAAACTACACCGCTCAGACACGTTTCTTTAACCCCTGGTGGTAGGGCTGAGAGGGGGAAAGCGTGAGTTGACCGTAAACACGTTCCTTTTTAATCTTCCTTCGAGACATCCATCGCCCTGTCATAAACCCATCAGCGTCTTTCTCTGGAGAGAACCCACGTTGGCACTGCTCCTTCTCCAAAGGCTGCATGAGGCGTGACCGCAACCTTCCGACACCACGGTCCAGCGGGAGGAGTTGCAGTGACTCAGTGGTAAATGACAATCGAAGTGACAAATGCCATAATTAATACGATGGCAGGTGGAGGGCCAGGGGAGGGAGGGAGCACTTGGGGGGAGCATTTTATAAACTATATAGATGTCTGACCAATGGACTGTATACTCGAAACTAATTTAAATAAATTAAAAAATAATTTTAAAAAATCGTACTAGTATTAAAAAAAAATACCATGATATTTTAATGAAAGGAAATTTAATTATATGATTTTAAAAAAGGAATTACATCCTC
>NW_011889005.1:1303435-1307216 GCF_000151845.1 Pteropus vampyrus
TCAGCGTCTTTCTCTGGAGAGAACCCACGTTGGCACTGCTCCTTCTCCAAAGGCTGCATGAGGCGTGACCGCAACCTTCCGACACCACGGTCCAGTGGGAGGAGTTGCAGTGACTTAGTGGTAAATGACAATTGAAGTGACAAATGCCATAATTAATACAATGGCAGGTGGAGGGCCAGAGGAGGGAGGGAGCACTTGGGGGGAGCATTTTATAAACTATATAGATGTCTGACCAATGGACTGTATACTCGAAACTGATTTAAATAAATTAAAAAATAATTTAAAAAAATCGTACTAGTATTAAAAAAAAATACCATGATTATTTTAATGAAAGGAAATTTAATTATATGATTTTAAAAAAGGAATTACATCCTCCTTTTGAAATGGTGGGAGGAGAGATAAGTTCGAGTTGCAATACCTTTGTTTGGGGTAGGATAGTCACAACCACATCTCCTTATGAGCACGATGAGAGAGACCCTCTAGTAACAAAATGATATTTTGTTTTTATCTTAGATGAGAGCTGCGTGGACACATTGCTTCAATATGCATCTGTTGAGGTAAGGCCATACAACTACGATTGATGTTCTGTTAGGTACAGACCCTTTTTCCCCCCTAAATTCTTTACTTTCTCTAGTATTCTTAGTGGATAATTTTTTTTAAAAAGTAGCTAGGAAACATTTAATTATCTTTGGTACTTGCCACTTCACTCTAAGGACCCCATATCCGGCACATCTGAGAAGAAATCTGGAATGCCAATTTAGCAGCCAGTGAGTTACCCAGAGGCCCCAGTTGGAGTGGTCAGATTTTAGGCAGGCATGCTAATTATAACAAAACACTTTAAAATAAACACAGTCGAGAATGTTAAGATTCTCAACGTATCATGTTCAGATCATCTTGCTCTTTATTCTTAAATAGTCAGGAAGATAGCTTATAGGAAACAAATTACTCAGATCAAGAAAATATATGTTGAGATATTTCTCCTTATGGAATTCTCAGAAATGGCATGTAGGGGGAAGGGGTCATAGTGAGGCACCATTTAAATGGATCCATACGCCTTTAAGCCATGTGCTGGATCCTGAAAGATATTAAACCACGTCAGTTCCTTTTTGTTAGTTCAAGAGTCCTTGGATGAATCTAGTTTTGTCGGGGTGGTGGCGGGGGACATAACTGGAAGAAAAGGGAAATATTTGGGAATAAAATAGCTACCATTTCCTGAGGACTGTGTATGTACTAGGGTTAAGGATTAAGGATAAGATTAGGATTATTTAATTTCACAGCAACCCTGCACAGCGAGTGTTATTTTTCTCAGATGTTTTATGTCATATGAAGAATCCATGGTTAAAATATTTTGATATTTTATTTTAAATACCTGATATTTAAGTATTTCAAATCAATCACCATTTTTGTGCTCTTTCAATAACATA
This sequence comes from Pteropus vampyrus, assembly GCF_000151845.1. Taxonomy (NCBI): domain Eukaryota; kingdom Metazoa; phylum Chordata; class Mammalia; order Chiroptera; family Pteropodidae; genus Pteropus; species Pteropus vampyrus. The sequence goes on from NW_011889005.1 coordinate 1,304,860, forward strand.
AGCTGTATTTAAGAAGTTATCCGTTTTGAAGTATAGATGATGGATATGAGGGCATGGAGACTGGTAGTTGGGAGACCAGTTACTTGGCTATCGAAAAAGTGTAAGGAAGAACCAATAACAGATTGATGACAGTAACAAGAGAGAAGATAAGAAACGATTATACGAGGAAGGAATTTCCAAAGAAAGACAGAACATGGATACTGGCTGGGTAACTACAAGGAGAAGTAATGTGAGTGAATGGTTAAATGGTGGTGCCGCTGGTTGACAGGTGAACTCGGGAGAAGGCCACGTGATAGAAAGTCGGTAAACTCCTTGTTTGGGTATGCGGATTTCGAGATGCTGATAAGACAACTTATCTTTCCCCCTGAAGACAGCTCAACAGATATGAGAGGTCATCATCTGGAGCCATCCACTCACAAATCTGTACCCTTCAGAGCATAACTCTCTTATTTTAGCCAAATCCCATATTCGACTGCCTACGCAACTCTCTTACTCCAAAATATTTAGTGCTTTCTGAATCAAGTTAAAGCGGATTCAAGATTAAACTTCTGAATCGGAATGAAATGAACGACATGGACGCATTTTTCAGTGGTAGCACATCTGTGCTGAAACTCCCAGCCTATTTTGCAGCACTGCTCACCACTGTCACTCCCCACGCCCCTTTATGGTGGCCGGCTTTGGGTGATTGTTTACTTCTCATTCCTTAGACAAATCAGCCGGAATGCCTTCAGCCATCCTAATCTCCTCTCCTCATTCCTCTTTCATTTCATTTGCTCCTAAGTATTCTCCAAAGATTTGGTTCCATAAAATTTTATAAAACCTCGAATTACCTAAACTTGGTTAGCTAACCCTATCACTAATAGTCTCAAGAACATACTATAGTTTTACGTTTATCAAATTTTAATCCTGTGGGTTAAATCATAAACTCCACAGAAGCAGATACAATGTATGCTTTGTTTTCCTTTGAATTTCCAATTTTTAGCAAAATAGCTAACGCTTAATATGTATTGAATAAATATTTGTTGACTGATAAAAATAAGAGCCCACAGACCAATTTTATTTATGATCTGAGATGTAAAAATTGATAATGGGATATTAACAAATCATATCTAGCAGCATAGTAAAAGAATTATTCAATGTAACAAAGGAAAACATATCTGTAAATAGTCATAGCCACCTTAAGTTGAAAAGCCTTTATAAATTAGATAAGTAGGAAGAAGGTAAGAAAGTATATAAGTGTGATAGTTATTTACAAAAAGCAACACAAAACAGGATTAAACAGTAAAATGTTAAAGCTTTCAATAACTGTAAAAAAAACTAAAAAATGTATACTGTCACCACTTAATTCAACAATGTCTTGGAGGGTCCAGCTAATGTCAGGAGATAAGAAAAAAACTGCACTATAAATATGGGAAAATAAGAGACAAACATAAGTTTGTTTGCAGTTGATATGATCGTACATGTAGAAAGTTCAGAAAAGTTAATGAAAATCATTGAAATCAAAGGAGTATTTGGTGGGAGAAATAGATAAAAGAAATTTGAAAAATACATTAAACAATCTAAATTATAATGATCTAAACATTAAACTTATGTCCTATCCTAGTGATGAGATCCATTGTAATTGGAATTTAGGATACATTTTCAGGGCTGTAGGAGGTGAAGTTAAATAAATCATCATTACGAATATCATTTATTGGGTGCTAATTATGAGTCATGCATATTGCTAATTGCTTTATAACTGTTAGCTTGTCCAATCAACATAACACTTTTCGACAGGAGTAATCTACCTTTTCAAATAAAGATACCAAGCCCTAAAATGTTCAAACAACGCGACCGAGATCGTAAAACCCGAAAGTCTGAGCAGAGGTTGAGATGTCTTCTTGAAACTCTTCTTGAATTGAATGCACTGTTTGTAATAAACTGAGATCCTGCAGGCAAGGCAGCTTGGGAGGTGAAATACTGGCTTTGGGGGCTGCCAGGTTCCCAGGGTCTAGTGTCCTGTTCCCCACTTGGATGGGAGCCGACTGGGGTCTGATTACTTCCACTTAGAGAGAGTTTTCACCCAACGGCCCTCGCCTGGGGCTCCATCAGTGCTTGACAGGAAAACACCAGGGCAGAGTCTTGCAGAGGCATGTTTTAAGCAAATTAACGTGCCGGCCAGGGCTGCAGCCCGTTAAGTAGAAAAACAACATCAGTGGTTGCTTGCCTGCTAGTGAAGAAGGACAGCCTTCAAAAGAGCAGCAACACGTTTTTCTTGTTTGTTTCCATTTTTTACATTCTTCCTCTCCCTGAAGCTTCTTCTGGCCAAGGAAGTGCCCTAGACGTACCCATGTGCTTGGGGTTCAGCGGCCCTCAGG
>NW_011889005.1:1307266-1309295 GCF_000151845.1 Pteropus vampyrus
GTAGGAGGTGAAGTTAAATAAATCATCATTACGAATATCATTTATTGGGTGCTAATTATGAGTCATGCATATTGCTAATTGCTTTATAACTGTTAGCTTGTCCAATCAACATAACACTTTTCGACAGGAGTAATCTACCTTTTCAAATAAAGATACCAAGCCCTAAAATGTTCAAACAACGCGACCGAGATCGTAAAACCCGAAAGTCTGAGCAGAGGTTGAGATGTCTTCTTGAAACTCTTCTTGAATTGAATGCACTGTTTGTAATAAACTGAGATCCTGCAGGCAAGGCAGCTTGGGAGGTGAAATACTGGCTTTGGGGGCTGCCAGGTTCCCAGGGTCTAGTGTCCTGTTCCCAACTTGGATGGGAGCCGACTGGGGTCTGATTACTTCCACTTAGAGAGAGTTTTCACCCAACGGCCCTCGCCTGGGGCTCCATCAGTGCTTGACAGGAAAACACCAGGGCAGAGTCTTGCAGAGGCATGTTTTAAGCAAATTAACGTGCCGGCCAGGACTGCAGCCCGTTAAGTAAAAAACAACATCAGTGGTTGCTTGCCTGCTAGTGAAGAAGGACAGCCTTCAAAAGAGCAGCAACACGTTTTTCTTGTTTGTTTCCATTTTTTACATTCTTCCTCTCCCTGAAGCTTCTTCTGGCCAAGGAAGTGCCCTAGACGTACCCATGTGCTTGGGGTTCAGCGGCCCTCAGGTGGTCTTTGCTGGGCTGGCCAGGCTAAAGTCCAGCTTTGCTTCAGGGTTACATCAACACCAGTTTCATCATTCTGGGACCATTACCAACGTGGCTCACGTTATTCTCACGGTAGAAAGGCGAACGTGTAAGGGGCCCGACCAAAACCATGTTGGTAAATAGTCCATTAATAAAAGCAAGCCACTGGGAAAAGCCCAAAATCACTGAGGACATATATCCCACCTGGAGGCACCAGGAGGTCACATGAAGGAGTTAAGAAACTAAGAGCAGTAAGCCAACCTGCCACTCCTGATTTAGATCAATATCGTAGAAATAGAAAGGTGTCCTCTAATTTTATCCTTCCCACCATTCAGTCTTGTCGATTTTACCTACGATATATTTTTCCAGATCTATATATCACCCACATGATTGCTTACTTTCTGTATTTATTTCATGATTGGTTTGCGAATTTATAGAAATCTATCTTAAAAAGGAACTTAGTTTCACCATCTTAAATGTGAAAAACCTGTTTTACTCTCCACGAATGCGAGATCATTACGAAAAGAAATTATTTTCTTTAAATTATATAGCAAGACACTGTGGCTACCAGAGATGCTAAACCTCTCGATGTCAAATATGTAATTAGCAAGTCCTCAGAAGCACAACCTAAACCTTTCTCCTTGAAGTCACCAGGAGAATTTCAAAGAAATGAACTATGACGAGTGTCAGGATTCACTTAATTTGGTCTCGGCACCACCTAAAAGTCAGCTCCTGTCCTGATGAAATGATATCATGTGTCAAACATTGGCAAACACTTTCCCAGTATGAGTCCCTTATTTCCCATTATACGAATGGAGAACACAGGGCTCAAACACTTTGATAGACGAGGCCAAGTTTCCGCAAACATCGGACAAAACTGAAGCCTCACAGCCGACTGTGGCAGATCGCTTCAAAGTACTTTGGGGACGAGTTAACGCCACTTAATGAGGTGAGATTTAGAAAGAAAAAGAGAAACAGGACCGGAGTTGATGTGGGCGAAGTGCATGAGACCAGGTTTCGTTTGTGGCTCTAATGCTGATTCACTGCTGATCCTTGAGTCGCTCCATTAATCTTCCTGTGTCTCTTGTTCCCATTAGTAAATGAGAGGCATGTAAAGGCCTTACAGAGACGATAGGGGGGTGAGTAATAAGGCGATGCGTGTCCAATGCTCTGAGCTCGTCAAGCAAACAGCTCTGTGTATAAATGCAGCGTGTTGAGCTGGAGGAAGAAAAAGGGACAGAGAAAAAGAAAGGTAGAAAAAGAGAGAATCAAATAAAACAACACGTAAGGCGGTGGATTAAAAAG
>NW_011889005.1:1309345-1313723 GCF_000151845.1 Pteropus vampyrus
AAGAAAAAGGGACAGAGAAAAAGAAAGGTAGAAAAAGAGAGAATCAAATAAAACAACACGTAAGGCGGTGGATTAAAAAGGGGGAAGGGGAAAGAAGAAATAAAGGCAAGAAGGCCAGAATGGAGAAGAGATAGGTTTATAAAAAACAAAACTGAATTCACACAGATCTGGGGCACTAAGGACCAGCCAGAGGAAATAAATAGATAATAAAGTAAAATAGCACACACACGCAAAAACGACAGAGATGACCCAAGTGGTGGGCTAAGCCGGTAGCGAGCAGATCTTGTTTCTACCAGCTCCACTGCTATGGGAAACATGCTTTACGGTCTTCCGCATCCTCATCTGTGAAAAGATGCTGCTGCGGTTCGGAGGTGCGTTTCAGCTCTGAGACTGTATGCATCTAGAATGTTACAAAAAGGCTAAAAAGCGAATACTGGTAACATTAACTCCAGGAAGAAAAGTGGGGAGGATGAATTGCCAAACAGAAAAAAGTCGTTTCCCTTCCTCCAAGCTGCAAATCGAAATGGCAACCGCTTTCAGTGCCGGAGAAATGGCACTTTTTTGAACCCTGGTCTCTGTCAATTTCCTGTCCAAACGCTCTGTCAAATAAGACAGGCAACATTATCAGCGCCTCTCCTTCCCACCCTCGTTTCTTCTTCCTCTTTTTTCCCCCTTTTCTTTCTTTTCTATCTACATAAAAATGGAATCTTTTATCCTATAAAACTTATTTTTAAGGAAAATATTTTAATAGCACTAGAAACGGATGTACCAGGAACCTCCGGAAAGAAAAAAAAAGGAAGAAAAACAGAAAAAAGGAAGGAAGGAAGAAAAAGAAAGAAGGAAAGAACTCATTTGAGTGTTGCTCGTGAAGATCAGGTTCTCTTTGGAGACCTGTCACAGTGCTTTTGGCCTCGGTCACAGAACATTCTCTCAGAGAGTTAACTGAAACAGACGTTACCATGGACCAGCTTCCAGGACGGCTCCCATTCACCCACAAAGGCCGCCCCATTTCTTGTGACTATGTTGGGCTTTTCCCTCTTTACTACAGACACGTCACAATTCCAGGGATGGCTCCATTTTTTACCCTGGGTCTGCCAGTTCCAGTGAATATCTGGAGCTTTCCCTGTGGCTGAAGTCCCGCTCAGGCGCGCAGGCCTCCTGGGAAGTCCGGCTCTGCCCTCGCTACCTCCTGGCAGGTAACCCATTACCCGGTGCTAGTGTTCCCTTCCCGCCAGGCCATCGGGGAAGAGCGGCCCTCAATGTCCCCACCCTCCTCAATTCCCAGGACCCACCACGTGGGCACCCTGGCCCTTTCGCATCAAATTCCTCAATCCCCAGCCCAATTCCAGTTACTTTTTGTGATGCCGTCTCGTTTATCCTTCTGTGCTTTAGCTACTGTGTTTTTTACCTGCCAAACCACCGACGACCAGGCAGCAGCTCTCCCTTCATCACCCTAGAGAAACTGTGGGCCAATCACGAAAGTATGCAGCGTGCACAGCCCTTCAAAAGCAAGCCGGGCACTCCACAGTGAGCGTGTAGTCAGCTGATGGCCTCCAGGAAGCACAGCCTTTGGGGTCCCCTGTGACGTGTGAGCTGAAGTCAGGACATCAGAATGGAGAAGGGAGGGTTCGCTGACTTGGGTCCACTCTCTTGGGATAGCTCACTTAACACACAGATAAGGACTTAGTGGAAACCATCTGTTAGGTGTGTCCCTTGAAGCCTGGGAAAGGGACAGCCCATCCTGAATGAAGTCAAAAATTCCTGAATTTCCAGAGCAGGTGGTTCAGGGAGGAAACTAAATGGCTGAGAAAACTGGGCATTCTCAAGCGGATGTCATGTGATAACAGAAGACACATCAAATACTTCCCCTCTCTATGCGGAAGTCCGGAGGACTCGCCCTAATGTACTGGTGGGAGGGGCCCTAGAGTCACTGAGAATTGCAGTGGTGGCCTCCTCCACAGGAAGTGCATCATGGGAGTGGCAGTCACAGAGCTGGATTCATTGACAGAACTGAAGATGGGGCCCAAAGCTATAGAGAAAAGCTTTCTATTTCTCTTTTCCAGGGGAAAGCAGCTAACCACCATAGTCCAGGGGAGGCAATTCTGCTAGTAACTAGGTGGGCCAAACTGGTAGCTGATGGGCTTGGTCTTCCCAGTGTCCTGGACATAATTAATAATACATGGCCTTTTAGGACCAAAATGGAGGCAAAACAGACAGGCAGAGAATGAGGGTACTACTATTATATATACTAATAATTTTTTTAAGAATATAAGAGCAAGAGGCTGAAAGAAGTTATCCTAATAAAAAGTGAAAATCTATTGCCCAAGTCCCAAACTTTTAAACATAGAAATAAACAATCAACAAAAATTTGTTCATGAAAAATCTAATAATTTGACTGTACCCTGGGAAAACTAAGCAAAAGAAAACCAATATCAACAGGGAAAATGGAAAATGATACATCACTATAGATCCTACACATATTAAATGTAATGACAATATTGTTGAATAATAATTTCACGCCAATAAGTTGAAGTTTAAATAGACGAATCCCTGATTAAAACAACTTAAATTTGACACAAGAACTAACAGAATATCTAAACAGTCTTAAATCTATTAACAAGAGTAAATATTAAACTATTCTCCTCCAAACTAAATTCTTCTAGTACCAGATGCTGTCAATAATAAATATTTCCAATTGTTTAAGGAAGAAATAAATCTAATCTTATACAAGCTCTCTGAGAAAAGTGGAATGTAACCAAATTCACTTTAAGATGCAACATATCTTTAATACCAAAATATGACACAGACATTACAATGTGGAAACTTACAGACCAATGTCTTTTATGAATATAGATGAAATGCTCGTTAATAAAACATTAGCAAATCAAATAGGAAAAAAGGGTAGTAAAACACAGTTATGTTAAATTTATTCCAGTAATTAAGTTTGGTTACTATAGGGGATCATCAAGGTCATTTCCCCACATTAATAAAAATAAGAAAATTATTTGATCCTCTCAACACGAACACAAGGAATCTGTTAAAATTCAACATAATTCTTGCCAGTACCATCTGACCAGATACTCCTATTATTTATTTAATGAATAAGAGACAGTTACTGAGCCAAGTTCTATTTACTGAAGCAAAATATAGAGAAGTCATAATAGTCAAGGTGTTGAAAATACCTTGTTCATTTGTTTATTCATCTGTGTGTGGTGTTTATTCAATTTTAGATGTCAAAGCCCACAACAACTACAATTTATCCAGTGGCTGTAGTTGTTTCAGACTGATTTCCCATACCCTTTAGCCCAGTAGAGGGTTACTGAATTCAGTAACAGTATCTTCTCCGAAAGCTCATACCTTAGGGTCATTAAAGAGATTATTTCCAAATATTGAAACATATTGCTTATTTTTGTAATTTGTAACTTAGATATTCCATCTGTTTCCTGTCCCTACAACCTTTCTACACCAGAGAGGAGTAATTTTTAAGTCTTTAGTGAGTTGGCAGGAAAACAGTGACCCTATTTAGAAAATGAATTATTGTCCTATTTAGGAATTTCTGCTGTCAGAGAATTGCTCATCTAGTGTCTGAATCACTGCATTTTAATTGTGGACTATTTCTTAGAGACTTTCTAGTGAAACCTTCTTGTTTTATAGATGAGGAAATTGAAGTTAGGTGATATTACGAAGCAAAGTGAATTAAGACTGAACCAGGACAGGGAAATAGGAAATCTTGGCTTCTTCTAATGTTTTTTTTTTCCCCCTATGCAACAGGTGATCTCTATTTCTCAATGAATTAGAGGGAGAGGTAATTAAGATAAATCACACTTTTAAAACCTCATATGAAATAAAAGTAAATTAAAATACATGGAAACATGCTAAAACTTCTATTTCCTTAGTATTTAATAATTCCCTAATTAATGCTATACACAATAATAGTTTCAAATTAAAAGGCAGAAGAATTAAAATGTGCTCTAGATGCAAAAAACAAACAAACAAAAAAAACCTCAAGTTAGAGATAAGCCATATAGGAAGTATGTAATATGCATACTCTAGGAGGAAAACTGGTGTTTTACGATGAAGGAAGAAATATAGTCTTTCTGACCAAGATCACATTTTGACACATGATGACTCATCCCAGAGTTCAAGTGGGAGCGCCGGTGAAAAGGAAGCAGTTTGGTGAATGAAAATATAATCGCCCCTATCACCTGCTCGAGAAGCACTTCTTGGTAAAAGCAGAGGAAAAGCACAAGCAAATTACGTATCAAAATGAGAGAGAATGAACAATTCAGGAAACAGCTAGATGATTTGAGTTTGGAAGCAGCATTTAAAGCAGTTAAAAGTAACGAGATTAGAGGCATTGAAGGAGATTGGAAGATGC
>NW_011889005.1:1315442-1327248 GCF_000151845.1 Pteropus vampyrus
GTTCGCCCGGCCCACCCCCGCTCCCTCAGCCCGGGGGTCCCGTCGTGGGCGCGCTGCAGGGCGGCCGAAAGGACCTGGACACGGATGCTGTCTGCGGGAGCAAGTGCGCGACCCAACACAGTGCTGCAGCCATTCCAGACTCACAGGAGAAATGGTAGCGGAGGAGGCAGAACCGAGCGGCTGTTCTCGGGCCCAGCCGATAGTCTAGGAAAATATTAAAGAGGCTGAACGCCGTGTGCGAAAGCCATAGGGTCTCCTTTGTAGAAGATAATAGGCTCTTATCTTCTGCCTTGGAAGTTTATAGAAAGCAGAAGGCAAGTGCCAAAGAACGTTAGTTATATCACCAAGGGAGGTGTTTCTGATAAACCAAGGTCAAGACCCTGTGAGAGAGTGGGGCTCTAGCATCCGAGATGAGGACACGTGGATCTGATGTCCGTAGGATCTTGAGTACCCATATACACCTGGAGCCTGGAACCTTCAGAAGTGGCCACGTCCTGTTGAGTGAGTACCCCACTCCCATTTACAGATAACTAAGGCGGTTCTGTCCTTCAGTACAACCCTCTACTCGGGAGCCACCCACTTTCGCTACAGGACCCTAAATCTCCACCTAGTTTTAAGTTACTGAATAATCTAGCTAGGAACAAATGGGGTCTGATACAAGAGAAAATGGACCACACCCCCAAGGAGCAGCAAGACGTGGCCGGCATGAATTGACAGCAGCTGGAAGGCATATGCATGATCGTGGTTCTGAGGGTGGTTATGGTAGGCAACTAGGAAACAGTGTTGGATAATGGAGAGTTTTTTTTATTTCGGGAGCAGTCTTCGAAAATATGTTTTAATACCTGGCAGAGACCCTAGGAAATGGTTCAGACTTCATACGAGGATGATTCCCAGAAGCATTTGTAAAACAGTGGCCTATGCTGTCTGCAATTTAAATATCTAGATTGCCACGGCAGACAGTAGAGAAAGGATGTAACAGTCCCAGGGAGGTGGTCATATTGTACCGGGGGTGCCCTGCATCATAGGACAGGGGCTTGGCTGTCAAATGCCCAGCCTCGTTGGCTCCATACGGGACACATTCGCCGAGTGATTTTATTCCAGAGCTCTTCGTAGAGTTAGCCAGTGCTGTTGCCAGAACCCAAGAGGAGCTCACATTTTCCTCTTGTCTATCCTAACAGCTTCCTTTCCTTTTCACAGGGGTTGATCCCAGTTGCAGCCCCTCATAAACATCCTGCAGGCTGATCTCCATCTCAGAGGATGCTTAGCAGAAGCCAAGCTGGAACTGGACAGGTGTCTGCAGACAAATGTATGGGTGAGTCTCTAAGTACCAGCTACTCGCCGATCACTATACCAACACTCAACTCACTTTGCTTATTATCATCATCCACGTTTTGCAAATGAAAAAATTGTGAGTTTCGGATCATGATTTGTTCAAGATTAACGAAGTTACATAATTAAGTCTCATATTTCCAACAGAAGATTTTTTCTGCCACACTGTTTTCTATATAATGGTTTCTCCAAAAGGGATCTTCAGAAATCTAGAGGTTACAGAAATTGATTGGGGTCTTATAACGTCTTGGCACTCTCATTAGTGTTTTTACAGAATTCATTCTTGCTTTCATTTGTTCATTTAAAAATTTGATTACTTTCAACACTGTAGGTATTGTGTATGATTCCAGGGATACAAAAAAAAGGTGGCCAGGCATTTTACCCTTTGATACTTTTGCTCCTGAAGTTTTCTGTGAGGACCGTGTCTCTTCTCTGAGTTAAGCAAACACCTACTTATCTTTCAAGACTCAACTCAGACATTACTATGTGATCACGTGATTAGATTTTATGTAGTTTAAGTACATGAGGGCAGTATCCTTGTCCGATTTGTTTTCTATTCCCATCACTAAGAAAGCTATCTGAAACCAAATAATTATAAAGAAATATCACTTGAATGACATGTTAAAAACGAACGGACAGATGCATAAAAGAGGTAGAGACTGTTTAGGTGGCTAATTGCCGAGCATAGAAGGCAGGTGATTTCATTATAGTGTGATATTTGCTCTAACTGATAAGAAAGAACAGAGAGGTAAGCACAAATTAATGCCATACAGTGCAAGGGGCAGTTGCCTCCATTGGAGTGGTTATGGAAAACTCGAGGTTGTTTTGGCCATGAGACGTGATGGAACATTAGGAGTTAACCGGAGAAATAAGGGCGAAAGAATGATTGAGCAGAAAAATGGCTTTAAAGAGTTTTCTTGCTAACATATTTGTACTCCAAGACTTCTGTGGCTGTAAATCTGGTTTTCTATGCTATTACTCTCCTGCCCCTCCAAATCATCCGCCCCTAGGTTTCATGAAGAATCGCTCCATTTATTGAGAGCTTCGATTATATGCCAGTAGAACATATGTATATAGAGATTATCTAGGTAAGTAACAAACAGATGATAGATAATTAGATACATACATACATAGATTCTAGGTACATAGACAATCTCTTTTAATCCACATGACAAATTTACGCTTAGAGGTCAGGGGCTCAGAAAGGATAAAGTCCTTGGCCAGACTCCTACAGTTGCCAGGTGATCACCCTGAAGGTTTGTGTCTTCGTGTTACTTCCAACAAATGTTCTTGGAAGTAGATATGGTTATCCATTTAAAATACATTTCAAAATCCAAATCGAATTCATCATCTGAAAAATACATTTTATTAACTGCCAAACATGATGGCGTATACAAATAAATAACTTTATTTTGACTTTACCAATACTTTATCTGCATTGTTAAAAAGCATGAGGTAGTCTTAGAATATTTCTGAGATATCGCAATAAACACTTACTCGTTATTGAAGCTCAAAGAGTAAAAATTTTCTAACACCCACTAGTACAGTTATCTGAGCTGACTACAAAAGTTAAGTCACTGGTACACAATTCGTTTTACCTCTCATGCGTTGTAGACTCAAAAACAAGAAGGCATCAGGAGAGCATCCTTATTGGCCTGTATCAAGATGTACTATAAAAAAGAAGAAACCAAATTTGTCCATGAAAATGGCCTAAATCCACAGACTTTTATGCATCTCTTCAGTGCTTTGAAACTGAGAATAAATTAACACCAATAGGACTGATATTAATGATGAGGAACGATAAAGAATGGCATTTAATAAGAACACCATATCACTAAGATGAAAAGACATAGAAAAACACGAAGTCTAGTTTTGATTGGAGCACAATTTCTGGTTTTGAGATTAACAACTTGAAGAAATTGTTCTACAAATAGAGTTTTCAGAATATAAAAATAAAACAGTGGCACTCAATAAAATGACACATTTGTGTAACAGAAAAAAAAATTCAAAGATGCATTTAAGAGAGAGAATTCTAGAGAATGAGCAAAAGGTCAAGAAAAATATTAAGGAAGTGCACTTTAAAAGAACAACTGATGTTCTATTGATCTGATCAGACAACATTGACTGTATCAACCAGTATAAATCAAGTATTAAGAAATGAGATCTACGCCTTAGCCATTGAATTTCACCGGAAAATAGATTTCTTTATATTTAGATATATTTTTATATGGTAATTCGATTTCTCTTGGGAAAATAGTTGAAGAAAATGCAGAGTAAATTTTTATTTACTGGATAAGTCAACTGGAAATGATCAAGTTTCCAAGCTATAGTGAGATATGAGTTGGTTCAGAATCGTAATTATGTAAAATTATAACTGAGATTTGAGCCCATTTGTAGGAGTTAAAGAACTATAATCCATAGTCTACTCTGTGATTTGTTGGATTCATTTTATTTTACTTTCATTTTTATTTTATTTTATTTTTTTCTTTTAGACACAAACCTTCATAATAACCCCAAACACAAAATAACTCAGAGGTCCATCAACAGGAGAAAGGCTAAATCAACTGTGACATATATGCATATTAGAATATTAATATAGTCTCTCGGCCACTTCTTGGCCGAGCAGAGATATGAGCGCGGCTCATGTAGTCTACTTTCCTTAGTTCCACAAGGTGAATTTTCCAAATCTCATCTCACATCTGTAGGCTTTTCTGCAAAGACAGCCTGTGACTGAGACACAGGAACTCGAAGGCCTTCTCTTTTCAAACTTTTCCTTCTCAAAGAGAAGCGCCATCATTTTCTATACCATAACCTGTAAGAATCTGCCACGTCACATCTGATCCATGAGATTTCAGTCCAGCTATTACCCAGACTGACATAGTAATCATTCCTCCTCTCAGCAGGGGAGAATCTGAGCATTCAGGTGTCCTGGCCTTCCTGGGCCCAGGTTTTACCAAAGTATATGTGTATGTATGCGTGTATGTATGTATTTATTTATGTATTGGTGCTATCGTAAATGGTATATTTTAAAACTTTGAACACACCAGTTATTCATTGGTGATCTACAGGAACCAAATCCACTTTGGTTATATTAACCTCGAATCTTATAACCTTGCTATACTTGCTTATTAGTTCCAGGAGTTTTTGTAGTTGTTCTTAACTTTGGAATTGTCTACGTAATTATATCATCTGTGAGAAAAGGCAGTTTTATTTCTTCCTTCCCAATATGTGTACCTTTTATTTTCTTCTATAGCCTGATTGAACTAGCTAAGACTTCCTTAAAGATATTAAATAGGAGTGTTAAGAAGGTATAGCCTTGCTTTGATCCCAATTACAAGGGAAGAATATTTAGTTTCTTAAATATATTAAATATATTAGCTATAGTATTTTGTTTATGTTTTTTATCAGTTATGGAAATTTCCAGTTCTGATTTGCTGAGAATTTTTATCATGACTAGGTGTCGGATTGTATCAAATGCTGAATCTAGTGATAGGACATATGATTTTTTCTGAATCTAGTGATAGGACATATGATTTTTTTCCCCTTCAGCTTGTTGATGTGATGGGTTACCTTAGTTTGTTTTCAAATATTGAACTATTCTTGCATATATAAAGTAAATTCCCTTTGGTCATAGTATATAATTATTTTCTATACTGTTGATTGTTAAATTCAATTTGCTGTTTGTTGAAGATGTTTAATCTATGTTCAGGAGCAATATTGATCTATAGTTTTTCTTTCTTGTGTTGTCTTTATCTAGTTTGGGTATTAGAGTAATTCTGGTTTCATAGACTAAGTTAGGAACTACTCCCTCTGTTTCTATTTTCTGGAAGAGATTGTGGAGAATTGAAATCATTTTTTTTTTCTTTAACCTTTTTAGCATCATCTATAGGTCAAAGTGACCTAAGTGGAAATTTCTCTCCACATTGAATGACATTCATTCCCCCACGACCCCCAGCCCACTCAACCCGGTGCTGATTATTTGCTGTGAGTGCTGCCATCACATTCCTCTTTTTCCTTCTTTTGTATGTTCTTTTCCAGTTTTCCTCCTGGACTAGCAAACCACTGTTCAGATTTACTATCATGCGTTCGTAGATCATCTCATTAGTGCAGAAGACTTGGTGGCTGGTGTGTGTGTGTGTGTGTGTGTTTGCCCCAGCATTTAAATTCTGCTGTTATTTATAGTTTTGCATGATGGCCTTCTCTGTTAAGCTTTTGGGGGAGAAAAAGCTTTCCTGAACCTTCTTAGGGTCCCTGGCTTGGGTCTGAAAATTAAACTGACAGAGATAGATTAATAGAACAAATGTATACAGGTATGTTTAATGTAAGTTTCACATGACATGGGAGTCTTAATAAGGAAGGCAAGACCCAAAGAAGGGTTAAACCCGAATATTTTTTGCTAAGTTTGTTGAAGAGTGGACAGTCATGAAAAAATGAGATAGGTCAAAGACTGGGAGCTAAGTTTAGGAAATTGAGGGAAACTTAGCTAGACCTGTTTCTTTAGATTCTTCTCAATATCCCATTGTCTTCAGAGATAGTGATACTCTTGTCTCTACAAACGGGATGGGCAGCTCTCACCTGAAGGCTTCGTGACCTGTTTTAGGGTAGAAGGGTGGGAGGAGGTCAAAGAGACCTTCCTGCTCCTTCTATTTTCTCAAATCCCTTCGGCTTAAAATATTCTGTATGCCAAGGTGCCATGTTTCTGGGTAGTGTGTTCTGAACCCCATAAAGCTCTAATGTCCTTTATGGCAAAACCACATCGTATTCACTTTCGTATCCTGTGTGGGTCTCAGTGCCTGGCATATTGTAGAGACAGAATTAGTATATCAATTTATGAATGTAATTACTCAATAAATGGATATAAACAACTCATTATTTTCAGAAGCACCCAATCCAATAGTTTGTGCTTACATAACAGATACTGTTTGTGCCCTTCCCTCTCTCAATACTCAGTGTTCCTATGCACATCCATGGCTTCCTTCTACAAGTACCGGCAGTTCTCTGCCGAGTGTATTTCTCGGGGCATAACTACGTGCTTGGACAGTGTTTAAAGTATCCATGACAA
Organism: Pteropus vampyrus; assembly: GCF_000151845.1. Lineage (NCBI taxonomy): Eukaryota > Metazoa > Chordata > Mammalia > Chiroptera > Pteropodidae > Pteropus > Pteropus vampyrus. The sequence continues at coordinate 1,321,834 of NW_011889005.1, forward strand.
GGAGGTGGCTCCCGCAGGAGTATCTCTAAGTCATCACGAAATGGGATTTGCTGTATAAGTACTCCCGCCTCCTCTCTGAGTAGTGGGAACGATGCTGAGGGATATTTCATGCTGCCTCCAGGAGATCGGCAGAGGGTGTGAGTCCCTGCTTTCCACAGGAGTAACTTGCTCACCGGTGCACTCTGGACTAACTGACATCCCTTTTCTGTCTCACTTCCCACCCCACTACCAGGACTTTCTAAGTCCCTCTACCTAATAACTGCTTCCACTGAAATCCTTGTCTGAGGACTCGCTTCTGGGAGGACCCTCCCTAAGACAACTTATCATTCTCAGTCCACTTGGCCCTCATCACAGACTGGTAAATATCGATTGCACTGACCTGAATTTAAAGGATATTTCTCATAGACTTCAGTAAGGAAGGTGTCAGGATGCCACGTGATGGGGAATCTGTTTAGAGTTCAAACTCCAAGAAGGAAATGATTATTCTCATCAAGAGGATTCTAAAGTACCTCTCCTATTACCGTAATGTACAGAGCATCATTCAGGAAATAATCCAGGGATCCAAGAGAATAGCAACAGGGTAGAGACCAAGCTCAGAATAAAGAGATGTGTAGAGTCAGCCAAAGGTCTTGCTGGCCTTAGTAAGGAAAGCAAGTAGCTAGCGCTTTACAGAGCAAACTGGAGGAAAGTGAAACATCAATAGAAGCCAATTGACAAAGGATGTTCTCGGCACAAAGTCTTCAGTTAACAGCGAGAGTAGGTTCTGAGACAAGGAAGAAACACCTTTAGTCCGAGACAGGTCAGGTGCGTCTGGGAAGAAGCACACGGGCACACGAAGACACACGCAAGAACCGACATGCCTCGGGGCCTGGCATGGCATCTGGCGTGCAGTTGGCATGCAATCAATCCCAGAAGTGGATGAAGTTCATGTTGCAGCACCAGGAAAGAGTCTGCCCATGAGGCAGTGTTAACTGATGCTAACTAATGCTAACTAATGTTAACTAATGCTAACTAACACTAACTGATGCTCGTTTGTCAAAATGCAAGCTGCGTGGTACCTGCAACAGAATCACCAGGAAAAGCTTGTTTGTAATGCATATTACTGAACCTCACTCAGAATTACTGAATCTGAATTTCTCAGAGTGGCCTTGACAAAATAATGGCTTAATCATTCAGAAAATGCATAGCTAACATTTACTGTGTGTGTATTAATTGCTGGGCACTGTTCTAACCAATTTGCAGGTATTTATTACTTTAAAATCCATAAAATCTCCATGAAGTAAATAATAGTATTAACACCTTTTTACCAGTGCAAGGAAGAGGTAAAGGATCTTTTCCAAGATTCTGTGGATAAGAGTGACAAAATTGAGATTTGAACTTAAGATGCTGGTTCCATGATGCTTACTCTAACCCCAAATATGGCATCGGCTCTCTTTTACAGTTATTCATTACGACACCTTAGTCTGTTTCTGTCTCAAGGTGGTTGTGAGGACCCTGAGGATACGCTTGTTAAAATGTGCATCTAAGGGAAAGGCATCCCATTAGGCACAAATGATATTAACTCTATAGCGAGATTTATATTAGCAGGGAAACAAAAGCCAGTCAGAGGGAAAGGGTCTGGATATAACAACGGTGACGATCATCAGGACTGTAACCTGTACTCGTTTATTTTTCTGCCCATAGAGGACACTTTCCTCTAATGTTCCTGCATCTTGGTCTTTCGTACGGCCTTGGAAGCCACATCGGGCAGGTGCCATTATCATTTGACGTGACGGACGCGAAAACTGATTCTCAGGGAAAGTTAAGAGATCGCTCCCGGCTGCACAGCTGCTATGCGGTAGATCCAGGATTTAAATTCTGCTCTGACATCCAGGAAGATAGGAGTGAGTCAGAGAATGGGAGAGAATGGGAAGATGAAACATCCTTAGTCATTTGGACTCAATATCGCGAATCTGTCTGTCACCAGTAGAAAGGAAACTTGTTGATGGGACATTAGGGACGGATAAATGCCAGCGTTTGAACTGTTTAGCTGGTCCTTTATAAAATGGACTGGCCTTTGTCTGCAGTTTATTAGTCTACCAACCATCATGGTGCTACGATCCGTACTTTAGGACCTGATCACATCTCAAAGTTGAAATGTCTTAAGCTTGTAGGCGTTGCGCCTGGGCATACTCCACTTATTAATTTTTCAATTAAAGCTACAAAAAGGTTCGACATTCACAGTCAAAATTAGCTCTTACTAAATACAGTATTTAAAGGTGGTCAATGAATGTTATGCTTTCATAAAAAGACAGGGAAGCCCACCTGTCATATTTCAATGCCCCAATTTATTTTTCTCCGTGCATTTTTAAAACGGACTGTTCCACCCACACACCCCCCTGCCCCCACCTCTTCCACCTACCTCACCCATCCACACACACATCTGCTTAATTCCTTTTGGTTCCCAAACTTAACCATCCACATTCTTCATTCTCCTATTTCTTTGCAAGAAGGGATCTTCCTCCGTCTCCACGCTGTCAGTCTCAGCGTGTCCTTCACCTGTTCGCTCTTACATCACCTTCAAAAGATTTCTCTCTCTCTCTCTCTGTCCACTGACAGATTTCACGAAGGATTTGAATCAGCTTCCAGGCCACAATGCTTGGGCTCCCCGCGACCCCGATGCAGTTTTACCAATCTCTGTTAGTACTTCTGTCACATGAGTACGGCTGTGAGAAAGCATTCGCCTTCCTCATTTCATCCTGTGCTCTTTTGGGGCTGGAGCTGAATCTTATTCATCCCTCATAGAGCACTTGTGCAAGCTGATAGGTGATAGGTTCTCGGGTCATGATTATCTAACCTGCACTGCATGATGATACCATGTTTCCTCTGCCTCCTTAGTGGAACCGTTTGAGCCATGATAATGAGGAGTTAGAAATAGCTGTCGCTTCTCTCTTCATTGACAAGTATCGGGCCCATGTGTGATGTCCTCAGAGGATAAATTGTCCAAGTGTGACTAATATGCAACAAATTGCTCACAAGCAAACTTTGCCCCGGTTTCAGTTATGAATTCTGTAATATGTCTGCAGGTGACTCTCTCACCCCGAAAACTGTAGGCACACTTAAGCCACATGAACTCATGCCTCATTGCTAATTCCACAGAAGCAGCCCAGAGCCTTTCTTTATTCACATTCTCTGAATCTTTAATTTCTACTCTCGTTCCTGCTACCTCAGCTTGCTTGGTATATCCCTTCCCTTTGAACTGCTTTACCAGATGCCACCATCCTCAAGAGGAATTATGAAGCATACTTAACTCTTAGAATCATATTTTCGGGAGGTGTAGGTGGGACATAAGTAAGGGCTATTAAAGCATAGCCACAATATGTCGTGCAGCCGTGGGGCATCCGCACTAAGCTGAAGCCCCTCATTTGAGGTGAGGAGTCTTGTTTTTCCACAGCACTGAACCATACTGCCTCCCAACCTCCACGTTTGTTTAAAGTGGAGTCACAGTCACGGAGTAAAGTCAAAGAGGAAAGCCAATTGGAGCAAGACAGTAGGGTATGTGTGGGTCCCTGGCTAACGGTACCCACATTTAAACTACATGGACCAAAGTAAACATGGTAATTGTCAAGTACATCTCCTAGATCTTTATTTTGCAACCAAAGACTGCTTGGTCTACCTAACATGTTGCATAAACTCTAAAATCAGAAAGAAAGAATGTTATATGATAGTGGTATAAAGTGATAAAAATAAGTCAAAGAAGGGTTTATATATATATATATATATAATATATATATATATAAATGAAGTCAGATCCATAACAAGTCAGCAAAGGAAAATAATCAGGACAATACGACAATCGACCATAAGTACAAATTCTATAAGTTTTTCTACTGCTTCTTTTTGCTGTTAATTATTTTTTATTCATTACCAAGGGGATAAAAAGGAAAATGCATTTAAGATTTTAAAAATTATTGTAAAAGAAAAACGATATAGCTGTCTACTTTAAAGTCCTATTTATGCCTCTCTCATATTCAGCCACCTTCTCCCCTCTTTAGAGCTAACTCCCGTCGTGAGATCCGTGTTCGTTGTGCCCGCGCTGTGTGTTCTCAGCAGCATCTGTTCGGTGGTCGATGTTTTTGAACTTCCCCGAGTGGGACCGAGTGCCCTGTTCCAGCGTTCTTCGCGTAACCATGTGCTCCTGACAATCGTCTCTGCTTTCCGTGCGCACGTTTTCATCCTTTTGTTTATTGCTCTATCGGCTGCTGTTTATCCATCACTTGTCCTACGGAGAAAGTTCAAATCGAAGCACTTTGTAGGCGGCTCCTGGTGCATTCACGCAACACGTTCTTTAGGCGGCTCACCAGGAGGGGAGTCGTGGGGTCACACAGGGTACTGGGCATCTGACGCGATGCAGCACGAGTTCTTGATGTCACTTCTAACTCCGAAAATGGCGCTCATAAACCGTCTCTGAAACGTCGGCCCACTTCGTTCTGACACCACCACATCTTAAAGATGTAGCGAGCGTCTTCACTTCCTGCCCCAGGGTTTTTCCGAGGAAACAGTGGGAGACAGCCTCAGGAGCCCGCTCAGTCCTGACTGTTTGCTTCTCATGCGTGTGGCCTCCTCTGAGGCTAGCGCGTCCACAGGTGTGCGTACCTCCGACCCACCAGACAAGGCGAGCTGTTGTCGGAGGTTATTGTACCAGCTACACTCTCATCAACAGAGCTCAGCCTGCTCCGTCCATGCCAGAACGTGGCCCTGTCGGATTCTGAACATTGTGACTGCCAGTCAGCGCCGTGATTTCTTCGTTCATCTCCTGAATACCGGTGAGGCTGACCACCTTTCCACTCATTTGGTAGCCATGGAGGACACTTCCTACCTGGAAAAGGTCTGTTGAAGGTGTTTATCTGTTTGTCTACTTGATTTTTTTCAAATGCAATTGAAATATTTATAAGTTTTTGGCGTATATGTTTTCAGATTTCCATTTTACAAAACTATCCCATTGCATCTGTAGTTTCTCTTTTGATATTTTTTGACGATCAGCTGTATGTAATTTATTCTCATGGGAGTTACGAATATTTTTCTATTATTTTTAGAATATTCTTGGTCTTGATTTACAAGTTTCTATCTAGCCGGGGGTAAAAACAAACAAACAAAAAATACTTCCTATATCTCTTTCTACAAATTGGATAATTTTGCACTCATCTTTAGTTAGTTAATCCACCTAGAATTAAATATTTCGTAAGAAATACTACAAGTTCAAAAAAGCACACGTGACATAAATAGACAGCTTAATAAATTATTACATCTTGAGAACCAACATCACACCAGTCACGTCCAGAAATACAGTGATACCAGCGCCTTAGTCTGTCCGTGGGACTCACTGGTCAGCCTCTCCATGAGTCCCACCCAGTCCCGACACTGTAACCCTTTGCG